>NC_142283.1:32768181-33092865 GCF_052056855.1 Sturnus vulgaris | reverse complement strand
TTAAAATCTTGAAAATGTGCCAGAGTTCCTAGGTTAATTATGCCTGTTTGCTTAGGCTGTAGATTAGTTAGAGTAACCTAAAATAAAGCAGTAATTGTTAATTCAGAGGGTTGTGTCAGTTATTTGTTCAGGAGACTCGTGTGAATGCACATTTTTCTTCTACTGCTTACTGGAATTTTCATCTGTAGGTTGTAGTTATCTGTGCGACTGCTGTGATGAGAGCTAAGCTCTGTGTTCTTAGAAGCATTCAAAGCAACTATCTCCCTGCAGCATCAAAGCACTGGGAATCAACATGCTAGCAACTAATGTCTTGAGGACTTGCATAGTTTCTAGTATCTTCAGTGGTTTTTTTCATAGGCCTCAGACACTAAGACAGTTGGATATAATTTCATCCTTGCCTTGCTTCAACATAAGCTAATTAGGAAGCTCATTATTTATTTGGCACAAATTTAGCATAACAAATCAATTTAACAGGGCACAAGAGACAAAGTAATTTAAAATGAAAGTCAGAATCAAGATGAAATAGCAAGATGGAATATTTTAATTTCTAATAATGCACTAACATCCTAATGGCTCTGTGGGTCTCAGTGGTGTTTCTGACACAGATAGGTCAGCACCAGCCTCTCAAAGAAAGGCAGGGTTCACTGATCAGTATTTTCTCTTCTAGGTGGCATCACCTCCCCTCTAGCCACTCCCATACAATGTCACTATGCCACTACTCTAAACAAGATGGATAATCTGAAAGAGGGAAAGTTTCTGACTTGAATGGAATCAAATAGCTGGAAACTATAATTAATGAAAAGATTTTGTTAAGTTACCCAATGATAGAAGTTCCAGAGATCCCTATTCAAGTTAGGTTAGAAACACATTTGTTGAGCTGATGTGGAATCCTGGTAACCTACACACCATCCCTAGGATTAGTTTTTCCATGATAATGAACATTTTGTTTTAAACTTAGAAGGTTTGTGATGAGATTTTTTAAAAAATATTGATTTTTAATTGCTTTACATAACCTTAAAATTTTATTACTCAGCTAGTGTAAATATCTTTGAAGCCGATATAATTATATTCATTATCACGGGGGGCAATTGGGCTCCATCTATTTTAGAAGATTCACATAACTTGTGTCTACCATGGATCTAACTGTTCTTGCATGGTTTCTGAGATTTAGGGACAGTGCAATTTCCAACCAGTGTGGAACCTGGAAGGCTTCCTTGTTCTGTTCAAAGCATGGAGGAGTTGTAAACACTTACAGTTCCCACCACAACCCTTCTCACTTTAGCAACAGCTTTGATTCATTAGAAAGAGACAATGAGACTTGAGTGATGTTGCACAAGAGGGACAGAAGAAATACTTGGTCTGTGCTGAAATCCTGCACAATTACATATGTTCTCCTGGTATCTGTCTGAAAAGGTGAAGATTGTTGTGCTTTTTGGAGATAAATTTGTCTGATGCTTTTTTACTCCTACTTACCTGACCAAGTCCTAACACAAACCCTAAGCCAGACTCAGAGCTGGTGCAAAAAAACCCCAGAGGATCTACACAGATTTACACCATGGGGAGATGCCTGGGGAGAGTTGAAACAGTGGAAGAGATCACCAGGAATGTTAACTGCTCAGTGCTGTAGTGTGATGGGGTCTTTTGCACCATTTGTTTATTTACAGAGGTGGACACATATCCATTCCTGCAGATTTCATGTGCCAAAGCCAGTGAGGAACAGTGCAAGGACTTGCTTGCCTCTCTTGCTAGAAAACACTGATCTCAGAGTTTGAGGTTCCTAATTTCTAAAACTGTCAAGAAATGTGACATCTGTTATCTACATATTGTATGGTGATGAATAAAATTAAATTGATACAAATTCTTTGGCATTCACAGTAGTTTATATTTCACAAGTGGCAGAAATGTCCTGAGAAGCCATATTCTTATTCAAGTATTGGAAACTCTTGCTATAGTTCAGTAAGAATATATACATTGTGCAGAACAAGTCTCAGCTGGGATCTTGAGTATTCAGGTACCTATGGTGCAGGATTTGAAGCAGATAACTTTCTTTATTCTGTTTAAGAGTGTGGAGGATGAGAAAGGTCTTCAAGCAATCTTCGCAAATATAGTAACCTATTCCTGGCCAGATTTTCTCCACAGTTTAACCAGCTTTTTGACTGCTTTTGGTTATAGATTTTTCCATAGTGTAAAGAAGCAGAGAGGTATGGTGTACTTACTACCTTCCTTTTCCTGAAAGACAAAAGAGAGCACTTTTTCTGCATGTCATCTGTATTTGGGAGATGATTTCTAAGAAACAATTTTATGTGTTTCTTCTTTTCTTCTTTCTTCTTCTCTAGTTTTGTTTTTTTTTTTTTTTTCTTAATACTTAGGTGTTCCAGATTAGAAAGAAATGAACTCAAGATAGGCAAGAAAAAGATCTATAAAACAGAAAAATGCAACTATTTCACCCCTTTTCTCTTTTCTCTGACAATATCTGTGTTTTGTGATAGTACACTTACATTCCTTGCTGGAGAGTACTTACACTGATTTATAAAAACGTACATAAAGGGCAAAAGACATTTTCAGATACAATAGTAAGCTGCAAACGACACGGCAATTTCACTGCCATCTCTCCATTAGCTTTCATGTTTGTGCATTTAAACAGAAAAGGATGGTCTGGAGACTGCTGTTGCAGACAGTTAAGAGATTTGTAATTCCTGGATCTTGCTGATCTGTCCACAAAGCTGAAAGACTTTAATTGGCATTGGGGAAACAAGGAAGGATCTGCTTCTACAGCAGAGGTGGGAAATGGTCATGATCCCAGGTGAGGGGGTTTTGATTAAAGAGAAGAATAAAATTCCAACATCCTTAAAGCCTGTAGATGGAAGTCTTAAGCAAACTGCAGATCTTTGCCTCTCTGTGTATGTGCATTTTTCAGCAGCACTGAAAGGAAAGGGATGTGACTTGCTTTCCAGACTAAACCATCTTGTTATCTCTGTTCTGTGCAGATCACCTCCTTTAGCACCTTATGCAGTGGTTTGTTTAACAATATGAATTATTTTGAACACAAGAAGGTTCTTACTACATCAGAGCAAATGAACAGCCATGTCACAGACTTAGGGCAGCCACTCGTGTCCAAACCTGGAAAAATGAAGTGAGAAGCTATATCTGCGTCAAGTTATCCATCTGAAACAATTTTGCATTCTTTAACACCGCCTCTTAAGAAGGCATAAACCTTATTCTCTGCTCAGAAACACAGAGCATTTTCAAGCATTTGCACTGGTCTTGAGCAAGCTGATGTTTGGTGAGTACTTGATCACTATTAACCCTGATGCTGTATCAGCAGGCATTGTTTCAACTAATTGAAATGGGTAATTTTGAAATGAAAGTTTCAAATGATGCAGTTTTTTGGATCAGAGATGACTATTTGAGGAAGGATTCCAGGAAGGATTCCAGGAAGGAAGGAAGGATTCCAGGAAGGAAGGATTCCAGGAAGGAAGTGTTATGAATGGTTTTCTGTTTTTCCAATTAATCAAACAACAAAGATTAAAAGTAACAACAAATTTTTAATAGTAACAATTATAAATGAATACAATCAAAAGTATTAAAGATGATTACAAAAATTATTGAAACTGAATACAATCCAAGTAAAATATTAAAGTTGTATAATTTGGGATGGATAAAATTTGAGAGTGTTTTAGTATAATTGAGGTTCGTATAAAGCATAAGCAAAACCGACCGGGGAGGGGCCGCCCTCCGACCGGGGATACTGGGAGTGGCTCCCATTCCTCATGTACCAAAGCATTCGGGCTAACAATCCCACTTATATACTGTAGGCTACAGAAGTTTCTAGAAAACTCCTCCTAGTTTCTATTCCTAAAATCTACGTCACTATGTTGTATGGCACATGCTCTACTAATGGGTTAGGGGGTCTCTCATCCTTTTGAGGGTCTTATTTCCGATGAAGGCTCATCATCTTCCTCAGTGACCGAGGTGTGACCCACAGGTAGCGCAGGCGCCCTGTGTGACTGAGCAGATGTTTTCCATAACATGACTTTAATTGAGTCCCATGCCTGGAATCATCCCATTTTGGCCCATTTCAAGGTCAAAACTTTCTATTTCTAGATGCTGCTTGTCAGAGCTACGTCTTTCTACTATTCTTGTTTGACTTTCTTCCAACCTCCTTCTTCGACTCCCAACATCTGGAAGATGTCCTTTGCCCTGTCTCACGCATCTCCCCCCTCACTCTGTAACAATTGTCTTCTATTGATCTAAATACAATTTTGTTAATATAGTTACAACTTAATTAGCACGAATCACATTTATCACAGAAGGATTCCAGGAAGGATTCCAGGAAGGAAGGATTCCAGGAAGGAAGGAAGGAAGGATTCCAGGAAGGAAGGATTCCAGGAAGGAAGGAAGGATTCCAGGAAGGATTCCAGGAAGGAAGGATTCCAGGAAGGAAGGATTCCAGGAAGGATGGATTCCAGGAAGGATTCCAGGAAGGATTCCAGGAAGGATTCCAGGAAGGATTCCAGGAAGGAAGGAAGGATTCCAGGAAGGAAGGAAGGATTCCAGGAAGGAAGGATTCCAGGAAGGAAGGAAGGATTCCAGGAAGGAAGGAAGGATTCCAGGAAGGAAGGAAGGAAGGATTCCAGGAAGGATTCCAGGAAGGAAGGATTCCAGGAAGGAAGGATTCCAGGAAGGAAGGATTCCAGGAAGGATTCCAGGAAGGATTCCAGGAAGGATTCCAGGAAGGAAGGAAGGAAGGAAGGAAGGAAGGATTCCAGGAAGGAAGGAAGGATTCCAGGAAGGATTCCAGGAAGGAAGGAAGGAAGGAAGGAAGGAAGGAAGGAAGGAAGGAAGGAAGGAAGGAAGGAAGGAAGGAAGGAAGGAAGGAAGGAAGGTAGGTTGGTTGAATGAGGAAACTGCCAACAGAAAGTAATAGCCACAGTCAGGACATTGCAGGGAAGCCACATCATTATTATGTAAAATAAGGGTCCTTTTCGTTACTTGTCTCCTAGGATTGGTGTTTTCTCAGCCCAAGGCTACCTTTCTCTACAGTCTTGAGCCATTTTGAGTGGCCCAGGACCCATATGCTGATAGCAGGAGTAGGTCCAGGCCGACACCCAGCACTTCTGGTCGTATGATCTACTCTCTTGCCTGACTCTTGTTGTGGTAATGCACTGAATCCTACCTATAACTTATGAGATTCCTTCTGAGATATATTCAGATACAGTGACTTGCTTGTCAAGGTTTCAGTGCAGATAAATGCACAAAAATTTGTTTGAAAAGGTCCAAATTATTCCTGTTTGGTTCTGAGTAAAACAAATAAGCTAAAAGTGTTGTTTTTTTCTGGATTCATCTGCCAAAAATTTACAGGCACGTGAATAAGCAAATAACCTCTTGATGTATGAAGACCCTTCTCAGTGACCTAAATCAGAAACAGTCACCACTGATCTAGATAATGTAAGGGCACACAGAAATCTAAATATCCAAAGAGAGCTTTCATTTTTCTTTTGATTATATTCTGTGACAACATTGCCAATGGGTTTTGTGGAAGAATGTTTTTGCCTAAACTACATGCCTTTATTCTTTAATATCAGAAAAACCAAGAAGATTCTCAGGATCCCATTTAAGGTATATAGGAGTTTGTATGAACTGCCAAATCAGCAACTTATGTAGGCTATGTAGGGGTTTATCTGAACTGCCACATCAGCACCTAGATAAGGATACACAAAGTACTGTGGCTGAAATAACAAGAACTGACACACTCCTTGCAGCAGAGAAACAGACTGATCAAACTGCTAAATATTTCAGCTCTCATCCAGTAAGAATTCCTGGCAACCCATGATATCAGATTTCTGTGCAGATGTTCTTTGGGTAAACGAACCTGGAGCTGCACTCCCAATCCTGTCTTTAGAAAACTGGCTGGGATAGTAGCTCTCCTGCAATATAACACCATCACTCTTAATTACACAGATGTCTTGATATTATTTTCTTTTCTAAATGTGTTAGGACACTTCCAGGTCTCTGTAGCAGAAATTGGAATAAGAGATAATTTGCAACACCGTCTAAGAAAAATAATCTGAATTTTCTACCTTCTTGCCTTGATTTTTCTGTCTAAAACAGTTTTAATATAGTCGAAAAACAAGCTTTCTTGCAAATTTCTGCTGACTTTCAGGGAACCAAGTTTCTAACTTATGTTGATGTCATATGAACATGAGAGAATTTAGCATCTTTAGTATATGAAGCTTAATGGCCAGTTATGAAAAAAGGGTGGGACAAAACTCACAATTCAAACCTTGACAGCGTGTAGCTCCACGTTTAGGACATAAATACCTTATTCTTCTCCTGCCTGAAGTCCTAATTTTCTCTGGTTAATTCCCCCAGAATTTGAATTACTGTGTCTGACAATGTCTTGGTGAGCTGGTCATGTCCATGTAAAAAAATTCAGGCAGCGTCTCTGTTGGGATACACAAAAGTGTTCTTTTAACCATCTTGACTGTTAAAGATTTAAAGGAAACAACCATCCACCTCAAAAACTATCATTACAAGTATGAAATAATTTTTCAGGAGAAAAAAAGGTGCAAAGGGAAAAATGTTAAATATGGAAATATGGGTCTGGAGAGCTATAACAAGGCAAGAATTGTGTAGGAAAAGTCACTGAGGAGGAGCATGAAAGTGCAGTCCCAGGGCCAGTGGTGTTCCCCTGCAAGGCTGGCCTCCTGGTTAGGGCACTAATTTGCTAGCTGTGAATGACTTATATGAGAATGAGTTACCTAAATATCTAAGCTATTTATAGTATCTCATCAGGAAAAAAAAAGTTTTGAATTAAAAAAAAAATTGTCTTTTAAGCCTTAAAAGAAATGAATGGCTTATTCAGGTATGAATAGAGAAAAAATTACCAGATAAAAATAGGAAAGAGAGATTTTATGGTTTCTTTTTAAATGCATTTATAGGCCAAATGGAAATGTGGTTTAACTCTTGTCCTGCCTCATGTCTCTCTAAAAGGTACGTCATTATTTTAATTTTAATAAGATTCTCCTGGAGAGGAGAGGACAGGGGGTATAAACCAGACTTTCTGTGTCTTTTTTCTTCCATGAAGCAATCATTCAGAATACTCCTCCTGGATTTGCAGAAATGCTCTGCAGTTTATATGACTGGTTGTGAATATGATTATGTGCAGTGTTTAAGAATAGAACAAAAGAGAAACAGGCTCTATGCAGGGGAGATGGAAAATGGGAATGTTAAAAAGGTGTGGTTATGCTGTAGAAAACAGACGGGTTTTTAGGCACTTCCCTGTGAAAGAAGAGTGCCCATTCATTTCAGAGAACAATGGATAATATATTATAGAGATTCTCAGAATATTATAGCTGTTATGAATTGAAATCTAAGGATGAATGCCTGTTATTATTAGGATTATTGTGGGAGGCTGCTGAAATATTTTGGTCTTGTTTGTGCTAAATATCAGAAAAATCAGTGGCTGGAATCACAACGGATTAAGAAAAGTCCCTAAAATTGGCCTATTCATTCGAAAAGCTAGGTCACTTAGCAGCTCAGACAGAAATTTTGGATCTGCAGCAACACAGAAAAAGATGGTGACTATAATGGAAAAGGAAACTATTGTAAGAACAAATGAAAGTGTTTACAAAACTGTAGAAATTCAAAGGAGTAACGGCAGATGGGATAGGGGTCAGATAGTAGCAAATATAAAGTATAGCTGAAACTCCTGAATTAACTGATCATTATGCAAAAATCAAAAATATCTACTGTATCTGCAGGAATAAGTGATGTGTTAGATTGGGAACTAATGGAGAACGCTGACTTTTTGGATGGTATGCAGGAAAAAAGAAAGAGACAGGGGTAGGAACCTGGATGGCTATCCCAGGGGAAGGTAGGACAACTGCTTTTGCCACTCAGAAAAAAAAGATCTCCAGAGGATGTGAAACACATTGCTACAAATCTCTGGCCTTTAAAGGAGAGCACATCTGGGGATTAGAGTGCTGTGCTGTGCTGTGCAATGAAAGTACCTGCAGTGGATACTGAAAATAAAGCTGGGCTTGATCCTTGGAGCTGTGATCAAAAGTCAAGAACAACAAGCATCCTCCAAGCCATGAAGTCTGGTGACGGCAGCATGCGACATGACTTTCTTCCCTGGCCTCTCATCCACACTGGGTGAGATCTGGGAGGACTCATTTGGTCAGGTTTCAAACAACCAGGGGTTAGCTGAATCACAAGAGTGTAACTTTTCTCTTTGTGTCAGGGGTGCTCACACGAATGCAATCGTAGGCACTTTTACCATCAAGGATTGGTTGGTGTGTGGTGGGAGCCTACAGACCTTTAGTTTTCTTTTCCCTGTGTTCCTTACAGCGGAGCGAGCGTGGTGGGCGGTTGGAGTGGTTGGAGTGGAGCGCCACTGGCTGTGAGTTGGGTCAGTCTTTTTCTTATCTCATTTCTGTTTTGAGTAAATTGTTGTTATCTCAACCCATGATCTTTGCATTTTGTGCCTCCAGTTCCCTCCAGCCTCCCCCCTCACCCCATTGCATTCCTCTTTTGTTGTATAACTGTGATCACGCTGAAACCAGTGCAGGCCCAGTGAAGGCCAGGGTGGTATAAAAGTGATGAAGGAGAGGTCAAAAACCAGCCCAAAGTCTCTAGATAAGTTAATTTTCTTTCCGTTTTGATGGTGAGCATTGCAGGACTCAGAAGAATATGATATTGTCACAGAAAATGAATTGTATCTACTACCTGGAATCTTCACAACAGGAGCTGGTTGGAAACCAGCAATATCAGCAAGGATGATAGCATAGCTATGCCTCTGTTTTCCCTGCTGCCTGCTCCATGTATTACAAAATAGCAAAAGGTGTAGAAATCAGTAGTCAGGGGGATGATCTTGTCAATTGACAGGTTTTAACATCTTCCTCAATGACTTTCTATCTTGCAGCATCTTCAAAAAAGGATTTTCTTATTGTTGGCAAATTCTGGAAAAAAGTAGACTTGGAGAATGTTCACCAAGTCTTCATAGCTTTTCTCTTTACATGATTCGGTATTATTTTCAGGCTGCTTGTTTAAATTTTACTTTTGACTCAACTGCAGTAAAGCCCAGTCTGGTATACCAGCCAAAATCATCCCACTGCCCATGGTCTCTGGATTCAGATGATAGTGCTATCTTTACATTCTCACTTTCATTTCCTTCTGGACCTTCTGAAACTCCTTCCAGTTATTATTTCACTCCTTCAAAATATTTCTTTCATGGTCTTTTGAGAGCTCTTATGCTATGCAGAAAGATGCAGTTTGAATCCAGCTGTGTGAGCACCAGCAGTCCAGAAGGACTGTAAATAGTGATGATAAGGAAAGAAGTTTGCTAGATAGATGGCAATAGTGGGTGTCTAGAAATGGAGCTTAAAAATGCTAGTTTCAGAATTATTACAAGTGCTGTTAAACAGAGAAACTGTAATGCATGGATATTGAAGTTGCATATAGAAGCAAATGTTATTCTTTGAGGATTCCTGTGGAAGCATTGCCCTTTCACAAATTTTGTTTGGGCTGGGTCAGAAAGCTCATTCTTGCTTGTGAAACCTCATCAACATATAAACCACCACTTATTCTGTAAAGCAGTCAAGGGAAGAGAATTACAGCATTTCTAGCCTTGTCTGATCTGGAGGAGGGGAGCTTTTTTCTCCTGAAAAAGTAACTATAAATCCATAAAAATAATACAGAATTATTTTTTCTTATTTTTATGTTATGAATATTTAAAAATATTTGCTGGAGAACAATACCCAAGAAAACCCTAGCCTTACATCTCTGAGTATACAGGTGGCTTGAGAAATAATGCAAGCAGATCTGCAGCCTTTATTCTGTTCAGATTATCATATGTCTGTTAATGATTAGGGTTTATTTGTATGAGTGATGTTTGGAAATGGTATTTGTAAATTAGTATATAAACATTTTTGGTTTTTATTTTGTTTTGTTTCGTATGCTGAAGATAACAAAGAACTGGATATTAGAATTTCTCGAAAATTATACTCGAAAATAGTGAAACCGTCCATTGTGATCAATTGACATATTGGCTGAAGAATCACATGGAAAGAAATGATGAGTAGAAAACATTAACTCAGGGTTGCTGTGATTTATCGATGTATTAGTGGGACATAATCAGCAACTTAGTGAACTGTACATTGAGGATCGGTATTAGAAACACAACAGATGAACTACAAAAACAAACACTTATAAAACCTGATTAAACACATATGAATTTGCAAAGATCCTTCTATGGCAAATGCCAGGAAGGTCTAATCTAACCTCACTGGGTGGTCACATATATGCACACACAGTTACACACACACCCCCGCCCTCCATTGGCTCCAGGCAACACATGCCTCTCTTTAATTTGTGGGTCCCTTGGGGTACTGACCAAAGGTGGGCTATCACAATTTCAGAGTAGACCTCCAGGAATACTTTTTGAAGGGATGGATTACAGGTATATAGGATTAAAACAATAGTTAAGGAGCTACCACTCCTGTTGCATGCAATAATGCGCACATAAGACTCTGTTTTTAAAAACCAGATCATTGCAGCTCCTCTTCTGCTTGGGGACGGCCCCTTCCCCTGCTTCTGCACTGTGTATTGTACTGTGGGGGCAGCCAGAGAGGGAGTTTTGACAAGGGAATGTAGTGAGAAGACAAGGGGCAATGGCTTTAAACTGAAAGAGAGAAAATTTAGATGAGGTATTAGGAGGAAATCCTTTACTGTGAGGGTGTGAGGCACAGGAATGGGTTGCCCAGAGAAGCTGTGGATGCCCCATCCCATGGATAGTTCAAGACCAGGCTGGATGGGTCTTTGAGCAACCTAGTCTAAGTGGAAAGTCCCATGCTCATGGCTTGGAGCTAGATGATGTTGGGGAGTCCCTTCCAACCCAAAGTGTTCCATGATTTTATGATCCTATGACTAGTTTGATTAGTTTAAATCCTCAAAGCAGATCAGTTTGGTACCAAGTGAGGATGGAGTTATCTGATTTAGTTTACTAGCCTCTTTTTTATGTATCTCCTACTGCAAAGTCTGTGTGGGATTACATACTTTCAATGCTCTGTTCAGGTTTTGAACAACCCATGAATCCATGCTGTATGCTTTTATTGAAGTTTGCAGGAATGAAAAAGTATGAGAAATAAAGGAAAAACTCCAAAGAATTTATTTTTCTTGGTTTTACGGATTTTTTTTATTTATTTCCGAAGTGGAATTCCTACATCAAAGAATTATTGAAGCATAACCATCTTAATTTTTCTCATTATTTAGCAAGGCAGAACAGCAGTGTGATTGGAGAGAGGAATGAGACCAACCAACCTGGGTTAACAGCAGGCAAGTCCTCTTCAATCCCTTTGTCTTCCAATCTGCTCTTTCCTTGGTGTCCAGTCCTTTACCTATTGCACTTATCTCCCCAGTTTGATTAACTGCCAAGAAAGTCTTAAGTGCTGGCTTAGTTTCCAGCATAGTGACTTGAAGTGTGTGCTTGAGGCTGTCTTTTAACAAACTGTGCAAGTAACTTAGCTGGCCATGTCGTATTTCTCAGGAACCCTTCTGCACTGCAAATGTGAACCCAGTCTTGATTTATGAGTACACCTCTAACCCACTACTTTTTTCAGCTGTGAGGATGTATTTCTTGGTTTAGTATAAAATTTCATTGTGAAATAGATAAGGTTAACCTGCACTGACACAGAGTTTTAGAGTGTGTAAGTAGAATTAAAAATGAAATACAGTACATCTGCTTTTGTCCTATCTGAGAATCACTATTATGTTTTACAAGATGACATCAATAACAAATGATGTACAAACAATAGCACATTGATTTGGAAATGCAAATTCAGGCAGATATTCCCAGCATAAGGCAAATTAATGTGAATGGCTCTGTCATTTGTGATACAAGCTTTATTCATAATTTGATTCTGGCATCAGTGAACTATGTGGTGAACACCTTTCCCCCAGGTTTTCTGCAGAGAGAGAGTTTTTTGATATAAAATATAAATTTTCACAAATGAAAATGTAAATTTGAAATTTTTTCAAATGAAAAAATTCAAATTGTTTAAAGGACTGTTATGTTTTGACAGAAATAAGAGATACTCAAATAAATGTTTTCTAGGTATCATATACATTAAATGATGACTAGGCTGAAACTGCTTAAGGTCTGTGTTTGTAAAAGTTTTTTTATTTTGTGATTATAAGAAGCTGTGTATCCATTGAAGCTTGTAGACAGATGAAATTAGAGAACTTTGTACTATGGTTTGTCAGTCATAGAACATATAAGCAGACCTAGCAAAGCCTAGATTAATTTCAGGTCAAATTAATCTTGAATTTCATGCTTTCCTCAAGCAATCTGAGTTACACTTAATAATTTCCAAAAGACTTACAAAGGCATAAAAGTACTTTGTTGCAAGACAGCTCTATCTGGGATTCTATCTAACATCACTTAAAGCAGAAAATTTCAACATTTCTACATAACATTGATCGACTTTGTGGAGGTCTAGTGACTACGGTTAAATTTTGGCAGTAGCAGATCAGATTTTGAGGAGATTATTAAACTCTTTGTAGGACTCAAAATAATGCTGTGCTTTACAGAAATTATGACCATATTTTGCCAGAAATGCATGAAAGAGGTGACAGTAACAATTCTCCTTCTGCATTGATTGTACATAAAATGAACCGGCATGTCTTGTTTGTGTTATGAGATTTCCTGGTATGGCACACTGTCAGACAGTGGGGTGTAGGGAAAAAGGAGTTAAACTTGTTTTTATTTTCCAAATTCCTCCAGTAATGGTCATCTCTTGGCTTGCAGGTTCGTTCAGCTGTGTATATACATTCTCTGTGTATACCTGTTTTGTTCACAGTAAGAATTTGTGGCCTTGTTTGCATTAAAGATCTATTCTTTGATATTTTCTTGAGGAGGTAATGTATGAGTAAAAACTGCTGTAAATAAAACTGGCCAATATTTTGTGCTGCCACTGAAAGATTTTTCTAGGTCCACTTGTAAATGCTGCAGCTTCAGCAGACTCTGCTGCAGCTCCTGGGTAAATATATGTCCCTTAATTAATATTTGCATGCTGTATCTCGGGTTAGCTGTGAGGACTGAGCAGTAGCAAAAGAAACTTGTATCTTATCAGACTTAATGGCTAGTACAGACTAGTTACACGGCAGTTACTTCATACAAAGTGCTATTCTGCTCTATGTTATGTGAAATTGCCATTAATTTATATATGTTAATTGTAAATCTAAGAATAATAGCACAACCCAGCTATCTTCTTAGTGTATGTCTTCAGACCACAGACAAATTAATAAGTTAATTAGTTTTGCTATGTGGCTCCTACAATTTTGTTTGTTCTGAACTTGTATAATATATTTGATCTAGTTGGTAGATTGTCATTAGAACAATGTCATGCACTGTACAGCTAATTATTCAGAATATCTCTGGGGATGTCCCCATGCAAGGGCTGCAGCACCGAAGGGTGGTTGTGGGTGAAAACTGGAGAAATGAAGTCAGGAGTAATCTCAGATACACCAACTGACATAAGATAAGGTTGTAGATGTCTCTCCCCTCTCTAGTGGAAAATTTGACTTCACTTACATAATTAAAGAAGGCTAAGCTTACCAGGTCTGTGGTTGTAAGCACTGGTGGATTCATTTGGGTTTGTAGGGGGAGAAACAGGAAGGTGGCCTGAGGGGAATGCAGATCTCAAGGTATTGCTTCAAACTCTGGTGCCCTAATTGATCAGCCTGCCAATTGTGCAAGAAGCTGGTAGGAGACAGGAAGGCAAAATACTGCTTGGAGACAAGATGCAGGACTTAGGAACAATAAGCAGGCATAGAAGAGGAGAGTTAAATTACTCTGTTTTAGCACTGGGATTTCTGTTTTCATTGCTGAAATGTCTCTGCCGGTCTCAGTGGTATACCTAATTTTTAATCATATATTGTCCTTGTGCTTTCTCTAGTGGTTCTTATTAAAGATTCAAACTTGAAAGGTTTCTCACAGATTTATAGGTAGTTGAGCACGGCCTTTCAATTTCTTTCACTTCTCAAAGTGACCTGAATTTACAACTTTCTCAAACCCTAGTGCCCTTTTTTGTCCTTCATATAGGATTTAAATTCAAGACATTATCTCTATGATAGAAGAATATTGTCTGTTTCTCCTTGTGGAGGACCTTGGTGGGAGGTGTGTGTCTGGCTCAACTCTCCCAAAAGGAACTGGACGTTGTCTATAGGAACTGCGGGTAGGGTAAATGCAGTGCTGGTAATTCAGAAAGATTTAGGGTCAGAATCCTGTAGTAAAATTTGTCTCTTTCTTGCAGGGTTCCAGTGCTTTCCTACAGCAGTTATGGCTACTGATAATGATTGCAAAGCTCCTTCTCATGTTGCATTTAGAACAGCGAAGTTTATACTTGACAAAAAATAACACTTCCCTTATCTGCCTTCAAAAGCCAGGAGTGGCTGCTGCAGGCAGTGAAGTGTTCCAAGAGAAAATGAATTGAGAGTCTTAAAAAATTATGCAGGTAATATATAAAAGAGCATGTGAACAAGGATTCCAGACTCTGTGTTGGTATAAGGTATAACTAACAGAAGATATGAAGATATAAGTAGTTGTCTTTCATGTTACACATAAAAGTGACTTTCTAGAAAGAAAGCCACTAGAGTATGTGATATCTGAAAGACACAAATTAGATCAGGAAAAATTACCATGGCATATTTTAAATAGACTTTACCTCATAAAGTATGAAAACTGATGTCTTGCAAGTGAAGACAAAGTGTAATTTGGAACAGGGCTTCTTCTGAGGGTTACCTGTTCTTACAACAGATAGGCACCAATATTCAATAACTTTCTTTTATGAGTGGGGCAGCCATTGCCCAGATAAATGTCAGTGAGGTAAATGTCAACCCACGCATAAGGAGGATATGACTCAGCCTAAATCTTGCACACAATCATAAAACAAGTGTCTTAGTATGAGGCTGACGTGCAAAGAAAGTAAGCTCCTTGAAAAATGTTTTGATTATTTTTATTTTACTTGCATAGCAATACTTGTCCAATAATATCACAGCAGGACCAAAATCCCAATGTGTCATTGGTGATGCTCTTTGCAGCCATAATCCTACAAACAGGTTACTGGTGAGGCTTAGCAGAGCTTTTTTTTCTCCCACATTTACGTTTCCTGTGAGGGCAAATCAGAACATTGCTGCAGACACATACCAGATGACCAGGTGATGTTCACCTGAGAAGTCAAGCGAACTTAAAGCCCACTGAGCAC
This sequence comes from Sturnus vulgaris, assembly GCF_052056855.1. Classification (NCBI taxonomy): domain Eukaryota; kingdom Metazoa; phylum Chordata; class Aves; order Passeriformes; family Sturnidae; genus Sturnus; species Sturnus vulgaris. The sequence continues at coordinate 33,077,599 of NC_142283.1, read as the reverse complement.
AGTGCCATGCAATTTGAAAAGAAATATCTGGCATGAAAATATACAGTCTTAAAGACACACAAAGTTTGGAAGTGGAATAATGTCAATGCAGATCAGCCTTATATTCCTTGTCTGCCATAATGTACAGGGTGTCATCAACAGAATAACTTAGTTCTTATCATTACTATTTATGGAAATCTCAGAGCAGTTCAAAAAGCAGCAAAGGGTTTTTCTTGTAGTTTGTCCTTCCTAAAGTTTATTCTTGCACTCAAGTTTTGCAGATAATCTTCCATTAATTGGTCCACAACATCTTCAGGATCCATTCTCTTGTTCGAGCTACTGAGTTCCATCCCCTTTTCCCTACCCTGCAAGTCATTACAAGGAGTGATATATTTAACTCTCATTTTTGAGATATTTAACTCTTATTTATATTCTTTGTGATGAGCGGATCACATTATGATAGTTCTTCCCTGAGATTATTTACCTAAAGAGATAGGTACATGTTAAAAAAAATCAGTAACTTAAATCCAGTCATCCTCTGTTTATAAGTATTTGGTTTATTATGTAGCAGATCCTGATGCATTAACTATAAATTTAAGAAGTTGGAAAAACAAACCTTCATTTCTTTTTCTCTTTATTCACTACGATGGCAGTATGTTTGGAGCAGGCTATGTGGTAACATTTCTTATCTCCTTTATGTGCAGTTTTTCCTTTTTCTGTTGCCCAAAAATAATTAAAAAATACAGAAAAGGTAACTACAAATTTAGGAAAATTACTAAGGCTGCACCCTGGATTACCTGGCATATTGTTTTTACTGGTATTTCTGATATTATTCTGGTTTTATTCATGTTCTACAAATAACAGAGGGAAAACAGAAAAGACAAATCCTCCAAAAAAAGACATAGACAAACAGCACACAACCTAAGCTAAGGTATTGCCCTAAATTACTTTTATAATATATATTTTTAAAAAGGTTAAATTTAAAATTAAAAGTTCTTTTAATATTCAACTACCCATTCTAAAAAATGAACCTTAATATGTCAATTTTTGCAGCTATTCAAATTCAAAAGTAAAATCCATTCTAAGCAGTCTGCATTGATATGATTTATTCTTTATTTAAGAAGAATGAAAATTAAATTCAAAAGTCAGCACCTATCTCCACCTGTTAATCTATTCATAAAAACATTATCTATTGCATGAATATTAATTTCTTACATCCTTGCTGATAAACGAATGATTTAATATTGTTCAGGCTTTTACTCCCATTTATACTTTTTCCAGCTTCGTCAGCGTGGACTATTTAGCAGTTTAATATCTAAAATGGTAGTACATATATACTGAGATTAAGCACTTTAAATTAACCTGATGTGAGGTGATTTAAATAAGCATGTGCAGGCTAGCTCTTATTTTGATTTCATAGGATTTTGTGTCATTTTAGCTCCAGAACAATTGTTTTATAACCAAGCTTATACTTAATTACCTAGCAGGGGTTTGGAAAGCTGTCTTTCCACTTTTCTTCAGACTTTGTTGTAGAGTTATTCAGTCAACTGCATTGATAATGAAAGGTTTTTAGGATTTTTTCGTACTTACATAAAAGACCACTGGGAAGAGACTGTCTTTTCTACAGGTTCATATGGCAGGATTACTGGGTATGAAAAGTATTAAAACTCATTAGTGTAGGTAACTATTAATGTAGGTAACTATTAGTTCTTTTATGCACATATTCTCTAGGGAAGGTTTCTGAATTTGTTTGTGCACATCTGTTTAAGATACATGTTTCTGTCTACAGAAAGAGCAGAAAGGGTTCAAAAATTTTGCGTGCATTTACCTTGAAAATAAGAGCAATTCAGCCTAGTGGTGGAACCAGTTTCTCCATTCTTAAAAAATGTAGGAGGTTTTGCAGAAGTGAGGCATGAGATCTAGGCCAGAAGGGGGAAACATGCATAGAATCTCCTTTTCCCCACCTTAAAATCCTGGAGATCTTAAAGTCCTTTTTTCACTTCCAGTGTACTCTCCACCCTTTTTTTTTGGAAAATCTGATTTCATTTTGGTTCAGGAAAAAAAAATAAGCAAAATACCTTGAAATTCTCTAGAGAGAATGTTGTGGAAAGCTGTTCCAGTCCCTTAAAAACATTGTTCTGAATTATAACATGATACATAAAGTACTTTAAAAGAGATCATTGAAATCAAAGGTAAATCTTAAATGAAAGTCTGCCAGTAAAGTCAGTACAAAATAAACTTTTTTTATGTCCCTGGAGTTTCCCTGAATTGCTTAAGAAATTCTTGAAAAAAAAAAAGTCACCTTCTAGGCTAGAAAAATTCTTAATATTTATTATGTTTAATAACTGATTGCCTTCAAATTTCATTTTTCATAAAGAATTTCTTCTCTAGGGCAAAGAATCTTAGCCTGGACCCTTCCTGCCAACTCTGAAACCCTGGGTAGTATTCCAGTTTACTTTGACTTTTCACCTGTATCTTTTTCTGCAATCTGCCTCTCAGAGTCACTTGAAGCTATGAGGACATGACTGAGAAAAACAGTAGGTCTGTTTTAATGTGCCAGTTTTGGCTGCTGGGTTATCTCTGTGTCCTCAGGTGCTTGTTCGTACTTCTCTCTGAGTGCAGGCTTTTTCATTTATCAAAGCTCATTTTATTGCCTTGTATTCCTGCTGCTTTCATCTCTGTGGCACCTGAATGTTTTGTTCAATTGAGTTCTACTCTACTGCTACCTGCAAATTTGTCCAGAGGGGCAGTGTGAAACTGAGGTGTGGATCATGGTGTCTGAGATCTACTTGTTTGCAAGGACAATGCATTTTTATAAAAAATTTTACTACTAGCCACTAGCAAACATTTCACCATTACTTATTGAAAGAATAATATTGAAACATGGTGAACCCAAACCCACAGTTGCCATTCTTCTGGAATTTGACCTGTGCAATATTGAAGATATTTTTATTTACACAGAAGATAGTCCTGCCTGGTATATTGTATAAGCATTTGTTACAAATAAAACAGTTAATTATCTGGTCTGAACCTATATAGACCTAGAATGCATGTGTATTTAGTCGGTCTTACCTTTATTTCAATGTTTATAAATCTCAAGAAACACTGTGATTTTCAGCAGTGGTTGTTACCATGCTGGTCAGGGTGATGTACTATGCCATCATTCTATGTGCTATTTCACTATTTTTTAAGGCTTATCAAAAGCATTTGTCAAAGTGGCACTTGTTAAAGACAAGTTGAGCAACACTACGTTTTTACATTGAAATGAACGTGTCTGCCACTTGGCAAAACCTATGCAAATGGCCAAGGCAGAGAAAGCCTTGAATATTTGAATAAGAATGGCTTGTTCCTATTAGGAAAGCAAAGAACAGACAGGAATTTGGTTCTACTTTCCCCCGCAGTATGTCCTACCTTCCTTTGAGCATTTTGCACAGGAGGAAAGTGTTTTGCACAGCCTCTGTACATAGGGAAAGGGAAGACAACTGAGAGCTAATCTGTGCCTAAGCTAATCTAGGAAAGTCCATGATCTCAGCTGTTGCCCCTTCTTTTCTCTGCAAAATGTCTTTACAGAAGCTTCTGTAGGCTCCACTCCTTTTGAATCCCATGTTTTCTGGAAACTGGAGCTTTTATTAGGCACCTGCAATAAATTTCTTATGCATTCCACTTGATGACAGGGCTGTAAATACTACTTTGTTTCTGAAGTAAACATATTGATGGTGAAATATATCAGCATGGCATGTGGACAAAATGATGCTGTTCTGGTCACCTCCAGCATTGCTGTAGCCCTCAGGGCACAGGTAGAGCTTTTGTCTTGCTCCTGAGGTTCTGCCTCCCTCCATGGCTCTGGGGGCTTCTGTTGAGTGGGACTCCTGCCCTTTGCACTTGTGTGTGGGGAGGCCCACATGGCTGCCAGAGAAGGGAAATTGCAGTGTTCACCTCCCTTTTTTGGTAGCTTTTATCCTGATTCAGCAACTATGCTCTTCTTCTCTGTCTCTTTCATTAGTAGCAACATTGAATGGAATTTGTCCAAACCTACTCAAGAGTTTTCTTACAAATCCTTTTCTCCCTTGTCACGCCTCAGCTTCACACTGAGTCTCTGATTTTTATCTGACTGTTAACAAAGGGAATACTTGTGTCTCTTGGTTTATATTGGCATGGATATTCATGCTGGAGCAAGTACTCACTCAGGACCATTATCTGTACTGAGGAAAATTGCCTAGACTGTGCTTTAGGCAAGAATGCAATCTCTCCTGGGCTTTCTCATGCAGAACATATTCCAGAACCCAGTTCTGCTGGAAGCTGCTGAAGGAGATGCTTGTGTAACAATAACCACACCCATCAAAATGCTGTGAGAAAGGGTAAGATGTTTCTAGAGTACTGGAATATTTTTGGTAGACCTAGCTGGATTTAAACACTATGGGAACCTCTGAAAAGGCTCCTGTTTCCCAGCAATTGGACTCAAAAATTAAGTTTTGGTGAGTAGATAAATTCTGAAATAAAATAAAATTACTCCTACCAGGACAATGTCAAGTTATTCTATTGTGATTGGTCTGGAAGTTAGCTGAGACATCATCCCTGCTACTGGAATGCATTTACATTTTCTCCCTTAAATGAGTTGTTACATTCCATGTTCAAATATATTTTCATTTATTTTTCTTTTTTAATTTTTTTTTATTTAGATGCCTGTATGATTTTAAACATAATAGATCCTTTCCATGTCAATGACAGCATCTCCATTTAAATGCAGAATACCTCTTGAAGACAATTTTTGGTGGAGAGATTGGAGATAGAAATAGAGTACAGAAATAAATTGCACATATCTTTGGTTTTGATTTTTTCCCTCTAAAACCTGCATTTCATCTGAATGGAGATGCATAAAAATCCCATTAAAATTGGTTCCACTTCTTTGAAATGTGCCGTAAGACTAATTCTGAAAAAGTTGACATTTTATATGCTCATATCCTGACTTACAAAAGGTAATAAAAATAAATTCTCTTGTAAAGTCACTATAAAACCTAGTATGAGATGAACATTACATTTGATACAGATATACTTACTACTATGCCAGTAAAAAGAGACAAGGACCCTATCAAATACTCCTTTTACTTTCACTTGGCTAAATTTTCAGCTGCTCTTGTAGGCTGAAAACACTCTTTGCTAATATCTTTCTTAGTGGAAAAGGTGACCTTTTAACAATTATTCAGATTAAAGCAAAATGAATATTTTAATTGATTTTTTTTCCCTAGTCAATGAGCTGAAGAAGGATTCAGTAATTCACCAGAAGAACCTACACCATGCAAAATATTACCAATGAGTTCATGAAGCACAAGCTGCACAAATTCTATTCCTTTGTGTGAACTCCCATTACAGGTCTAAAGAGGTCTGCAAGCTGCTCACACTGAGATAATCCAATGCTCTCATTTTAAAGAAGTTGCTGTGCGTGTCTTTGAACAGAACAAGTATTTCAGAAGTAGTCCTATGTTCATAACATCATTGCAGCTACAGTGGAGTTTTTTTTACTCCTAAGTTGCTGCTCAAGTGAAAATGTAATCAAGAATTTTTTTGCATATGATCATGCTGAATCTCTCCTCTACAGCCTAGTTTGAGTAATTACAGGAACCAGTAACACTCAAACAAGTACATCACTGCTGCAGTGGTCTCAAGAACAGACAGATACTGAGTTTAAATTTACCTTGTGAAATAAACATTGGGATCCTAGTTTCCATATTGTAATACACCCTGATGACTTAGGATTGAAAGTTTGAGAGTTCAAAGAGCATCAACAGACCTATATTCTCTGGAAAACACAGTATCCAAAGGCAACATTTGTAAAAGTACCTCTTAAAAGTAATTTAGGATGCTGAGACTGACTGATCTTAAGATTTATCAGCAAATTAATTTGAAAGACGTTTATCAGGTGCTGTATATAGATTTTATAATATCAATATGAAAAAAAGATTTCCAAATTTTTATTCACAGCTTGCTGCTTTGTGGCTGTGCAGTTAGATTCATCCACTTGTTGGGCAAAGGGTCACCAGTACAATGCTACATGTTGGTTCTCTTGAGGAAAAAGCATTCTTCAAGGATTCAATTTTCTGAGGAGACAAAACAAAGAACAAACTTTACTCATGAGAAGTTCTGACAAGTGTAAACTACTTGTCAGGTCTTCAGTAACTTCCAGACAATGTATGCAGGCACTCCTCACTTCCTTCCTAAAGAGAAATCTGTCAGCTATTTTTTTACTTTAAAGGCCTGTATTTCATATTAGAAGTATTTTTATAACTTCAGAAAATGCCCAGAAACCTTGCATATGTTTTCAAACACAAATGAGAGCACTGCATTCACATTTGTAATATTTTAGTTAGTGATGGTTGAAAACAATGAAAATCAAGTCACAAAATACTTTAATGTCAAGGTGACTTGAATTTCATGTTTTCAGCCCTTTCTTAATTTTTGAAGGTTTTACAAGGTTTTGAAGGTTTTGAAGTACTTTTTCTTCAAACCTGTTTTTATTACCAACTGCAATAAAGACAATTAAAAGAACAGAAGTTCCCTTTTAATTTTAATTTCTTTTTTTGCTTTTGCCATTCTGTGTCTTGTAAAATGTTCTCCAATTTCCAAAGTGACAGCAACACAGAAGGTGTTTTTTTTTCCCCTTCCTTTTTCATATTTGATAGTCTTTATTCATCTAGTCACAAGGTATTTCATAGCAATTCCAGACTGGCATACAATAGTAGGAAGGGAAAAATAAAATTTAACAAGGAAAAAAGAAAAAGCTTTTAGTCTGCATTTTTTCAAATGTTCAATTCATAAAAGGAAAAAAAGAGGAAAATACATGGAAACACCAAACCCTTGACATTTGATTTTGAATATTTTCCACACCAATGAATATATGGGATATTAAAAGCAAAACCAAATAAAATCCTGAAAACATTTGATATGCTTCTTCAACCATAAAAAAGGCCGCTTTTGGTGTGGCAAATGGAGCTAAGGGTATACAACTGGCAGACTTGAATTCAAACATGTCCATAATGTTCTCGAGTGCAGTATATTTTCTCCATGAGTAGGATCTGGTAGTCATAGCTCTGTTTGCTTTGAGCTTTCCATGGGAGGTATCAGTCTCATGCAAGGCAACATCATCTCACTTTGGTTACTATGGAAACCAGTTGTGCAGGCTGCAACTGTAAGCTCTGGGTCCAACCAGGTTTTTTATCTTTTTCTGTTTGGGCTGCCTGAAAGATCTTGTAATATGAGGTGTTGCATAAAACAATGTTCTTTATGCTCAAAGAGGCAATACGCTTTGCAGATTTCAGTGTTTTAAGAAATAGCTTTCCAGCTGGTACCCAGTCCTTCTGCTGTGTGTACCTATTGAGTTCCTATTGCAGCATAAATGACCTGATTGAGAAGAATCAAAGGTTTGTTTCTGTTTCCTTCTCCCCTCCCCCCAAATATTGCTATTTAATTTTTGTCGCTTTACATGCAGTCAGGGCTTTTCTTGGAAAGTGGAAAAAGTGTGTTATCTGCTGCATCTGGATAAATGAGGTGGAAATCTCTTAAATGTTGAATTCTGTCTGGCTTGGGAAAGATGTCCTGCCAACACCAGCAGATAGGATTGGGACCAGTGGAAGGAGGAGTGATACAAATGATAACCATTTACACTTTTTCTGGATTTGCCAGATCAACTGGATCACACACCAGCTTCCACCCAGTGGAGGTGTCATGAAGGTGTATAGTGGTGGGGAAGCTTAAAGTGGAGTAGAGGAAACTGATAAAAAGCCTTGTGTTTTAGAATGGTTTTAAAGGCATACCTTATGATGTAAATATGCCTTTATCTAACAAGACTTTTAAAAATGTTCAAAACTCTCAAAACAAACCTCCTTCTGCATGCTTTAATTTCACTATCTACATCTTCATCTGTACATAGGTTCAAGGGGAAACAGCAGCTATTTTACTGAGGCAACTCTGTGGTTTGTCTGTGCCACTGGGACACTTAGAGCAGTTCCTGAGGGTATGGGATGAGATATTGTCTCTTTTTATAGGAGGACTGTATGGAGCTTAGAAGATTGTCTAGTCTGGTCTAGTGGAAGGCTTCTTGCCTGTGGCACAGGGGCTAGAACTAGATAATTTGTAAGGTTCCTTCCAACCCAACCCATTATGCAGCTCTGATTCTATAATTCTAAGATGGGCTTGTGTAGCTATACCCTGATGCTATGGTCACCTCTAGGTCTTGTTCACACAAGTCTAAACAGACTAGCTGGCCATCTTGGTTTGAATTGTTGTCCCTTACAGTTCGGTTGTGCTCCCTGATCAATCTGTATGACAGCCTGTATGTATGACAGCCTTGTCATTCAAAGTGAGTTTAGACATCTGCCTGCACTGCACAAACACAATGTTGACTTGATGGCTCTCTGGTCTCACTCTTGGAGCCAGATGGAATGAACTTCTTTGACCTTCTGGGCACATCAGAGCTGTTCAATGTCAGTTACATCTTTCTAGAGCAGTGAATACAAAAAAAATATACTGTTGACATTTTATTAACTTGAAGGATTATACTTTCAACAACATTCCAGAAAATAGTTTATCTATGGTGTTTTATCTGTTACACCCACATTTGAATTTCAATACTCATCAGTTCATAAGCAGAAACAACTTCAGAGAAAACAGGGACAGCATTTATCATGTTGTGCTGTTTACCACTGGAAAGAAAACAGAGGAGCATTCCTATTCTGTCATACCTATATTCTCTTTGTCACATTGCAGTCTCCTGATGGATAGCTCTGCTCGTTACTTTTTCAAGCTTTTGTCCACAAACACGGGTAAAATGACTTATCACAAAGGCAGTGCTATTGAGGGTGCCAATTAGTCTTTTGGTTACTTCAGGCACCAATTCTATTTTCCTTGTCCTTCATCTTACATCTTGAACAGAAGCTTTCCTTTCCTGAGTGCTTATGCATTGCACAGCAAAAAGAGGGTGAGGGGTTTTAGATAACTCTGCCAATATTAATCCCCACCACTGCAGTTTCCTCTTCTGTCGTGCTGAGGGTGCTCTACTTCTCCCAGGGACACTGAGACCTCTCGCCTGGGGACTGGCTCCCAGTCAATGTTTTGTGTTGGTGCTTCTGAGTCCCATGTTGAACTGGTGGTCAGGTATGATATCTGGCCCATTTGTTCTGCCACAGAGAGTAGAATAAGCCAAAAGTAAATAATGTTGTAACTAATTTCTTAATATCTCATTTAGCTTTTGGGGCATGGGAAAGGGCAGAAATGAAAAGAGGAGGCTCACATGCTTTTTTTCCACAAAGATTGCAAGCTAAAAAAAACTAGTTAGTACTCCTTACAGTATTTTCTGATGTGTTTCTTATATATTTCCACACACTTCTCTGATATTTTTTTTCTGCATTGTGGAAACAAATCAGCGTAGCTTCCATGTGTGTACAGATGTGAGAGGGAATTCTGTTGCTGCCCTTCTCTCTCTCTGATGCAGAAGACAGAAATTAGAGAAGAAAGCATTCAAGAGAATAAATGAATGGCAGAAAAACCAACACAGCAGGAGGGCTGGGGGGTAGCAGACATCAGAGAAGGATGACACATCCAGGAGCAGCTTTGAAAGAAGGATTTTGTTAAGATTTAACAAGTTAATCTCTGCATGCTAATTACTGTTAATGAAAAGATTAAAAATAATAAAAACAATTTATCTCATTCCAAAATAATTTGTCTTAATAACTTGTTTGTACAGCATACAGAAAGAGATTTTTATGGGAATCCGCCCAACATCTGTGTATGCATAGTTCTTGTAAAATATCTGACAGATGTGGGATCATCAGCTTTGCTGAGACTTTAACAGGGTTCCAGGGATCTGAGCACAGAATTATTCTGATTTTTTGTCAAGTTTGCAGGTGCTCACGTTTCTGAAAATGAGGATCATCTCTGTCTTCTCCCTTATGTATGTATGGTGCATTAGTCTTGCTCCATGTCTCGGGAAACTGAACAGACCTTAAGGGACCTTATCAGGATAATTACAGAATCACTGCTGAGCTTGGGATCTGCCTTCCTGGCACCTGTGGCAAGATTTATGTAGGTTTCCAATCCTGCATGGCTCATGCCTACCACAAGTTTGAGCAATAACATTCTTCTGATAATGCTGATAAGCGGCATCAATTCCCTTTGTTATTGTTGTGAAGTGATTTAGCTGGTGTGTAATTCAGTTTCTTTACACACAAGGAAAAGTTAATATAGCACTTACTGCCTCCTGTATTCAGTTTTTACAGCAGTCAGTCAAATCACTGGTAAGGCAAGCTGAAGGGTACAAGTGTGAAATGGCAGGGATTTCTCATCCAGGTGTTTTGAGTAATTGAAGCTATCTACAGAGAAGCCTTGCTGAGCAAAAAAGGGCAGAATATTATTAACATCATTACAGCCCTTATAACATTGAATGAATGATAAAGGTGTTGAGGGGAATAATGAGTCTAGGTGAGTATCACCTGTGGAGATTGCTTATTGAATAACTCTGCTTAAACCATTCATTTGTTGATGACTCTGACTTGCACATTTGTTACCATTCTGGCTACTGCTGGAGAATTGGGCAGTCCAAGTAAACTGAACAAGCAGTGCTGGCTACCACTTTGACTATTTCACTGCATTTAGGTCTTCCACATATGAAAGGGGTGCAGCCTTCTTTCAGCTGTCCTCCTTCAAGTGCAAATGTCTCCAGTGACAGCAGTGTAAGGGATCGTCCAGAGCCAGCTGGGCACATACCTTCCTGGTTTCTGCAGGCTATGCTGAGCAAGCTGCTGCAGCAGCAGCATGTTGTTAACCTGATGCAGGGCATGGTCTTTGTCCTGAGGAATCTCATCAGAGCTGCTCCCCTGCAAATTGTTTTTAGGTGGAGATGTCATCTGCTGCACCTGGGTAAGTGAGATGGAAGCCTCTTAAATATAGATGACGTGGGCCAGGGTTGGCTGGAGTGGGCAGAATGAGGAGGATCAGGGCTGTGTTTTTTCTGCTGTCTTTGTGGTGCTATGAAGAAGCCAACCTTAGGTTCTTTGCTCAGTCTCTGCTGAGGTTCCTAGGTTTCATCCTCTGGGCTACTGCTGCAGTTCAGGTGTTTGGTGGAGTCTCGGTGATCCTGATGTTCAAGAACTACAGATATTTATTTCAGGAGTCTTACTTGTCTCTCCCTGGTTGGTTGGCTCTTACAAGTGCACTTGTACTGCTACCTACTGGAGTTTTGGCTGTTTCTATTTCTGTTAAGTGTTCCCGCAATAAGCAAGGGACTCTCATGTACTTGCTGGTGCTCCTTCTTTGCCTAGAAATGTCTTCAGCAGCTCTGGCACATTCCTATTCTGTTAGGACAGCTTCTCAGCTGGAAAGTACTATGGGTTACCTGGTTCACCAGCACAATTGGACATGCTCCCAGGATCCTGGAAACAGTGCTGTGGATGTGATACAGAGGAAGCTGCAGTGTTGTGGGGTCCACAACTACACAGACTGGCTAAAGGCATCATCTCCTTGGTATCGTCCACCTTGTGTTCCTGAAAGCTGCTGTATGGAGAAGCATTCTCACTGCAGGGGAGACTTAGGCCATGTGGAGCAGCTTTCTGACAAAGGCTGTCTAAAGAAGCTGGAAGACCAGTTGCGTTTTGCCATGCTGTACATTTTTTGGTGTTGTATTGTGCTAAGCATCTTGGAGCTCTTGGCTGCTCTCAGCAATGGCATACTCATGAGACATCAGCCATTCCATGAACTCCGTATTCTGGACTCATATACCTTCTGACAGGGCTATAGGTGCTAGCTGCTTTGCTGGTCCTGCTGCATCTTGTTACTACTTCGTTGCTGTATTGGAATACAATTAAAAAAATTGCTTGTAAATCAAACTAGTTGATCACTGCTGGATTATTTTTCTTTAATGTTGTGATATTAGATCACTTCTCCCACAGTTTTTTGGTTTTTTTTCCCAGTAAGTATTCTATATCTGAAAATCTTCAGGGAGGGGTTTTCTGCATGTGCAGACACAAAACTACTGTGTGTGAGTGCAGGCGAAGCATTAAGAAAAGGCACATCTGGCTCAGGGTAACTTGTGAGGTCATGATCTGAACTTTTGGACTGAATCTTAATTGCAGTAGAATCTTGGAGAGCAATTAATGTGCAGATTCATCCACTTCCAAACTTGTATCGTATTGAAAGCTTTGGTTTTTCTGTAAGAAGCCCTTTGGGTCAAGTTTAATATTTATTTTTCTTTTTCTTGCTCAACTGCTGGTTGAAGAAGTAACTTATTCTTCAGTGAAAATCCATGTCAGCTTTTGAAGCATGATCTAAATAGGTTTGACAGCAACAGAGTAACTAATACAGTGATGTGCAGCAGGAGGTAAAGCAGTCTTAGGAGTTGCATAGGAACAATTCCCAAATAATAGACCAAGAAAGTCTGTATTCATTCATTTATCTCATGACAGGGCAAGGAATGAGTCAATTATTTTTTCCAGAAAAGTGATGTGGGGTCGCATGCATGTTTGAATTATGCCAGCAATACCCTGCTTTTTCTCAAGGTATACCTGCCCATCTTACTAAATCCCTTTTGCTACCCATTTTCTGTCAGTCTCCTTCCAGCCTGCATGTGCTGAAAGGGACCCAGTTAGCATGAGGGGTACTCAAGTGCTTGTTTATCTCAGTGATGATGGTGTTTAGAGAGGCGCTGGCTAAGGCTCTGCTCTGGCTGCACTGGACTGTGTAGTGTGTGCTTATAAATACGTGTCTGTTTGGAAAGCGTCTAAAGCCTCGATGCTGACCTGGGAATGGGCACTCCAGCAGCTTTATCCTTTGATAAGTGTTTGTAGGGGATCTCCAGAGCCTGCAACTGCACTTCATTAGGTTTTACTGGACTGGAAATGAGGAAAAGGCCTGGGTCACGGAAACTGCAGGACCTGGCAACTCCCTTAGTGCTTGAAGTAATAGTCAGTTCAAACATTATTGCTCTAAGTTTTCTACCAAACTTCAGGCAACTTACTGCAAATTTCAGACCCTATGTCACCAGATATTGATTTTTCATGAGCAGAAAAAAGAAAAAAATCAGAGGACATTCGGCCAGCTCTTGCATGCTAATTATTAGCCATCTGAAGACCAATCATGAAATGCACTTCAAAGCTTCTCCAGGAAAAGAAAACCAAAACAAACAAACCCAAACTAAACAAAAACTCCAATCAAAAAACCCCACCAAAATCCAAACACCTCCCTCCAAACCTACCTCAAACAATTAAGGTATTGCTTTAGATAAAGGAAAATAACTAATCCATTAGATGTCAGTAGCTCTTAAACAGAGTGAATGTTCCAAAGTAAATAAAGGAAATGGTTATGACTTAGAGTAACATAATAGAAGGAAACATTTCTTTCATGTTGCTCGACATCGGTTGTGTGTGGCAATGAATGAAGTGTGTCTAGTTAAGCACCACAATGGGGACTTTGTTGCACCCTGGCACATAAATGCTTTGTAATGCAAATTATTGCTATGACATTAAAAGATGCAGTGAAGTGAAAATGAAGTGACAGCAACAGGCCCAGGGAGAGTTTGTTGGAGAACACAGAGTGGAAGAATGGAGTGGGTAAAGTACCTTTTTACTATTTGCCTTAGTTAAGAGGGTTATTCTTCTTCTCAAATATTATACTTTATAACTTCCTTTACAGTTTCTGAGCCAGAGTTTCTTAGAGGGAAATGCTGATATTTTTAATCACTAAGCAGAAAGTAATAATTTCAAGGTCATTAAAGAGTTACTTATGTGGCTATCCTCATCTATTCTATCTGCTAAAAGTTAAGGTCATGTCTTACTCTCTCTACTTTTACTGTACTAAGAAAATGAAAAAATAAATATGAAATGAATTAACTGGACATTAAATATATGAAATGGCTTTCAGTAGTTCTTTTTTCCCTTGCTTATTCTTCTCTGTAGAAGAGCCCATCTTAAACGTGGTAATAAGTGTGAGGGTGCATGAGGCAGACATATTCAGGCTATAAATGGTTGATAGAAGAGTAGAAGACAAAACAATAGATTTATTGCCCCTTTGATGTTTGGCAGTTTGAGTCTGAGTACTTCTGGACAGGAATAACTTCTTTTGAAATAAAAATGGTTCTATTTCTAAGCAAGTGCACTTTGTTTCTGTATTGTAAAATACATAAATCCTTGGGTGCTATTGCATTCTATGCATTTTGTATTCTTCATTTTAAAAGGATCACTAGCTGTTTTTCATAATCTAAAAAAATTAGCATCTATATAGGAAGGCAGCAGATGACTTACAGTTAACATTTTTGAAAACTGTGTTGCTTTGGATTTGAAGGGGAAAAACTGATGTCCAGTGCAAAGCTGGAAATGTATTCTATGATTACTCTTTTACAGATCTTAAAAATATATATAGTGAGAGAACCCATATATTCAATGCATGAGCTGGTGATTATACTGTGATACCTTTTGTAGAAGGTGTCAGAAAGGCAGAATTGTTTCTGAAATATAAAAAGCATCATTGTAGCTTGTTCTTAACTGTCTTTCTGTCTTTCCTTCTTTCTATCTTTTTTCCCAAGAACTCTGTATTTTTTTCCCTTTTTCCTTTATTGTGAATGATGGCTTGATTTAACTCTGAGTAGAACATAATTCAGCTTCTGAATTATGAGTTGTTCTTCATCAAACCTCTTGTCTTTTCAGTTCAAAATTAAATTCTGTCTCACAAACACAAAGTAAAAATCTGGGCTTTGCTAGAAGGTGATTGAAGACTCAGTCCCTGCCTACCTCACATGGATATGGTTAAATCAGTTAAAATTACTCTTTAATTGAAATTATGGCTTTTGTAGTCTGTTGTAGAGTTGCACCATGTAGAGTAGCAGGAGGTTGTAGAGTTACACTATGTATTTTCTTCAAAAATGCAGCTTGCATGGCTAGGTTAGGCTCCTTCCTGCATGGCGGGGTTACACAGCGCCATAAAGAAGCTCTGAGAAGAAAGGAAGTGTAATTCTAAACTATCACAATACAATCTTGGAAGATGACACAAATAATTTTTGACCTAAGAAGTACAGAGAATGAGCTGAACTACTTCTTCAATTATGTCAAATGATCAGCATTCATTTATTAAATGATGTAAAGTGAAATTCAATTAGAGCAAGTAAGTGATTACATTATGTAAAGCAATTTTTAAAACTGGGTAATATGATCACCCTTCATTATTACATTAGGTTCAGAATATTGGTACTTTTTTAAAACTTGTGGAAATGCTTACAATGACGGACTAGTTAAGAGTTTGCAAGTGAAGCCACTCCTCCCTGTATTTCTTTTTTAGTATTGACTGTTGTGCTATAGCTTTCAAAGCAATAGCTCAGATTTTTATGACATTGCTCTTACAAGTAAAATCTTGTAAACATTATTTGTAAAGGTAATTAGCAAGATGTCCACACAGGGGGAAAAAGGTCATCAATTACCCAGCTTAGTAGTAGGGAGGTAAGGGGAGAAATTGAGTATTAAAATTGCAATCTTATAGGAAGCAACTAACTTATTATAAAAATAAAATACCTTAATATCTTTCTAAAAGACTAGACATTTTATTTTGCAAATAAGATGAAACAATCACATTTGAAGATTCTATTGAGACTTTTCTGGAGTGGGAGAATGCAATTTCAACCTCTGTATGTGGACAACAGGGTCACACTTTTTCATACTACTCTGTTAGCCCATTTTCTTGTGGTTATACTTGACTAAGGCAAAAAAAATGGTCATATCTCTTAAAGTGTCTCCTTTCACTACTTAATCTTTTGCTACTCATGTCGTAGAGTGGGGTTGGAGGTATAAAAATCATTAGAAATAAGATCCATTATTAAATTATCTTCTTTTTTTTCAGTACTTAGACTTTCTTAAAAATATTCTTTTCACTAAGTACTGAAATACTAATTTATTGCTTGAATGCAGGTATTCCTGTGGCCAGAAGTTTTTAATGTCTTAAAGAATGTGTGCCTACTGTATGAGTTAGGAAAATCCGTAGGATCCTATAGAGTTCTAAAATTAATCTAAATGTGCAACCTTAAGCTGATTACTTGCAGAGCTGCATGAGAGAAAACAGCATTCCAAATTTTAGGCAATAGTTACTGTGCAAGTGGCTCAAAACCATGTGCAAGTAGAAAAAGCAGCAGATTTTAGGATGTCTGGAAGTGTTACTTTAAATACTTGGAGAATGTTCCTTGGCTGACAGAAGTAAAAAAAACCCTGTTTTTTTTTTTGTTTTTGTTTTGTGTGGTTCCCCCTGCTCTGCATAGGATTTTCATGCAGGAGTAAGCTGGAATGTTTATGTGAGAGAACCTCTATAATTTCACTTAAAGAAGAGTTCATTTTCTTTCCATGGCAGTTTGGTCTAGATGGAAAATACAGCAAAGGTTTGTCAAAGGTTTTGTTAAAGACCATAAAAAGATAAAATAAGAATAAAATAGGGAGAAGAACCAGTGACTGTTGGAGTCTAATTGAGGAGAAAATGGTGGGAGAAGGGAGTAATGCAGTAGTGTGAATACAGTAGCAACAAATATACAAAGTAAAAAAAAAAGGGAAACAAAAGTGTTTTTTTTTTTTTAATCTCTGTGTCTCAGTAATTATAGTGGTCCAATGCTGTTAATAATTTGAAGTGAAAAACTCTGCACAATGAAATTTTGAGATTGTGAACCACTTCAACCTCATGTCATAGCAACTGCTGAAATATCTAGCCACAGGCTGCCTGTCTAATTTAGCATGGTTTGAATTTATTATCTTCCCCAAAAAATTTTAGAGTTATAAAATGATGAGCTTCAGCATTCCATAAGAAAAAATTACATGTAAATAATCTTTTATGTATGGTGAGCTATATTTTATCATGTAGTTTGGAAAATGGATCAGCATGGAACAGATAATCCACCAAGTGAAGTGTTCATAAATACCTTGTTATTTTGCTTTAGGCCAGAGAGGGGGGAAGAAAAAGAAAAAATGTACAGTAGGCATGAAGAAATACTGAAATTAAAACTATGTTTATATAGCATATATGAAAAATGACAATGAAAAATGACAATGAAATATGATGGCTATTAAAGAAATTTATTTTAGCAGTTTTAATATTTAGCAGCCCTGTTTTATGCAAATTTATAGCCATTATTATCTCTTGGCCTAACCAAAGGATCAGAACAGACTAAGCAATTGATGACCCTAAATTAATACCATGTAGTCATTTCTATAAATTAATTTCATAAAGTATATTTGCAGTGCCTTGTATAAACTGGAGAATCAGGGTAGTAAAAGCACTGCCATTCTCTGAGCTGATAAAATCGCTGGTGACAGTACATTCTTCTGAGTGAAAGACACTGCCATCAGTCTCAACTAAGAGAAGAAAAACACAATCAAAACCCAAAACAAACAAAGCAAAAACCAAAGCCCAAGAAACCCAAACCACCACCAGCACCAAGAAAAAGCAGTGGAAAAGCTTTTAAAGCAGGAGAAGATCAAAATTATTCTCCCGCTCAGCCCACCCATGTAATGAGAGCCTGGAAAGCCTAGGCCTTGCTGACACCTCTTCCCCACCTCATTTTTCACTTTTTGGCATGTGATATCAGCTGGTATGTGTCCTCTAAGGGTAGCGTTGGAGTATGACAGTAACTAGTACAAGTAGCATCCCTTCCTCCCTGATATAGAGTCCCGACTCCTCAGGGCTTTTCATCCCTCTCTGCAGTAAAAGCTGCAGTTGCTGTTTACATGAAGATTAATGGCTTAGGCATCTGGGAGGTCTGATTGAAATGTACAACAGGATCTGTGCAGGAACGTTTAGGAAGAAGCAAACCCAGTCTTGTTAATAAGAATAAATTCTTTGAAACTTTCCTGACTAAGCAAGACCTGAAGATTTTGCAATTTACCCAGATGCCTCTAATATCTAAAGAAAATGGCTATGGGTGAAATATTCTCATGCTGATAAAAGGCAATGCTGAAAAGCTGCTGTGCCTTCACATCACACTCCTTTGGTACTATGGTCTCCTTTAATCAGACTGATTACATAAAACTGATTGTAACTGTGGGTCCGAGTATCAGAGGACAGTATCTAGCTGTGATTTCCTGGCTTTGCTGCATCTTCCTTCAGACCAACTGCAAGATTCAGCAAACTTCCAAGAACTTGGCTCATGACACCATGCAATATATGACTAGCTGTTCAGCTAGAATGCAGCAAAACAAAAGGATCTGTTCTACACTGCTATGTGTTTTACTCTGGGATAAGAGGAAAGGAATTTGGTACGTTTTTTTGTTAAAACAGACTTTTCATCCTGCATTAGGCAAAACTCCAGGGAGACAACCTTCCCCACCCTTAATTAATCCAGAGAGTGAACAGGAGGAAGACTAGACAGATGGGACATAATTTGAGTATGGAGAAATTGTCATCATCCCTCTTTAATTAGTGTTATAGGATGGCTCACTTCAGATATAAGTAGATATGACAAAGATGTGTTTCACATATTCAAGAGGGTAATTAAACTGCCACATGCTCAAACCAATATACATACAGATCTGATTAAAAAGCTGACTCTCTGAAAACAATGATGGATGAGGTTTTAATGCACATGGGTATTAGGAAAGTAGCAAGAAGAGATTGCTGTGAAATGAATTGCTGCAGTTCTTGGCTGTAAAGGGGAAAAAAAGGGAAAATATATTAAATTTAAAAGAGAGAAAGGCTATAAGGAGGAACTGAGGACACAAGAGGATGAATTCATGCTATATGGCTTAAAATAATGCTTTAATTATAAAAACAGAGGAGAGCAGGCAGGCTGTGCCAGTCATCAAACCACCACATATATCTCTGAATAGTTATGCAGCATGCACTGTGCAGACTGCTTTTTCCCTTCCAGACCATATGGTTGCTCCTCAAGAACGTGTGGTAGGTTAGGAGTGTATATTTCTGGAGGCGAGTTTCAACATTTGCATAGAAACTGGCCAAAAGGAAACCTAAAGTCTTCAGTTGCTCTAACAGGGCAGGAAACAGTTTTTTGGGTTTCTGGCTTTTGCTTCTGCCTTGCTGTTGACCGTGTTTTTACCTACAAGTAAAACCTTGTTTCATCACTTTAAATAGTAAAATCAACTAATACTATTTTTAGTGTATGCAGCAACACTTTTACTGATTGAATTCTTGGTTTAGCCTGCTTTTAGCCTGATTTTGTGAAATCCATGTGAACTCTTGGAGACAGTGCAAGACTAGGTAGACAGAGGAAGAAGCCTTCAGAATTTCCAGAGCTGATCTATAGTTATCTAGTACATGTACATCGCCCATCTATCAGCTCACACAAGTTGATTGAAGGTTTTCTGAAGGCTGCTCCCTTCATGAGACAAACCTTGAAGCTGTTTTGATATTTGGTCTCCAGCTAGTGTCACTGTGTTGATAGAATGTCTGTTGTAACACAAAATCACAGAATAAACTCTAATTGCTCTGAGGTAACATGGAATTGGTGTCTTAATGCAACACTAAAAACATTGTGGAATGAGCTTGTTAGGCAACAGAGTTAAGGGGAAACAGGACTTAAATATACTCATAGTTTCCTGTCAAAATATTGGATAAATCTATTTGCATGTGAGAAAGTCAGAAGAAAAACAAATTCCAGTCCTGTTGGTTAAGGGAAAGCTAGTATGACAAGTTTGTGCCCAGTCATATTGCTTTCTATTTTCACTATATCTGCTCAAATGGACACTATATAAAAATAAAAAACTCGTATGGAAAGTAATGGTGCAGTTGCTTTTATCTGTGAGATGTAAAAGGAGGCAAAGCAAGTGGTAGAATTTTTGCTCTTCCACAGAATCTTTCTCATTCAGCACTCCTGAAGGTTTCAGCTACAAATCTTACTTTTTCTCCTATGGTGAATCTTGTTTCATTGTGCCATTTCACCTGATTATTTCATTTTTTAAAGTAATGTACTAGTTTGAAAGCAAACCAGTGGGAAATCCTGTGTCAGAGATACAATGTAATAGGAAAATTAAAATAAATGCAATAATACAGAAATACTGAGAGAGTCAGAATACAATCTGGCACGCTGTTGGTCAGGGTATTGGTAGCAGTCTGATTAAATGGTGGCTGCAGTCCTGCTGAAATGATGGATGTGGTTCTGTTGAAGCAGTGATCCTGTAGAAGGGTTTGATCTTCCTCTGAAGATTTCACCAGTGGTGGTTATGGAGCTCTTGTCCTCTGGGAATTCAGCTGATAAGGCTGACCGTGGTGTTTCAAACTTTAGGTTATAACCAGGTAGGAATGCTTGGTTCCTTCCCCTGCCTGGAGCATCTCCCAATGGGATGATGTAATTTTATCAGTCATGCAGTGGGACTCAATGGCCCATTAACAGAAGATATCTCCCTGGAGGAAGGAGGGGTCCTATAGAAGATAAAGAACACTGCCCCACCTGGTTTTAACACATGATGATAGAATACATACTTTTGGTTACATCTTACATTGTAACCTAAGACAAGTGAATACCACACTCAGTAGCAGATAGTTTCCTGAACATATTTAGCTTTACTTCTGACTTTGTACCTACATCCCTGGCAGAAGGGTGCAGCTAATGGGCAACTTTGACAGTGCATTCTGCACTGATGAGATGTTTTCTTCATAACCCTATATTTTACTGGAAGATTATTAGATTTATTTGATTTTCCCCTCTTCAAATTAGATATATAATTACATTTTGAAAGCACAAATGATCTGACACTTAATATATCTGAACAAAAAAGAAATCAGTATCCATTAAAATTGGAGCTAGAGTTAAATAAATAAAGTAATATAGAAAATCCCTGGAACCTGCCTCAAATAGAAATTTCAATTCTAGACACTCAGCCAACAGAATTGCCCTGTTATTTCTTTCCTGCCACTTTCATTATGATTTATTCTTTTCTATATAAATAATCCCTGTACTGTACCCAGAGAGTTGTTTCATTTTTGCGAGGTAGAAATCATTCATTTCCTGCCAATGGAAGCTCATAAAACAATGTATTGACAATTACAGCCAGCTGAGCTGGTGATTATGAGATTAATTATTCTTGTGTGTGATGGCATTTAGCTGCTTTAGGTTTCCAGCTCTGTTGTGTTGGGCATTTTCTGTGGACAGGAGGCATCTGTGCAGAGACCACTGCAATGGACATGGGGTCAGGTCTGTGCTGAAGACTCACAGCTCTTCTCCAAATGGGCTGGGGCACGGCAGGCTCAGCTCTGGGATTTGCAGCTGATGGCTCCCTGACAGCTGACATTTTGTGAAAATTCTTCTAGTACAATTTGGGTCAAATGTTATCTTTGAAAAGGAATCTCTGGGTTTTATGCTTGGGTAGGAAGCTATTTTCACTTTTATTTAGAGTAGGTTGCTCAGGATACCCTACTGCTAGTGGTCACCAGTTTTCCTTGCAGTTACCATGAGGAATTAATGTCATGACTGCTGCGTTAAGAAACTGATCTGCAGAAAAAGTAAGCAATCAAATATTTTGGGCCACGTGCTATTCAGTGACAGTGATAGCTGTCCCAGAGCCTAGCTATCTGGTGATGCAGAAAGCAGGTTCACTGAACAGGATGAATACCGCTCTAGAAGCCAAAGGAGAGAAACTTTAAGTGACAATTTTTTTTCTTCTTGTCAGGGAAGTGAGTCACTGGATATGTATTTGCTCCAGACCTCATATGATCCTTGCTTTTGCAGCAGGTCTCTGAGCAGAAGCTGGTGGTGGCCAAGCCCGGGATGAGCCAGGGGACTGTGTGCCTTGCCTTGCTATGGACCAGCACTGAGCACAGGGAGCTGTGACCCCATGGGGCAGCCCAGAGACAAATGCCTGAGGCACTCTGTTAAATAGGAATGGTGATCAAACCTGACCAAAGAAATGGCAAATGTGGATGCCCCAAATCAGTCACTCAGCCGGTTCAGATGACTGACCTTGAGGCAATGTGTCCCTGATGCTGAGTTACATCACATTACTGTCAGACTGTGCGGGCCCAGGTTGGATTCTGATGAGTCCTTTCTTTTGTTCCCCTTGCCACCATCCTCAGATGGAAAAAGTGGATATAGCCCAGAGCTGCCAATTAAGATAAATGTGTACAGAAAACTTCACTCAATGTCCCAGTGAAACACTGGAAATGACACTTCATGTTCTAGGTAACCTCTAAAAAAAATATGTATCAGGTCAACATACAGTGATTATCTGGTTATATAGATCCCTGAGAAAGGAACTGTTATAGGAAACTTTTATATATATATATACACACATACATATATATACACATATATATATACACGCACACACACATATACAATGCATAAATTAACAAATATTAATAAAATATATTTATATATAACTTTTTTATTATATATAATATATATTTATGATATATGTATATATATGTATGAAGGGGGGGGGGGGGGGAGAGAGAGAGAATATGTATAGAATACTTGTATTTTCAATTGTATTTCATTTCTGTGGATACCAGACCTTTAAACCGGCCTAAATGTCAAAGTTTTTGTCATTTCTATTCCTTAATCTATACAACTGCCAACAAGAGCATTATGAAATATTTATTTAGTTTGTTAATAATGGCATTTGATTTACCAAAAACTAATTATGGTGAGATTTTATTGGGGAACAAAAGAACATGATCTGTGTGGTAGATGACAGAGCTTGTTTAGTAAGACTGGTATCTGCAAATGTCAGGAGCTCTAACTTGGTAGCTGGTTTTATATTGTCTCAGATATGCAGCAAATGTCTGATATTTTAAACAGGCAGTGAAAGAGATTGGGAATAGTGTTATTAAGGAAATGCAAATTAACAATGAAAGTATCATCACTGGATGATGATACAAAAGGAGACAGTTATCACCCCCTCCTCCCCTGATGCCCTTTTTCTGAGTGCAGAGAAGCCTCAATATGCAAATATTTTACTGGCAGCAGGATTTAGGCAGGGATCTAGGCGGTGTCTTAGGGGATGACCAAACTTCCTTTAATTTCTGGAGTGCTTGGATGCTGTAGAAATCCATGAAAATCTCTGGTTGTCACAATGACAGGTGATGTTTTGCACTCTACCTGAAATCCCATGCTAAAGTGCAGAAAGTGCCTCAAGATCATTGTAAGGAAACTGATACAGTTCAGCCTCTGTGATCAGTCCACACCAGCTGTTCTGCTGTTTAAGAATTAATGCAATTGCAGACGACTTTTGTTTGGTTCTTTTTTATCTTTTAAATATGCTTTCTTTACAGTTGAAACATTTTCAAAACTGACATCTGGCCTATTGAAAAGAAAAAAAAGAAGAGGTTTCAGATATTAAAATTTGCCTTAGCTTCCTCACTTAGTGGTTTGTTTGTTTTTAATTTGAGTACACAAAATTTCATACAAGATGACCAGTCTCAGTTACCTAAATGATCTCTCAGTGTGTCTGATTTGAGCCTTTCAAAGTTTTATTGCAATTCCTGAGCCTATGCTGGGGTGCATACACCTGTGGTTTGGATTGTAGGATAGAGACTTATGAAGCTATGCCATGGTGTGGTAACACTGCACGTATAAAATGAAATTAGATTCTGTCCTTCCAAAAGAATGAATAATAAGGAGCAAAATAGATCCCCTCACTTTGCTATGGTCTTGAATACTGCTTTAATTTGAGACAATGCATAGGCAAGGGTGAAATTACCGTCTGAAAGGCGCTTTGCCTTAAGGGAAGAATTTTCCTGCTACTTTTCTACTTTAGTTTCTGGCCTTTAAAAGTACAGTTCACTTTTCTGTGCAAATATTGTGTAAGCCAGAAATAGCTTTATTTGACACAAAAATGCATTCCCAAAATTGCGCCTTTTAAGGCAGAACAGTTTTTAAGGAAAGCCAGGAAAGCCAGGAAAGGAGTTTTTCCTTGTAATGTTTAACCTTTTTTCAGAACATCACAGTTAAGTGGGTTACATTTCCTGTTCCTACCTCAAGCCATATTTAATCAGGATTAGACATAATTTCAAAATGAAATAAAATGCACTTGTTCTGTGAAACCCCTCTGTCTCCATTTTAATCTTTCCGGTCAGCAAATCAAATAGCAATAATTTGCCTCCATTTATTTCCAGTTGATGCCTTTCTCATCTGAAATTGCTTGTTTCTTTGAACAAGCACTAATAAAGAAATGTTCTTTCATCTGGAAGAACATTGTTGGAAACATTTCAGAAGAGAGCATTAAAATGTGGCAGATTTTGGTTATGACTGAGCTAGTCTGTGTACAGTGGAAGCATGCAAATATCAAGTGCTTTATGCTCTGAAATGCTCGTGGTTTAACATTGGCAAGGCTGGAGAGAGGAGATGGTTTGACAGGTACAGGAGGTAAAGGAGTTGGACTAAACGCCTTTGTGCATTCCTCTGCTCCCTCCTCTGTGCTACACACAATTTTTTCACAAATGTCTGTATGATCTGCTAAGAATAATTTTATACCTGCCAGCCAGATTTCCCCAAATAAATATTCTTGTACGTACAAGTATGAGGTGAAATGCAATACACTCCGGTATTTTATCTGAAGCCACAAGGTGGAATATCTTTTAATCATATTCATAATCTCATTCTTTGTGAAGAACAGCAATTCCAAAAAGAAACGGAAGTATTTGGTTGCATTACAGTCTTTTCTTAAGCAGTTAGTTTAAATGCCACATTGGGTTAAGTGTGAATAGAGGAACGATCTCAAGCTGAATAGCACTTTTCAGTGATTTACAAGTGCTGAAGTTTTCTGATCTGACAAATGATTATTTCATTTTTGGTCAGTTGAAGGAATCCTGGTAATAACAGATGCTATCATGAACAGTAAACAATTCAGCAGGAATTGGGGTATTTATTTACTTAAGAATTTCTTCCTGCATCTGATAAATTGGGGGCCATAATGATGCATGACAGACTTGGGCAATATATCTATGTACTTTTGTAAAACAGTTTTCAAGACTCTTAAGATTTGGTGGTCCTGGGAGAGGATTTATGAGCTACAGCACTCAGCTACAAAGAAACTGTGTAGTAGTGGGAAGAAAAAAGTACCATGAGGGAAAATTCCCTTTGTTCCTAATTTATAATTTTGTTTTAATACATTTCCCTCATGAAAGGCAAAACAACATTGTAGGGTTGCAATAGCTCTTGACGAATCACCAAATCCTAGATTTGCTTAGTAATGTGGAGACCAGAAGTGTCACAATATCAGCAAATAGCAGAGAACTTCAGGAGAATCCAGCATAGGGTATTTAGCATATGGTTTTTTACTGGCTTGTTGGTTTTGACAGCGAAGCATTTTACAGAAAATTAGAGCTTAAAATATATAGTCATTAGGAAGATAGAAATAATAATCTAATTCAAATCTTTAATGCTAAATCAGTTATTTTGAAACTTAGGTTTCTAGCAACAGGAGAGAAGCTTTTCTTCAGGAGTGAGTCAGTGGTATGCCAGGCTAATCTTGCACAGATTGTGTGGCTATCCAAATACGTGTCCCAAGGGCGAGAGTTGTCACATCTATGCAGCAGCTTGGTTATTTGCATTATTATGGGATGCCCAGATATTTTTGTGATGGAAAAAAATTGCTGTACCTGACTGACAGCTATAAATTTTCAATGCATAGAGACGAAATACTGAATAAAACTATCAGTTGCTAGGGCACATCTTTGGGGAAACATCGAGAGGGGATCCACACCTCCATGAGAGCACCTATGAGACAGTGTGGAGGGGTGTTTACTAGTTTGTGGGTGTTTCACGGCATTTTAAAAGTGGCTAAGGTTGCTAGCATTGGTTCTGAAGGGTTTCACTGGTTGCTGGCTATTTGCATATTGCTAATAAATAGGTGCATCCTGATTTAAGTATGTTAATGTAGTTCAAGCTTTGTGAGATGAGGAGTTCACCCTTGTAATATATGTGGGTGTATAATTTCTGATTATACTTGTAATACTTCCTAGTCATATAAAGTCCAAAGGTGTCTCCTGAGTTTGCAAGTCTAATGCCTCTTATGTAAAGATTACTCTTTCTAAAGGAGTTACCAGTCTTCTATCTGTTTCTTCAAACACCAACACCCTGTTTATCTATTTCCTTCTTATAGATGGATGGTTGGAAGTACACAGGCAAAACTCTGATAATACTGTTTATAGAGAAAATTTATTTATTCAACATCTTAATTTTTCTGTGTTAAATACAATTTTCTTTTAGCCTTTGTAGATGCCTTCTTGCCTTGTAAACATACCTAGTTCATGCTGTCAATTTGAAAAGTGTACCTCCATGGAAGGAGAGAAGAGATACAGAAACCTGTGTGTTGGTCTCAAGCCTGATTCCTCATGCAGTTCTGCAGCCAAAGGAGATCACACAGCCATTGATTATGGCTTGGTCTTGGTTGGATATTCAGGGCCATTGTGTTGCTTGAGGACTCCATGACAAATGCAATTTGAATCCATCTGGACTGATAGTGTACAAACTTTTACTGCAAGTGTGATGTAATTTAAACCCTTCTATTGGAAAATCCGGATTTATATACCTACTGCCTTCCTGTTTTGGGAGATGGGTATTTGCCACGTGGGAGAAAAGGGACCAAGAAATGCTTTGCAGCCAAATGCATGCATAAGGTACACAAAACGCAATTAATTATTTCCATTTTTTGTGTGTTTCTTTTCAATTTACCTAATATTGCTAAGATGCCCCTTGATAAATGAAAGTTGTCTGTCTGTTTCTTTTGCCTGGAAATAAATGCAATAGTCCTATTTGTTATTTTTCTGGTTTGTTTACTGCAGATATTAAGCAACAGCAAAGAGCAGAAACAATGGCTTTCCTTTACTTCAGGAATTACACAGCATCAGTTTTCTTCCTGCCTTTGCCAAAGCTGAAGTAATCAGTGGAACAAATTCAAAAGCTCAAATGACATGCTTGTGTTCAGCTGACCTGGATGTCACTGTGGACAGCTGATGGTGCATTTAACTGCAACACTGCTTCACTTGCCTGCTTCTTATTCTTTTTTGTTTTGAGTGACTAGATGAAGGGAGTCCCTAGATTTGATTGCACATGAAAGAAATTACTGAAAGCTTCACAGCAAATGCATTGGGAATTTGTTTTAGATTCTCAGGCAATCTAGCCAATCTGAAACTATATGCCTCATTAGTTAAAACAAATTTAAAACTCTTGGTACAAACCTTGTTTATCTTGCAGCCTGCATTAAAAAATTCCAGTGTATGCATCTGTGGCATACTATTTATAAGACATCCTGTCCTTTAGTGGCCCCTCACAGCTCTTTTGCACAGTAGAAGTTTACAACATCACGTATTTTCCTCCCAGGCTAACAGCTTTTGTCTTGATGGGCTTGAAATACTTTGCTGCCTTTATGTTTGCAGGCTTGCACACAGAGATTGCTATCTTGGTTCTTCTAACTGCAATACAGATTTCTACCATGTCCTGTCAGGAAAACGAAATAGTGAGACCTTCTAGTCTGCAACATAGCCCTCCAGACAATTAGAGTAGTTTAACTGTAATGTGGAGCTGTTTTGATCCTGGATTGCTTTATTTCCTCCTGTATTCTGAAGAGAAGGATGCCTGTTTCAGAGGGGCAGCTCCAGACTCTGTCCATCCTGGTATTTATACACCCCAGAGAAATGAGTTTTTTTTATTACATTCTGCGTTCACCTGGTCAGACCCTAACCCTCAGTTTATAACTCCAAAATATCTATTTGTCTGAGCCTCACTCAGTAGAGAATTGATCTTATGTGGTGGCTATGAAAGCTGATGACGGTGGTTGTGACCCTGCAGTGCAATTGAAATATAAGGGATTTAATTAACTCTGAAACTTGCCACCTTAAGCCATCAGCTGAAGTGGTCTCCAGCTGGTGGTTTCCAGGTTGTGACTTTCTGTTTATGCTTTGCTGTCCAATCAGTTTTGCACCCTTATTACACCTCGTGCATTTCACTTTGACAAAATACCATCACTGTAGAAATAGTCTCTGACATAAGACTGAGCTGAGGACTTTGGTTTCACCTGATTTCTTTCCCTCATCTTAATCACTGTTACTTTATTCTTTTCTGATTGGAGAACAGAGCACATGCTGGGTGAGTGGTTGGCTGACTAACCCTTTTGAGATATCTGTGACAAGGTCAAAGGAACATTGGAAGCTTGTCTCTTTACGCCTACATATAGTGGTCTCCTGGGGCCTTTCTGTTAATCGGGTAACATAATTTCCACCGGAAAACTCAGAAGGGCTGAAGTTTCTAATAGAAAACTAAGCAAATACCTTTTACAGTCTTCAAAAATCTAATACTAAGAAAAAGCCCTATAAAATTAAACCAAAAAGTGCAAATGTTTCCCCCAATTTTTTTTTTAACTGTGTCTCGCATTTTGATTTAGTGACTTCCCAAAGGTTTTTTTAGATGTCTAGACTGCAAAGGGATCTTTGAATTTTTTTTCCTTGCTTCTCCACTCAAAAAGCCACTGTTTCTACTTTTGGAGTATTACTCACACAAAAAATCTGACCCATTGTGGGCTTGTCAAAATAATATTTTCTTACTGATAGCTAACACAGTAATCTTTCCTCTTTTTGAGTATGTCTTTGCTTGCTGAGGACATGAGCTATACGTTTAAGGCCAAAATCTTGTCAGTTTACTGAATCTCATTTATCTCCATGTGTGACACTTGTTCATAAATACACTCAAATGCTCCATGGACTCTTTTCATTACTTATCACGTTCTTCATTTAACTGAGTTTTTTGAGAGACCAGTTGCACTGTTGGGACAGAGTTGGCTCATTTTGGTGAGTGTGCATTGGAAGTGAACCTGAGAAATTACCTAACCTTCATGGGATTTAAACAGTGAGTATTCTTACCTTGATTCATGAAAGGACCTCTGCAATTAGCAAGCAGAGCACTTTTTAATTAAATAAACATTAAATGCTGCAGTAGATGATTTCATCAATATTCTCTGACCATCAGTGGGGATAGGGAGGGAAGGCAATTTAATACTGATTGGAGTTAGTAGCACATTTTCATCACAGGTGGTCATAAATATAGTTGACTGAATAATTAATTGCTGACAATACTCATGAAAAAGCTAGCTCCTTGTTCTCTGCTCCTAGTGATTCACAAGCTTTGCCCACATGAACAATGTCTGTCGAGCCCCATTAAATCCATGAGGGCAAGGCATTAATTTCTGGAAATGTGTTTTACTATTGCTATGTATTCGCCAACTAGCTGAGGCTATTTTATAGGCAATTCATAAACTGTTTACTTTGACTATCTCTCATTTAACATTCAATGAATGAACTTGGTCAACTTAAATGGATGAGGTTAGAGCTTTTTGGAAAAACCAAATTTGGTAGAAAAATTTTATTTTTTGAAAAAAAGATTTTTTTAAATTATAAAACTGAGGAGTGGAGGATATATTGCATAATAATCAAATTATACAATATATCTCAAAGCCAATAGGTGTTCTATCAACAATATTTGTTCCCCTCCTGGAGTTTGAATTCATAATAGCCCTGAGTAACTGGAAATGAAAGCTGACAAGCAAAAGTGAGATTTGTCACGTTTTGACAGTTTTGCTTTTGTGGGCCTAGCTGAAAGCAGCAATTCTGCAGATGAGATTCTTTTGACAACAATGACAGTGCTTTTGTCAAAAGTACGTATTTTTTAGAATAATTGTGACTAATTTGATTAATTTTGAATGCTTCTTTTTTCACATTAACCATTTCCCGCCCCCTGCTACCCAAAAAGCCCCCAACCAACCAAACAAACAAAAAATTCTTTTTCCAATTCACCTCTGCATGACTGGTGATTAAATAATCTTCTGTCCCCTACTTTTTCCCCTCGCTTTCCACTTGTAGACAACTCTTAATTTTACAATTATCTGGTGACAGCTCACACTAAAAGAGAGAGGTGAAAGAGATGCTCCTCATGAACTTAAACAGACCTTGCCCAAGGAATATTTGCTGAATCAGATATTCAGTAGTTTGTGTAGACCAACAATGTGGCTTCAAGAAATGGGACAAAATAACCAATTTCCCTTGATTGTATACTTGGCATTCTGTGTTTACAGTTGTTGCATAAAGGATGTTGTGTACACAGATGTTGTGCAACAGATCTCTATCTGGCCTTCTTTTTTTTAAAGTATCCATTTAAGGGACAACTCATTAAACTGTCTAAATGTCTTTCTGAACCTTCAAATGCTGGCTGTCTCTACAGAGGTCTTGTGGTGTGACACTAAAATTTTGCAATCTTCTGTAGGAGAATTTTTGTGCATTTAAAGGTGATCTGCTATTTTCAGTGAATACCTGCTCTTTTCTTCTATTTTTGTTTATTTGAGGAAAAGGGAATACAGTTAATTATGTTTCCTCTATTTTTTTCTTGCTTTTCTGTTTTAGAAAACTTATCATCTGTGTCCGACTTGTTGGTAAAGCAAATGATGTCATCCTTTCCTGGTGTTAATTTTAAGACAGCTGCTTCTTTCTTTTGACAATACTCAAGCACAATATGTAACTATAAATATATATAAATATGTGGATATAATAGAAAAAATACAACCTTTGTGTTGTTCTCAGTACCTGCTTTCTTGAAGGCAATTTTTTTTATTAGATCTGTACATTAGATCTAGAAAAGTGAAAAAACATCCAAAAATAACTGCAAAATCCATTCTGAGATGTGGTGTCATATATTGGGGTTGTACTGTTCCTTTCACAAACTCTCTTTATTTGTTCATTCAAACACATAACATCTTTCTTTTATTAATTTTTTTAAAGGCCTTAAATCTCTTAATAAAAGAGGTGATTATCTATTATTCCTTGTGATACTGCACCTTCATAAAATATCCAATAAAATAATTGAATAGCTAGTTTAAAGTAAGAAAATGAATATTACTTAATCTCATGTCATCCTCACAAGTTTAATTTCTAGTTGTTGTTCAAAACGTCCACGGAAGAAAGACTGGAAGATAGATGCACTGGTAGCTATTGGACAATACAAACCAGTTGTAATGCCCAACTCAGAAAGCTGTGAAGCATTATTATCTAAACTCTGAGATGTTCTCTTAGAGCAAGTAGCAGTCCCATTGTTGTATTTTCCTTTAAGCAAGTGATGCTGCTGGTCTCATTTGCAAATTTATATATTGTAATCTGTATGGATATAAAGCAGCTAGTGAGACACTGAAGACAAGCATCTTGACCAATTATAATTAAAATCATAAAAGTAGAGTGTCCTGTGTTTTTCACCAGGACAGAGTTGATGTTTTTTGCAGTAGTTGTTAAGCAATAGAGCGTGAAGCCATATGGATATGTCAGGGTTGTTCTAAACTGCTACACAGAAATAAAATAGTAGTTGGGTATCTACAACATTAAAGCTAGTAATTCCTAGGGTGATTACAGTTGCTCTAAGCACAGCTTTTCACTAGATTTTTGCCCTCTTACTTCTTAAAGTAGTCTGGGATAGCAGAGTAGCTAATGTACCCAGTTCATGAGTACACCAGAATTGCAATACGTAGCCTATGACTTTAAAGCATGCTCAGACTGGAAGGTTAATGCATAACTAGTTATTTGTCACCAGATTTAAATGAGTAAAATCCTAGGATGACTTATTTATTAAATTATTATACTTTTCTTTAAATTCGGAAGGATCTGTTGAGAAATACAGAAAAATGAGTGGAATTTTATTTCTATCTTCCTTTAACAGATGTCATATTTTTCTTTACACTAACATCTTTTGTTAGTATACATCACTGTTCCCCTTATGGAAAGGAGGGCATACAATTGAGATGGTAGATGCTCAGTTTAAACAAAGATATCTAAATCCCTGTCTTGAAAAGGGAAGACAGAGTAATTTTTGTTCCACTGTAATTGAGAACTTAATGTTTCGGGAATGAACCATTCATTTAGGTAATGTTTATGTGCTTTGAAACATTTAGTGGACAGAATGAAAGAAACAGCTCTGGAAAAACATTTAATTTCTCTTTATTTGTGTATGGTTCATTGACCACTATCTACAAATGTTATCATTTAGGAGAAATTGGCAGTTTATGAATTAGAAACAGGAATAATTTGGCAGAAAATATTGTTTTCACAGAATCACAGAATACGCTGAGTTGGAAGGGATCTCTGAGGATCATCAAAGTCCAGCTCCTGACCCTGTACAGGACATCCCCAGAAATCATACCGTGTACCTGAGAGCATTGTCCAAAGGCCCCTTGAGCTCTGCCAGGCTTGGTGCTGTGACCACTTCTCTGGGGACCCTGTTCCAGTGGCCAACCACCCTCTGGGAGAAGATCCTTTTCTTGATAACCAATCTAAACCTCCCCTGACTCAGCTTCAGGCCATTCCCCTGGGTGCTGTCACTGTCACCCCAGAGCAGAGATCAGTGCCTGCCCCTCCTCTTCCCTTCATGAGGAAGCTGTAAGTGCTGTGAGGTCTGTCCTCAGTCTCTTCTTCTCTAGGCTGAACCAAGTGACCTCAGCCACTCCTCATATGGATTCCCCTCACGGTTCTTCAGCATCTTTGTTGCCACCCTTTGGACACTCTCTTAACAGCTGAATGTCTTTCTTATTGTGTGTCACCCAGACCTGCCCCCAGCACTGGAGGTGAGGCTGCCCCAGCTCAGAGCAGAGCAGGACAATCCCCTCCCTTGCCTGGTTGTGATGCTGTGCCTGATGCACCCCAGGACAGGGTTGACTCTCCTGGCTGCCAGGGCACACTGAAGTGCAATGAGGACTATTGATGAATTCATTTCTATGGTAACATTTTGTATTGGCATAGAAGGAGCAGAGGAATTGGTCTTATGTGCTTCTACTCTCTAGAGCAGCGTATGGCAATTCTATAAATGTGGTCCTACAATGATTAATATGTTAATAGCTTAGTACGTTGCTGGTTCATATATGTTTTAATTAACACCTACTAAATTTATTCCTGCATCAGTGAACTCTGCAATGGAGGGAAGCAAAAAATTATTGTAGTGCAGCAAGAATTTTCTTAAAATGAAGGGTCTTAACTGTTCAGGAAGTATGAATACAAGAAAGCTGAAGAATGCAGAAATAGTAGTAGGAGACCCAGGAGAGTGGATGTCTTGATAGCTCTGAAGATCTGCCTGAATTATTTAGTCACAAAACAGGTTTTACTCCAAGTTGCCAATGTCCTGGAGGAGGCAATAAATCTTTGTCTAGTGGAAAGGTCAGAGAACACTGGTCTTGGTTGGGTGCTGCAGTAGCTGTTGTACCACAAACAGCTAGCTGCTCATGGCTTGGGCAGGTATGCTCTGGGTAAAAACCTGGCTGAATGAGTGAAAGTGGTGGTGAGTCATGGCACAACCAGTTTTTGACTGGACATTAGTGGGGTTCCTCAGGGCTCAGTATTGGAGCCAGTCCTGTTTAATATTTTTTTCAGTGATCTGGAGGAGAGTGCACCTTCAGCCACTTTGCAGTGACACTAATTTGGGCAGGATTGTTGATCTCTGGCAGAGTGGCTAGAAAGTGGCTCAGAAAAAGACTCTGGGGTACAGAGGTGCAGGAGCATGTTAAAAGCAGAAGTATCTGTTGCTGAAGTGTCTGGAGCACAAGTTTTATAAGGAGAACCTGAGGGAACTGAGGTGGTTTACCCTGGAGAATAGGAAACTTCATCTCTCTCTACTGCTACCTCAAAGGAGTTGTGTTGAGGTGGATGTCAGCCACCAGGTAAAAGTTGATACAACTTTTCTTGTTGTATCCAGGTAAAAGGTGATACAACTGATGCCTTGGGGAGCTGGAACAGAGGCTACACACAGAGTTAAGGGGAATAAAATGGCTATTTATTGAAGGTTCTATGAAAGGCCTACAAAAGGCCACATCCTAGCAGCATCAGTGCCACAGTTGTGGCCTCTGCCTGGATGGCTCCAAGATGGAAGCAAAGGAGTGCTTGGTCACAAAATCTCACATCTTTATAGGTTTTGGTTAATTTGCATGAACCCGCCCTGCTCTTTCCATATTGTTTATGCTTAGGGCCTGAAGTCTGAAGAAATTGTCCTTGAGTTCTCAACTGGAATAGGATTATTTTGTCTTCATCACCCTAGCACATCAGAAAAGCACATCCAAGCAGAATAGAAAAACTTAAAACTTAAGTATTATTTACCCCCTTTAGAGGCTTGACAAGGCCTCTACCTTGTCGAGTCTCTATTCTAAATATTACTAACAACAAGTATTTAATCACAGATAAGTGACTAATAATAAATATCTAACTTTAGGTAAATACCTAGTAGTAAATACATACTTAATAATAAACATAAACATAACATAAACCTAGTAATTAGAAACAACTAACCACAATTTGATTACACAATCAAATGTTATGCAAAAGAAAAGTAATTAAATCCAGAAAAGGAACCACTTAAAATATATTATCATTTCCACCCGTCTTTGTTCTTACAATTGTTCAGGAGCAGAAGCTTTCTTGATTCTGGAGCAGTGAATCCAGGGTCCTCTGCCAGCAACTTTGACTGGAGTGAAGGTAGTCAGCAGGACTTTAAATGGTCCTTTCTACTTGGCTTGCAGAGGATCATTGTCCCACCACTTCACATAGACCCAGTCTCCAGGCTGGAACAGATGTGCAGGGGTGTCCAGTCTTATGGGTCTGGATAGCACAATGTAACTCTGGAGCTTCTGGAGCTTCTGCAAAGTGAAACTTAAAGCCATTAAATAACACTGTAAATCATGTTTCCTTTTCATGTGAAGAACTCATCTGGGTTGTATGTTAACCTTTGTTTCTCTACTCTGAGAGTGATCAAACAATGAAGCCCGGAGAGGTTGTGGAGTCTCCATCTGTGGAGATGGTCAAAGCCCAGCTGAACACAGTCCTGGGCAATCTGTTCTAGGTGACCTTGCTTGAGCAGGTGGGTTCAGACTAAATGAAACCTCTCAAGAGGTCCCTTCTAACCTCAACTATTCATGCCATCTGCAGGCTGCTTGGCCTCCACTCCTGGATGGCCCTCTGCTAACAGAGAAGGCCATCCCTTTCATCAATGTCTGGCATGGCGTGTGTCCCCATCACTCAACGCCTACTGGGTTGTGGCCAACAATGGAGCCAAATGATCTTCTTGGTGGCAAACACAGAGGCTAACCCAGTCTTGCCCCAAATTATTTCATGAGGGTCTTGGCCAGCTCCGCTCCTTTCACTAGTTGTCAAAGCAGAGTTTCACCTGGCCTCATCCAGACTACCAAAGCACACACAGTTTTGCATTAACAGTGTAACTACAACAGGGCACAGCAGCACGTTGAAAATGCTGTGGGGAACCAGCCAAAAGGAACTTCCCACCAGTGGTGTTCTCCTGCCCTCTTAATTTGTTCCATTCCCTGTTTTATAACTTTACCATAGTGGTGAACTGTTATTAGGATCTTTTTAGCTTTGACCTTGGCATTTTCTGGCAGCTGCTGCAGATTTGCATGCTCTAACATTTCTTTTACAAGTGTGTGTATTTATACATAAAACCACAGTCTCCAAATGTAGCTACATTACAAACAGATATTTGAGTTGCTAAACACAGTCTGGTAGTAAGCTTCCAATTTTTCTAGCAAGGACCTCCCCAGCAATGGTTTTAGGGAGTTAGGCATGTAAAGGAATTGATGCTTCCCCAATTTGAAATCCAAAGGCTGGAAGAAAGGCTGTGCTTCACTTACCCCAGTCGCCCCAACAACATGTACAGTGTCGTGACTCAGTTTCCCTTCTAATGTATTTAACATAGAATATGCTGCTCCAGTATCTAGAAAAATTACTTGATGTCAACTTTCCCCAGCTTAGTTATAACCAAGGGCTCTTCTGGAGGAACAGCCCTTGGTTGCCATCACTCAGAGCCTGAGCCACTTGAGGTTTGTACTACTGGGAGTTGGGGAAGGGAGGATTTTCCTTTTAACACTGGACAGTCCTTTTTCCAATGATCCCACTTTCTATAGTATGCACACTGGTCCTTCTCTGTAGGGGCAGCTTTGTTGGGTGACTTTTCCTGAGTTGGGATTTAACGCTTTCATTTGGACTCCTATCTTGAAACACCTTCCAGGCATCCTCTAGCACCCTCTCCATATCTAGGACCCCCTCTATCTTTTGCAGCTTTCTTCTTATATCATTTGATGCCTGACCCATAAACAACAAAACCAAATGTGCTTTACCATCAGCGGATTCAGGGTCTAGATCAGTATATTTGATAGCGGTTTCTCTTAACCTGTTTAAAAAATCAGA
Source organism: Sturnus vulgaris (assembly GCF_052056855.1). NCBI lineage: Eukaryota > Metazoa > Chordata > Aves > Passeriformes > Sturnidae > Sturnus > Sturnus vulgaris. The sequence continues at coordinate 33,041,455 of NC_142283.1, read as the reverse complement.
GGGTGATTCATCATAATCTTGTCTTACTTCATAAAGCTTGGACCAATTTATAGCTTTAGGTACTCCATGTTTTAACCCATCTACCACAAGACTTTGATATCATTTTAGCCTCTCCATATGTTCTGGTATATTTGGATCCTACCCAAAATTCTCAAGGGGAAATATCTGAGTGACAGTGCCTTGAAGCAATCCACTGGCTATGCTCCCCTCCACTGAGGTTGTGATGGCTTTATTGACCATTTGTCTCTCAGTGGGATCGAGTAATGTATCTAACAGTGGAATTCAAATCTGCCCAGTCAGAGTTAATAGCCTGTTCCACCAATTTTGCCACTTTATTTGGGTTCTCTTTATATTTCCCCACAGTAGTTTTCCACTCTAACTCTATAAGGGAGTATGGAACTTTCACATATACTAGTCCCTGATTACCGACTGCCTGTTGTAAGGGGGCTTGCAAAATTGGTTCTCTTTCTCTCTCCCCTTTTGATCTAGTACGGTGGGCAATTGGGCTACGTTCTCTGAGGGCTTCTCTTGCTATCCTTCCCCTCCTCCGCCTGTTTAAGGCAGCAATAATCTTGTCCATTTCCTCATCCTCTTCCTCCTCAGAACCATTTGAGTAAGAGCTGTCTGACTGTTGTAGCAAGGAGTCTGCCTCGGCTAGTCCCAATCCTAGAAAGCATCATACAAGACCTGTTGAGACTCCGGTGTCGGGCTGTATGTCTGCGATCTTTGATGATGTCACCTTCCAAGGCAGCTCCCTGGCCTTCAGGATTGCCATGGCATCTCACAGACCTTAGAATGGAGGAGGCGCCACTCCCCCCATGGGAGGTTCCCTCTCCTCCTTCCCTGTAAAAGGCCCTGCCCCCTGGCCTCTCCTCTCGGGGCCGTGCCGAGGGCTGCACACACTGGCTATCCCCTCGCCCCTTTCCCACCCCTCGGGCTTCTGCCGGAGGTGGCGGCGGGGGCAGTGTCCATTGCTGCCCCGGCCCGCCTTCCTCCTCCTTCACTGACCGGGGCCCCGCCTGAGCTGTGGCTCCCCTTGCCCGCCTTTGCGGCAGTGCCGGAGGAGGGGCTGCACCCTGACCTAAACCTGCAGCTCGGCTTGAGCCTGCTCCCTGGCCTGAACCTCTGCCTAGCATGGCCGGGACCGATCTTGTTCTCATGGCAGGAGCAACCAGGTCCATCTCTGCCTCCTCTGGATTTTTTTATGTGCTTCTAAAAGCTGGCCCTTTCTTTTTACCTTTTAAGACTAATATATGTTCTTTCTTCTTAACTAGGTCCTGCTCACATGCTAATACCCTAAAAAGCCGGGCGTACTCTAACTCTTAAAAAAATCTATCTCTGCGTATTCGGGATATTAAACTTGATATTAATTTTCAATCTAAACTCCCAACTTTAGGCCACGTTTCTCCATTATCTAGTTCATATGTTGGCCACATTTTCTCTGAGAGTCTAGTAAGTTTAGGTTTTAAAAGGATAGAATCTTCCCCGATTAAATTCACTCAATTTTTCAATATTAACCTCAATGGCTATCTCTTGGAATACTACCATTATCATGTTCACCAGAAAATACACAACCCATTCTGATGCCCAAAAATAAAGAGCAAAAGACACAAACAAAGACTCAGGATTAGAACTCACAACCCTCAGAGCCACAGCACAAGAACTAATGAGCTGCACCACCTTTTTGGCTTTAGGCCAATGGTGCTACAATTTAAACCTGCTCTTTAAGAAGGCGCTCCTTCTTACACACAGATAAAGAGCAAAACAATTCTACTGAGCACCCTAAGGTTCCCCCCAAAAAATTTACAATTTACAAAATTATAATCCACAAACTCTCCTAGCACCTAACCCAGATGCTAAACAGAATACCCTTTTCTTCGGTCACTCACGTGCCTCTGTCCCCAGAGTTCTTGGCCTCTTGACCTCTGGACCTCTGCTGGGCCTTTTTGGGGCTGCTGGCAGAACTTCAGTCCAGGGGTTTTCCAGATGCCTCCCCTGTCCTGACGGAGTCAGCAGCTCTGATGCCTTGGGGAGCTGGAACAGAGGCTACACACAGAGTTAAGAGGAATAAAATGGGTATTTATTGAGAGGCCTACAAAAGGCCACATCCTAGCAGCTTCAGTGCCACAGTTGTGGCCTCTGCCTGGATGGCTCCAAGATGGAAGCAAAGGAGGGCTTGGTCACAAAATCTCCATCTTTATAGGTTAATTTGCATGGACACGCCCTGCTCTTTCCATATTGTTTATGCTTAGGGCCTGAGGTCTGAAGAAATTGTCCTTGAGTTCTCAACTGGAATAGGATTATTTTGTCTTCATCACCCTAGCACATCAGAAAAGCACATCCAAGCAGAATAGAAAAACTTAAAACTTAAGGCATCACAACAAGAGAAAGTATTGCACCCAGAGGAGGTTTAGATCAGGTGTTAGGAAATTTCTTCACAAAAATGTTGTTCAGCATTAGAATGGCTGTCCTGGGAAGTGGTTGAGCACCATCCCAGAGGTATTTAAAAGACTAGTAGATGTGCCACTTGGAGACATGCTTTAGTGGTAGACTTGGGAATTCTGGTTTAATGGTTGGACCTGATGATTTTAAAGGTTTCTTTAATCTAAATAGTCCTATGATACTATAACAACACAAAATCTCTTTTGGATTTGAATGCAAAATCCCTCATCTATACTACCATCAAATGCTTAAGTGGTCTTTTTCACAGGTTCTGTAACTTCAGTAACAGTCCCTTTATAGATCTTCAACATCAACCAGCTTCCCACTGTTCTCTTAACCATTATCATCTTTCACTGGGTAAATTAATCTTACCATGTACATTATATGCTCCATTAATATTTTTTCCTCTTGAAAGGATATCAAGCCCCAATCAGGAAGCATTTCTCAAAGTTGTAGTCCAGCTAGCTTCCCAACATTGTGCATATAGTTCTTTTTTCATCCAATGTTTTATTTTTTAAAAGGATATCTCAGAAAGTATTTGTCAGCCTTATTACTTAAGCAAACCTTATGTGCCACTTCTTATCAAAGTTAAATGAGATCCTAATCTACAGAGATATCTTCATGAGCTTGGATTGTTATTTGTCTTTTATTAGTATTATTGGTTTGGCAGAAAGCTGTCTTTGAAGGAAGCTGAAACCCAAAATATACTGATATGTATGTGCTAGGACATTATTTGTTCTTTCATTTGGAATGCTATAATGCCTGAACCAAAATCTAGCCAAACACATATAATCATATTATGTCTTCCAGAATTGAGAATATGCTATGTGAAGTATGCTTCAGAAGTAAATGATAATAATTTTTTAGCTAATACAGATGTTTTTAAAAACTTGAGATTTTAAAATTATCCCAGTTTGCTGCTCCTTCAACGGAACTGAATGGAGGCATTTTAATTCTAATATGCATCACACATAGTAACTTTTTTTGCTATTTAAAGACGACTCAAGTCACCAAAACTATTGGTGGATAAACTTATTCTCTTGGTTGTCTTTTCTGAATGAAAGCAGGAAACTTACAGGAATTTTGTCTGTTGATTTGTCTAATTTACTCCTCAGACTAGTCTGAATCTAAATATATCTAGGTATTTTACACAAATTAGGCCAGTAATCCTCAGTCATTAGAGTCACTCAGAATTTCTTCACTTACATCAGAGGAACAGGGCTGGAATGACCATAGTATCCTGCGGGTAACCCACAAAAATGGGGATGGGGTTTCTTTCTCCCCTTTGCCTTCCTCTCTCACTTCATATACTGTACCTCCACTTGAGACTCTATCCTTTGCAAGCTAAATGAGCCAATTGATCGTTCTCTTCCCAAAATTGTGTGAATTTATATAAAGAACATGCAAATAACTAATTTAGAAAGCCCTGTCATAGCAAAAAAACCCTTAATACTTAGCTAATTCAGAGCCTGCTTTGATATTTGCTATTCTATAACTCACTAAAGCATGTCTGCCAAAGTCATGGCAACTTTAGCAGATTTTATCTGCCCTTTGCTGGATCTTTAAAACTTGATTAATATGCTCAGTAAGTGGAGCTTGTATTGTTTTTTAGAGTTATCCCAGATTATCTTTCCTTTTTTGTTATTGTTATTCTTTTATCAGGCATCCATTGCTATTCTAATTCATTTTTTTTCTGTAAACTCTGTTTTCAAGCAAAATGTTGTCTATGGTAAGAAATGCAGTTGGGAGAGACTGTATTATTTTCTCCTTAATGATCAATGAGCTTGAAGTTTGTTTGAGCAACACTTTGACTTAGCTGGGCTAAGCAGAAAATGGTATGAGTGTATTAAATAAATAAGAAGCTGTTCCTTAATTGTGTAGAGGAAACACCAGCTTTAATGACTTTAGAAAGAATTACTGTATTAATAAAAATTTTGCATCAGGAGATTACTTTTATGTATTACCTCATTATGGGTAAATTTATCACTTTCGGTGGGAGAGTTTGGTAGAAAATAGAGTAGAGTTACTTTAATAATAGAAATATTTCATATATAAGTATTTGTCTTTGGAATTATAATTCTTACTATTTTATTCTGCTTTTGCTGTTGGTTTGTCTTAGAGAATTGCTGCCCCTGACATAAATGTTCCCCACTTGTTGGAAGTGTGTGCAATGTTTTTCTCAATTAGGCTTACAATGAAGTTGTACAATGGTTGTTGCTAAAGTGTTTCTCAAAAGTGAATCATATAGAAACTAAAAATGGAAATTTTTACATAAGAGGTAATGAAGTGTGTTGGTAAAATAGACACAAAACAAGGAAATGTTAGTATATTTATTTTAGATTAAGGATTATACACTGTGTACAGGAGGTCATTTTTACCTTGCAAAAGGCAGGTTATTATTGTTTATTTTAATCATTACAGATAGAAAGTCACATTGCTAAAGCAGTTGTGAATTAAGAATATACCTCCGCTCCTATATTTACAGATTTTTATCAAAATTTTGAAGTCTATAGAAGTAACAGGGTAATTCTGGAACTGCAGTTTTGCTTTCTGAATAGAACATTCAATAATGAAAACAGACTGCTAAATTAGTTGATCTTCTGGCCGTATATATGGTGCTAATTTCTTTGCTATTGTTTGTTTATTTTCTCCCCTTACTCAAACCCCTGGGGTTTTTTTGCAGTTGGAGGTAACTGTTCAGCTATCCACTCCAAATGGTAAAAGAATGATTTCTCATCCCTTTATTATAGCAGACCTATAACAGACTTAGCATTTTCAATATCACAGTTGTCTTTTATAGACAGTAAAAGTAAAGCTGACCTTTTAATACTTTCCCATAGTTCAAGACCCTTGTAATTTGTTTGCTGGATTTTCTTCCCCTTTTAAGCACAGGGACAAAATCTTCATCCAGTGCTTTGACACTGATCTGTACGGCTGAATGGTTATCTCCCATGTGTTGTTGTTGGGATAGTTGTTGAGATGAAGCAGGTGAAGAAGCAGGAAGAGCCTTTGCAGGGGTTTTACAGAGATTTTTATTTCAGCCACACGTGTGCACAGTCCGGTGTGCAGAGGCAAAGGCATTGGTCTGACAGTTCTGGCTAAGTACATGGGAGTTTTGGGGCAGGGGAAGTAGCAGAGACCAATTACCAGAGGCCATGGGGATGTTACAAGGATGGGATTAGGGCATGGAGGCCAACAAGAAAACAGAGTGGGAATGACCGAAAGGCTGACGGACAGGGAGAGGGCACGGGTTTGACCTAAGGAGCAAGACAGGGTCTATTCTGACCTGCTAGAACAGGATTTTTTATCAAAATGAGAGACGTCTTGTTTCTTTCTAACTGAGTGTGCCTTTCAAGGTCTCCACATCCAAGCTTTCCAGAAAATACAGCTGACAGTAAGACTTTCTTGACTACGATTGTCTTGATTGAGATCTGGTTTTCCTGAAGCAGAATGACTAACTTAAAATCAGTTTGCTGGGTAGTATAAACTGGAACAGTTGCTTTCACAGTATTATTATTGCAAAGAGTTATCCTTTTCGTATCTACTTATTTTGAATTTCCTTTTTCCCATTTGACACTTCTTGCCTGACGTATGAGGATTTTTATGACTGTTTTCTGCGTTAGCTCTGAAATATATAAAGCTTCCTGTATCACTCAAATCATAAGAAAAAGATTGACTGTATTTAAGAAAGCCATTTTTGTGTCCTTTCAAAGTGATAGAAAACTACTGATAAATATGTCAAAAGAGTTTAATTGGTTATGAAATTATCTCAGATTTCTCAGTTCCCCCTGATGGAGTTAATAGTTTGACCTTATTCATGAGCTCGACCTACAGGAAACCAGTCCACAATGATTAACAGCTGCCTCTTTTCAGTACATTTTTATGAGCTTGTTCTCAGTTAACTCCACTATTCTCAAGAAATTTGAATATTCTTACAGTAAGATAATTAATTGTATTGTTTTTTAAACTGAGTTGGACTCTGCTCAACATTCCTTTTTCATGCTCCTAATCTGTGTTAAAATCAGTTGTGTAATTAGTTCTGTTTTCAAAACTCTAGTAATAAGACATTTTAATACTTCATAACTTTCTATTTCAATGCTTATTTTCTCTCTTGTTCTACAGTCAGTGAGCCTATACTTTCCATTTACTCCTTTCTGATTGTATAAATGCAGTATAGTGTTTTTGTTCATATGCTGAATATCTTTGGTCAGCTTTAACTTGTGCCTCCATCCTTGTGGTTTCTAGTCATATATTGCTGCACTATTCTTTTGTCTTCCACCACCATTTTTGTGTGTTATGTTTTGATTTTCAGGGATTTGGCAGAGATTCAGAGATTTAAAATTTGGTCATAGCTGTATCTTGTAATTTTTTGTCTCTTTCACTTCTTTGAGAGAGCCTTTCATGTCATGCTTACTTATAGTACCTTTTATAATCTGCCAGCTCTCCTGAATACTTTTAGCTTCTGCATTATCTACTCAAGATATAGTGCCTCTTCATAAGATTATCTTTTATCTTTGTGCTGAATCTGAAATATTTTTCTGAGGAAAAACCATGACAATAAGAATACTTTTATGCTAAGATATCAGCATAACAATACATTAAAACAGTTCATTAATTATTCTTAATGTTTGTGATTTATTTAGAATTTCCTCTATAATTTTCAATGACACTGAAGTAAGACTGGTTAGTTCACTGGTCAGTTGGAGTGCATGAAATGGAGCTACAGGTGTCCAATAATTAGAAATAATCATAAAAAAAAAAAAAAGGACTTGTTAATTGGGACAGCAAGTTTGGTTTGTTTAATTTTTGGTAGAGTGAAGCCTCTTGTCAGCAATCCAACGAACAGCCAAGTCTAGTGGAAGGTTCCCTGCCCACGTCAGTCGGTTGGGAAGCAGATGGTCTTTGCAATCTGTTCTGATCCATTCTATGATCTATGACTCTAGGTTTCACATAGCTAAAGACTACCTCTGCATGAATTACACCTAAGTGATCAAATACAGCAGATGATGTAATCATAGTGCTGTTGAGATAGTTTTACACATTGCATTTATCAGTGTGATGTGGTAAAGTCACTGTTTAAAATACCACATAACTTGATAATATCCTCTTTGTCCAGTGATACAGACATATATGCTTCATTCATGTTAAGGTTTGGAGAGCAGTTTTACTTTAGAGTAAAGAATTCACACTTTTTACAGCAAGATCTAATGGTGCTTCTTTAGATATTGCAGCTGGGCTTCCTTTGAACACAGATGAGGACTAAAGATTTATAGTGCTAACCATACCAAGTACAGTGACCTACACTTGCATGCCATAGTCCCCTCTTAGTGAAAGCACAGTCATGTAAAAAACACTGAATTTTGCACACTCTACTGAGTGCAACTTATCTTCAAGCACCCTTCCTTTGTGAAGGCTGACTCCAAACTCACCAAAGCCCACCAGAATGTTCCCATCAGTTCTGAAGTCTTTGTGTTAGGACTATAAATTAAGCCTCTCCTTTTGAAAAACTATACTTACAAGAACGTATTAAGTCATCCAGTCTCTTCAGAAAGCTTTTAGAGAGTAACAGCTCTGTTACTTTTGAGACTTTGCTTAGGTATGGGTAGAACCTGCAGCTGTGCCTATTTTCCTGGTGCCTGAATAATTGTGTTCCTGAGGATGAAATTTCATAAGGTAAGGGATGATTTGACTGTTTAATTTCTAAGTCTTTTAAAAAGGATATCTTAAATTTCTTTTTTTTTTTTTGCTTGCTTTGTCCAGATAGTTTGTACCGTTGTCTTTCTCTGCTTTGTCTCTAAACTCAAAGTTTGCACATTTCTGCATGGTTTTGTGATTATTCTATGATGTTTTATTTTCTTTTTTTAATCTTCAGTTAGTTTTGAGGTGTTGTTTCACTTAAAGTCTGTTTCTGACTCATTTGACTCATCATAAGGATGTGTTTTCCTTATTTCTGTAACATGGAGACTTAGTTACACTCATATTTTCATAAACGTGTAATCAAATTATTTGTAAAAATTCTATGAAAATGTTGCTGTTCTTTTCATTTCTGGAAAACTGCAAGTCTTTTATAAAAAATCAGCTGGAAGGTTTTATGTGTTACATGCTGTATGAACCAGCAATCTCATGCATGTTTTCTGATTAATGACCATAGTTTCCTCATGGGCAGACCCACGAGAAAAAGTGAAAGAGGGAGGACTGAATTGGGAGTGGGATGAATGGATTCTCTTCCTTGTGGCTGGGATAACAAGGTTATTGCACTGGGGCAATGGTGATGGGATTGAGCTGTAGGGGAGTAAAACTATGAGGTAGGAGAGCAGGAGCAGCATGACACACCAGGAAGGGGCCATGAGCTCTCAGGGACCCCACAAAGGCTCAAAACAATGAAATTCTGTAAAGCAGTAGATTTGCTTGTTTGCTTTTTTGAGGTGTTCTGGCTTGACCTTTTGCGAGGAGACTGTGAAGCTCACATCTTAAATTTGGAGGAAAACATTAGCAAGATGAAGAAATAAAGGAAAATTTTGTCTTGAAGACCAAAGGGTACCTGATAGCTGAAATTGACAACACTTGGGCATGAAGAAAGAATATAATGATTGCAATTTCATTCTGAAAATGTGGGTAATGACATAATCTCAAACAGGACAGCTTTAACAGTAACAGCTGAAATCTGGGTTTTGCTATTAGAGCTTCTAACTTGCAGAGATTGTGATAAATGAGCAGTATCTGATTTATGACTCTAGAAACGTCTTAAGCCTCTTTCTAATTGTTCTTGATAAAAATTTGATTGTGTGAGTCCAAGGGAAATGTTTGACTAGCCACAAAGACACTGAAGTCAGATAACTTAAAATATCTGCTCTCAGGAAGCAGAAAGGTACTTCTGCAAAGCCCTTTCATTTTCTTATTGTAAATTGGTAAGGAATTATTCCCATGTTTACTGAGCAGCATGAATAGTGCCTAACTTCACAGCTTCTATTACATGTAAAAGAATTTGAATATTAATTAATTTTCACTCATATGGCTGACAAAAACAGGTTACTGAGAATATGAGAGTTCAGAGGAGGTTGAACTGAGTATCACAGAATATAGACTAATATGAACTTCATATGCATAAGCTGTATAAAACCTATGACCATCAGTTAATTGGTATTTCTCATCCCAAGTATTTTTTAATAGGAAAGAAGATACTCCTGAAAAGTGTAACAGGAAAAATGTTACAAGTTACACAAAGCTATACAAATCTCCCTGCACACTCCACTCTTCTTCTTTCAACAGGTTTTGAAAAGTTATGAACACGTTAATTCAAATTTAAGTAAAGATTCTTTCCATCCAAGGTACTTTTATCATCACAATAGGACTTTTGAGGGTGATAAGATTCACTTTTAATTACAATAGTAAAAGCAAATTAAATATGGGCCCTTCTTTTAACAGGTCCATACAGGACCTACACATGCAGATTTGTAATTAACTATGTCACTCTTTCATAATTCCTCTGTTCTTTTTTATCCTTTCTTCTTTGTACTCACTCTCAAAAGACAACTTGAACTAAGTAAAAACTGTATTCAAGCCTGCATCTGAAAATAAGCATCTCCTTCTGTAGCTGTCAGGGCTTGGGGAATTTTGGGCCCCTAACTGCCACAATGTGCCCACATAAGATGTCCCATAAGGAACAGCCTTTCCTGGTCTCTCAGGCAGATTTCAGCCACGAGGTACGAGGATGCAAGCAGTGCCTGGAGTCCAGGCTTCCAGCTCTTTCAGCCGTGCTTGCAAAGTACCTTTAGCCAGCAGAGGAAAGAAACCGAGAAAGCTGCACGGAGGTTCTGCAGACACTTTATTTCTTCCACAAAGGGGTCCCAGGCAGCAATCCAATGGACAGGTTACCAATGGGGGCTTTTATAGGGTCACGGTGTCTTTAAAACAGACCAATAATATAGGAGTTTCTAAAATGGACCAATTACTAGGTATTTTAGCTAAAAGGGGACCAATTACCTAGGGGATTAAAAATGGACCAGTAATATCACAGGGAGATAAAGCAGGGGTTTGCAAAGGGGGGAAATATTTATAGTATTAGTCATTCTAAGAAAAAAATATCTTATCTCATGGATAGCTTTCCAAGGAGGCCCTGTTAGGGTTTCTGCTCCTTCCATATCCTTCCTTTTTTCTTCAGAGTATTGTTACAATTTACACTTGGGCACTATATTTGTGTATGTCAAAATAAGGCCTAGTTCCCCTACATCTTCTTCCTACCCCAAACCAGCTCTGTAAAGGCACAATAAGAATTACTGATTTCAGCTAAGGTTCAGAATCTGCTGCTTCAAACTACAACTAGGTTTCCTAATTCTCCATTTATTACGTGGTGCGTGATCAAATACTAACAGGAGCAGGGATGACCATTCACACAGACTCCATAAAATTTTAACATAAAAGATACACAGAAATTTAGAAACATTTTATAAGAGTGGAAGAATTTGCACTAGTTTTTATTAAATTTTATTTTTGCATGATTACAGGTCCTTCAGCTTAAGGGGAAAACCTTATAGAATCACAAAATGAGCAGCCCTCCATGGCAAAAACGGTTTGCTTTATAGCCCATCTGCCTGCCAAAGAGGATTAACTCACTGTGCACATTGGCAGATTCTCAAGGGTCTGAGTGAATTAAAAGCTGTTTGAAATGAGTCTTCCCTGTGAACTCCTATGATTTAGCATTCCTACTCTCCAGGGGTAGACCTTTGAGTGGACAATTGAGACTCAGAAATAGCAGGAATTTAGCTAAAGCTTTCATAAATAGGCTGGTGCCATCATGAATGTTGGGTGGGGAAGAAAATTACAAAAAGTATCTTTTGATGAACTGTGGCTTCTTAATGGATCGCAGAGACAGGTATTTTCTTACTGATTTAGAGGGGAAAAATGTCAGGTGCAGTGGAAGAAAAAGAAAAAGAAAAAGAAAAAGAAAAAGAAAAAGAAAAAGAAAAAGAAAAAGAAAAAGAAAAAGAAAAAGAAAAAGAAAAAGAAAAAGAAAAAGAAAAAGAAAAAGAAAAAGAAAAAGCAGTTAATTGGCAATTAAAACATTCTGTCAAGCAAAATTATTGACCAGAAAACGTTTCCAACCGTTCCCACAAAATCCGAAACAGAAAAATAAAGATATTTTCAGTATAAGAACATAGGCAATTGTCCTGGTTTTGGCCAGGATAGAATTTTTTTTCTCACAACAGCCATGAGAAAGTGGAGCCTGGAGCTATGTAAGCGTGTCAAGGTTGCTATTCTATACCATTTATGTCACCATTTATGTGGCAAGAGTACGGGATTCCCACTTCTGCGAAGAAGGTGGATGTGGCTTATGCTCTGGAAAAAACCCATGGCAGCCTAGAGGTACTGTCTGCCATTGTCTTCCATTTTCTTGGGCTTCATGAGCATTTTGCATGTAAGTCACCCTCTCTTTTGAACACTGTTGTTACCAACATTGTTGCTGTTAGTGCTTGTTTTCTTATTTTATTGCTGTTTCTGGTAAATTGTTTTTATTTCAATCAATGATCTCTGCCTCTTGTGTCTCTTGCTGGAGTGGGGAGGGGAGTGGTTGTAGTTTTCTTTTCAGTGGAATTGCTAAACTGGGGAATACCATTCCTAAACCCTGACATAATGCAAAAAAATACGATGGAAAATTTTAAAAATATGAATAATTTTTAAAGGGAAGGATATGCAAAGTATTCTTGATAGAAAAAGAGGGGCTGGAAAGATAAAATAGATAGAAAAGATTTGGTCGAATTAACTTCCGTTCTAAATTTTACTTTTAGCATGTAACAAAGTAGATTTTTGCAAATTGCTTTCAAAATTGGGGGATACCTTTGCAACATGTAACTCTGGAAGAGACTTTCTTCTGCAAATGCTTCTGCTTGCTTTTTTGAACATATTTACTTTTGGCACCCATTTTATCTGGCGATGTAATTTCATATTGTGAATCCCTATGGTAGAAGGAGAAAGAGAAATATTTTTTCACTCTTTGTTTTCTCTCCTTGGTAATTCTCAGCAGTTTTTCCTTTATTTTTCTAGATATGAATCCTTCTCTATCCAGAATGCCTTTCAGTGCATAGTCTTGTCCAAAGCTTCCAGGACAGTGAAATATATGTTATCAATAGGATCACCCTTATGAACTTGACTATTGACTGTTTCAAAAATCCTCCCATGTGTTCATACATTTCCAGTCTATTAAATTTTATTTGATTGATGTAAGTTTTTCTCCTTTGTGTGAGTTTAAGAGAAAAAAAAGTCCTGGTTTTGTCCTAGTACAATTTGTTTCTATTGTAAGACTCCTTTTGGACTGCAACCCAAATGTTAAATAAACAAGAAATAATTTTTAAAATTACAGAGACTATATCAGGGATTGGAGGCCTTTTTAGGTAAAAAAATTAGGAATCATTAGAGGAAGTGGAAGGGCAACCGGAAGCCACAGTTTTCCTGATGTAAGACTCTCATTAATCTTTCATTGTATTTCAAAAATACTGAGGGTAGCTGCAAAAGACTATTTAGGAGAAACCTAAGTGTCATTCTTCCAAAACTTATGAGCCTTGCTACCTTCAGAAATATTTTTGTTAAATGGCATAAATATTTTAAAATTATCTTCTATTAAAAGAGATGATAATATTACTACTAGAATAGCATGCTCAAAAACATACTGGGTTGATCTTATTAACCAATATTGATCAACAGTTATATTTTGCAGCACTGCCACCCTTCTAAAGGAGGAATGATATTCCTTCTTTGACAAACAGAACTAATAGATCAGTGTTGAAAATTTTTTGATAGATACGTTATATATCTTATAAGTAAACTTATTATTTCCCTAAAGAATGGGGAATTAAATGCAATAAACAATTTCTAAAAAAATGGGCACACTGATCTATAATTACACTTGGTAATGTTCTCTGTCTCAAATCTTCTCAATGAATTAAAGTATGATTACCTGATTTTTATTTATAGAAATTATTTTGTTTTGCTGTCCTAGGGTGATGTTATGTTGTTTGTATCTCCAATCGTGTGTTCTGTTTATGCTTGGTATTATGTCCTGTGCTTTCAGGACTGACTCTGAAAGTGAAGGTTTGTTTTGTCTTGTTATCAGCCGGCTCACCTCCCCCATGGTCTGTGTTTAGGAGAGGCTTTGCTTTGCTGGCTTGCTCTGCTCGCTTGTGCTATTTTTTTTTTTTTAATAACTTGGCGACCACTCGCTGGAGAGACTTTCTGAGTTTGTCATCTGGTGTTGGTTCTTTTTTGTGCTGGGGAGTGTTTCGTTTGTTAAATAAACAGGTTTTTTTCCACTCCTCTCTCAGGAAATTCTTCCCGAACCTGGTGGTGGGGGGAGGAGTCGTGGGCGTTTGCTTTCTGGGGGCTCCTTCCGGAGGTTTTCCCCCAAAATTTCCCTAAACCAGGACATTTGCCAAATTCAAATTAAACTTAACTCACTGCCTCCAAAGTGAGGTGTATATGTAACGTGTGGTTACATAGCACATTGTTAAAAGTTTATAGTGAATAATTGAATTAATTATTAGGTGAATTGTCTCTTCTCTATGAATTATCTAGCTGAAGAATTTGCAAATAGTTCCAATCACCTAGGAATTTTTAATTATCAGCGCTTGTATGCAATTTTCTGTGAGTCAAACAGTGTATCTGATTTAGTCTTTATGCAATGTCTGAGTTTTAATATGGGCAGGAGAGGCATCTTAGAGGTAATTTCTCTGCAGAGTAGAAAATTATTTGCAGCAATACAATGTAACAAATGAGACTACAATGGTAGGACAGAGATATGAATAAATGAACAACAGCTGCAGCTCCCTCCAAACCCCAAACTGAGTCAAATTTGGCAATAGGCTTGTACTTGCAACCCTCTCTTTGGATGACTTGGAACAATTGATCTTGGAGAGACATACATAATGCAGGTTACAGAACAGTACAGATTTGCTAGAAATACTCCTTTGGAGAACTGTATTAAAAGAAATAAATAAAGTGAAGGTTATTAACTAGCCTTTAATTAGATAGAAATTCTTCGCTAAATATGTTTTATGCCGTTCTTTAACTTATCTTTAGCTTTCTCAATCTTTGGGTTTCATGTCCTCTCCTCCTTAAGATGTAAATTACCATATACCTTGTGATTTATGTTAGATATGCTGATAGTTCACTCCTTCCAATGCACTCATTGCTTTAAAAATGTGTGGGATTTTTTTCACTAGAAAATTTTAGTGATGGCTTAAACTAAATCAACTATTTGAATGGAGCATTTGATACACATTCCTTTATTGCATGGTTCATTGCAATATCCCATCTCCTTGATACTCTCCATTCTGCATAGGTTTGATGTAATCTGTATCATCTACATGTATTGATATTTTATTAATTAATTTCCTTTTAATTGACAGATACCCTTCTGCAAACAGAGGGAAAAGAGAGCCTGGAATAGAAATACAGGGTTCAAGAATTTTTTGAGGAAATCTTTAAGAATTAAAGTCTGAATAGTGCTACTATATTAGGTAGTTCTGCTGTTTGCTTAGTATACTATTTTTTCTTTATATTTATAGCCTTTTTCCTTTATGAATTTTCTTATCCTACAGTTATAATACATACTTACCAGTGAGATTTATTCAGACTCTATGTTATTTCCATTTCATAATATTTCATTAAACTTTATTTGTGTGTCATTAAACTCACACCCTCTTTGCTCTTGTAGTTATTCACACTATAGTTATCTTGTCATCATAAATCCTTTGTTAATAGGATTTTATTTCTGAACTAACAATAAAAAGTAATGGAAAAATGAAAATTTTGTAACAAATTATTGTAAAGTGCAGAAACTGAGCCAGCAGGCTGGAAAAATGAGATAAGTATTTTTTTTCACTTTCAAAGCAATATATTAACAATTTATGAGCTATCACTTCAAATAATCTAATTGGATTGGTGGAATCAATAAGTTTGAAATATTGTCGCTGAGGGGACATCTTCTGTGTCGGTTTTTTAAAATTTTAACTGTGTTTCAAACTTTGTCATAGTAATGGGTGTGTGTGTGTGTGTGTTGAATCAAAAGGAAATAGTTTCAGCTACTTTTTAAATTTAATTAAAGATTTTAAAATGGATATTACTACCATAAATACAAAAATTAGAGCTTTTGGAATGTTCCTAATTCATATTGGGCTGCACTTGTCTATCATAATTTTGACTTCATGCCTTTGTTGCTTGATGAAAAGACTGCTTTTTGTTTCTCCCAGAGGAGCTTTAAAACTGCTACATTACCATTGTATGTTATTAATATTAAAAAAATTACAAAATTAGTCATAGTCTTATATAAATTTATTTTTCATAAAAGAATGTCAGATGAAATTGGAAAAGTATGGAGATATTTTGTAATCACTGGTGTTTCAACATGACATTGTTAGTTTTCAGCTGACCAGGCATTCAAATAAGGAAAGTACTTTTCTATCTAATGATTTTTTAAACTTGCATCTTTGTTTCCTTCTTGCAAATAAGCTTTAAATGTATACTATATAAAAACAAGCAATCTAATTTCTGGAGGAACATAGAACACTCATCAAAAGTACATAGGTATCCCAGGAGACTCAGATATGAATGTGTTTGAAGTCTGGTGTTTTTTCTTTCTAGTTTTTCATCTGTTCTGTAATATTGCAGAATAATTAGAAAATATTATGTATGTATAAATTTACATGATACATATACAGGCAAACAACAAAATTAATAGTAGAAAAACATGGCATAACAGCCTATTTGTAATTTATATATAATTTAATTCAATTGGATATGCAGATCCTCACAGCAGCACTATCCAAAGTCCAGACATGCATCTTAAATAAATCTAGAAAGTGAATAGTCTCCACCAGTCTTTAAAGGTAAAGTGCTGATGGTTAACATCCTATTAATTGTCTTTCTTCTGTTGCCTTTTGCTTTGGGGTTTCAGTAAGGTCACATTTTGTGTTTTATTTGTCATGGTTTAGTTCCATCCAGCAACCAAGTGCCACACAGTGAGTCACTCACTTCTGCACCAGCAGAATGCTGGAGAGAATTGGAAGAGTAAAAGACTGGTGGGCTGAGATACAGTTTATTGAGAAAACCAAAAACCATGCCCACAGCAGAACAAAGGAAGGAAATCTCTCACCACTTCCCATGCACAGGAAGGTGTTCAGCCATCCCCAAGAAACCAGGGCTCCATCATGTGTAGGTTATTTGGGAAGACAAGCACCACAACTCCAACTGTCCTCCCCTTCCTCCCCCTTTCCTCTACTTTAAATACTGAGCATGATATAAAATTATTTGGAATATCTCTTTGTCCTGTTTAGGTCACTTTTATCGGCTGTGTCTCCTCCAAGTTTGCCATGCACCCCCAGCACCCTTGCCAACTTGGCAGGATGAAAAGCAGGAAAGGCCTTGGCTCTTTGTAAGCCATGCTCAGCATTAATTAAAACATCACTATATTATCAATCCAGGGTTCAGCACACATTCACATCAGCCCCATACTAGCCACTAGTAAGTAGCTAACTAGATCATTTTACTTTGGCCCAAACTGGCACAGAATGTTAATGGTTTAATTGTGAGACACATAATTATTCTACAAATGATTAAATTATTAAATGTAAAATGATTAACTGTTTAAGTGAGCAATGCCTACATTTTCTGGGGTGAAAGGAGGACAACCTTAAAACATTATGAATCCTAGAGTACCCAGTTCAGTGTTGTTGTCTTCTATAACTTTAATCTACTTGAGACTGTGCTTTACCCTGTCACTACCCAGTCAGGAACCTGATGTACAAATGTTATATTTATGTACTATGTATTTTTATTTCCTTCTGGGCACTTGCATAACCAATGCAAATTAATATATAATACAAAAGGAAACTCAAGACACATTGCAACTTAAGCCCCAGTTAAGCTTCAGTTGAGGGATGAGTGGTGTTTGTGGCACCTTACTTTACAGGGATGCATTTTAGCCATAAATTTGTTATTTTGGAAAATGACCTTTGGCAATTCTAAGATGAATAGCCTTCTGATGTTATTTTCGGAAAGACTTTATGCATTTATCAATTTATCTCCTGGTTTCTAAGTGTTAAATCAAACTGCTTTTATGAAAAGCTTTTCTACTGTGTTTGAATCAGTGATAATGACGAGGGATAAAAATTGTGGAGAAAATACTCAGAAAATATAAAAAGGTTGTCACATAGCTACTTCGCAGTGGCATCTTTGCCTCCACACGGGCTCTTGGCCCATCACTTTCATATTATGGCAGGCATCATGTGAAGTCAGTAGGAGGTAGGCTCAAAAGAAAGAAAAGGAGGTGAATTTTCAAGACATAAGTGGATATGTTGCTGTGGATATGGAGCTGTGTATTTCTTGCTATGGGATTTTCTGGGCTTTCATAGTGCAGAGTAAGACAAGACAAGTTCATGTCAGAAAACTCTACTAAGTCTGCTATGTAGTACTACAAAATTACATCTGGCTCTGGAAATCCTTAAACTTTAAATTCTTTTGGAAGAACTTTTGGTGTTGGTAAGCACCATGTTTGAAAATCACTGAAGGCCACTGTGAAGAAATTACTTCTGAGACTGGAGAAACTTTGGTTGTATCCTGAGCAGTCAACTGTAAGTACCAGTGGTCTTCTGCTAACTGTATTTTCTGTCAATGTGAACCACTCCAAGGATCTTCAACAGTCATTAGCAAAGCAACATACTTCTCAGGGATGTGTGTGTGTGTTAGAAGTTTCCTGCTTCTGATTTTGCAAATTATTTTTTTGTGTGGTTTCAGGAAATTAAAATGGCTCTTTGTTTTCATGTGTGGTTCTGAGTTTATATACTTTTGCCTCTTTCCATAGTTAGGAAATTAAGTAGGAACATGATCTGGGAAAATGGGGAGTTTGCTGATGATGATTTGGGGTGGCTAATGAGCTTCCATTCCTCAGGTTGGAATACAGCTCTGTTGATCTTTTGAGTTCTGTTGACAAAAGGCAGTAGAAGAGGTAGGAATCTTTAAGTGTCACTAGAAAAATTTCAGCTCAATTCTTTCCTTGTGTCTCTGTATTACATGGCTACCACACTACTTTTTTCTCCCTTCAAGAATTATTGTTAGTTCCCTTAATTTTGGGACCTTGAATTTTTGCACAATACTTTGGCTGTCTGAGGTTCCACACATAAGCAACATGGCCAGTGCAGCATTAAGTGAATTATACTAGTCATGTATATATCCTACTATAACTTATTTTACTGGTAACTGTTTGTGAACCCCTCAAGTCATGTATCTGTTCCACATGCCTATGTCAGGCATTAAAAAATGATATGTTAATTGAAAAGCCCAAACAAGAGGCTTAGAACAACACACACTGGAAGAAGATGCCAGTAACTCCTTTTACAGAGGTAAATATAAAACTCAGGTGCTTTTGAAATGTCCTTAGGTCTCTGAAGTGAAAACTGTAGCATCAAAATTCTGTAAATTTGAGGCATCATGGCTGATTAATAAAAACAACAACAATAATTATATTTTAAAAGAAATCTTGAGTACCTACATCAGAAAGCAAAGAAACCTGTATGTAAATTCAGACTCCCTATCCGCAGCTACAGAAATGGAGATGGATCTTAGTGAGGCTGTTAGACTGTCATGGATCCAGAGATTTCAAAGGATCTGATGCACCTTAAGCAATGGATTGTTCAGTTTAAGTGCAAAATAAATTCCCTACATACAAGCAGCATTAAGGAATGAAACTAAATGCATGTGAGAAATTGGAATTGAGGTTTGCCACTAGCATGTGTTGGTATGGTGTTCTAGGCAATAAAACATCCCGGCTGATACAAAGTCTACATTTTATTTCTGTTAGAAGTAGTGCAAAATGAAGTAATAGGCACCAGAGAGAAGGGATAATGCATATTTCTTCAAGTTGTTTATTTTTCATCTTATTTGAAGACTGACTCCTTTCTAAACAGGTAGTGGTAGCTTTACACATACAGGATAGTTTTTTTGTGTCTAGCATGGTGTACCTTAGGCAATAAATTGCAAGTAATGCTTCTTTAGCTTTTTGGGTCCAAACAATTACAAGGTCCTGGGCTTTTAGCTGTAAGCATTTCATCACTTCGCAATAACCATTGGACACAATCTGTTTGGTCTTTCTCAATAGTAGGACCAGAAATCTTCCCAGTGGATAAAAAAGAGAGAGTTTTACCATACAGTACTCCTTTGCATGGTTTCTGAGCATCCTAAATTTTTTCTGCTGTTCAAATGACACCCTCAACGGCAAGTTGCCAATGCCGGTGTGTCTTTCAGTGAAGATTTTATTATTACTTTTAATTTACTGTATATAGTGTGCCATCATTTTCTTCAGATGTCAAAACAGAAAATTAGGCAGCCAGCTATCAAAAAGCAAAGAATGCTGAAACGGGGTTTTCTGAGTTATATTATAATTCAGTTTATGAGAATGGACTATTTTGTAAAGATCTATTTTCTTCCCAAAGCTGGAGATGGAGGTAAAGATGAACTTCTGCCTCATTTATATTCCAAGTAATGCCAGCAGGTCTACTTTTATTTCTACTCTGAACATTAGATAGACAGCTCAGAGTAGTGATGACTATCAGATCAACACATCTATACATCCTGGAAATGTATCTATACCTGTAAATCATCTCAGGATTGTTCTAAATGTTGGCACACCTCAAAATGCAGAAGAGCAACTGTATAAAGTTAAAGGTCTGACACAGCACATTACAGGAGTGCCTTCTGAACCTGTATTTCAGAAGCATACGTTTGTCTCTAGTTTGTTATTCCAAATAGCAATCCTAATTATCCAGTGGGGTCCACCTGACACGTTTGTTGCCCCAGAATGGAGCTGTAGTATTATCTGGTTTGTGCATCCAGAGGGAATTTTGTTCAGCTGTTCAGCTGATAGCTCACAGAAGAAATTTTCCATGCATCAAGGAACATGAAACGCTCCGAGTTAGAAGATTACATTGAACCATCATTTAGCAGAAGGGCAATTTACATCCTTTTGTAATATTTCTGCTTTTGTGCAGCCAAAAGGGAGCATTTCTGCAGATTACAACAGTAGATCCGTGTGAAAACGTATATGCACATGAATTCATATGCACAATTCCATAAAGGAGAGTGCATTTCTTTCCTGAAGGGATGACTAGCACTATAGAGACAATGCCCTCTGCCACCTGCAACAATCATCTGCCACTAAGTGAAAACACATAAGAGTTATGCAACTAAAACTACTTCAAAAATTGTAATTTATTTTTCTTGAGAATGAACTGTAACGAGTTGAAAAAGCATTACAAATTCAGATCCTGGATATTCAAGTGCTATTCAAAAAACACACTGACTCCTGTGTAATTTACTTTAGCACTGCAGCCAAAATTATTCTCATACCCTGGGAGTATTTCAGTACTGTATGAGTGTTGATAAAATATTCTGATCATAAGAGTAAATAGAGGTATGAACATGTGACACCTGAAAATTTACCCTGAAAGAAAAGCACAGAAGCTATCGTAAAAAATATCGTATATTGTGAGAGTCCTTTAATGAAACATAATGCAGTGATGTGGAGCACAGAAATGACATATTTAGAGAAATTTAGAGAGAGACAGCTTCCCACACTTAATAACACAAAAACATATAAGAGGGAATGAAACTTTGGCAGGAGGGGTTTCTGGAAATGATTCTGAAAATTTAAAAGGGAAGCAGCATGCCTCTCCCCTTTTGTCCTGGGGCTTAATTTTTTTATATATTTCAGTGAGAGTCATATTTGTCATTCACACTTTAAGCACAATGGAAACACCTGTCTCAATAAGACATCTCCTAACTGGACTTTGTCATCTATGAAGTTTAAAGAGTTTAACTTTTTTTTTTCAATTTTTTTTCTTTTTAGCATGAGTGCTTGTGTTCTAATATTCAAATATCTGTGCAGCACTTGGAAATTGGCAGGTCATTTTGGTTTGCAATATCAACTGCTTACACATGAATATTTTCTTGCAATTTTACCTCAGTATAAAAGTGGCTCATGGAAATCCTTATTACTTTAGTATTCTGCTAGTATTTTCATTGTCTGGATACAAATATGCCTGCAGAACATTTTATTACTCTGGAATCATATCTGTGAGGCTTTTAAAATCTTTGGTGTTGTCCTTCCTGGTGGAAGACATCCATTGTTTCATAGCAATTTTTCTCCCTCTCTGGATCCCTGCCTGTGTTCAATGGCAGGTTTGCATTCACCCGTCACCACCGTACACAGCAGCTGGGCATTGTCAAGCTTCCGTGTCTCCATTCCCTTCGAGGTAGGCTTTTTCCAGCTTGATTTGCTCTTGTGATGCTCCCAGCATCTTTTGGGTTTTATGATCTGATCCAAATGTGAGGGATATGAGGGTGAGGAAAATGGGGAGAACTGCTTCAAATGCCTTGGCTATAAAAATACTTGGGCACTCACAACAAACCTTGGATTTGCCCCTGTGCAAAAAAGCCATGGCTCACGGTTTTTTTCCTGTTTTATTTGGTATGTAAAGATACATTTTCACACTTCTTGCTCCAGAGGACATCTCTTTTCCTTGTTTCTTTTCAATTTCCGGGGCTATGAACAAGGAACCAAGTAGTTTGACTGCTGCCTGCTGCAGTTAGTGGAGCGTGCCAATCCTCACAGCGTTTGTAAGTACAGTGAAGGAGTTCTGTTGGCTTTCTAACGTCTATCCCTGGAGGAGATGTTTCACTAATCTAATATTCAATTAGATCTTGCATTTCAGCTACTACATAACCAAAGTTAATTTTGGAAAATAATTCAATTACAGTGCTGTGTTACACATGAGCAATAGATAATGCATTGTGAATATTATTTGAATTCTATCTACATGAAAAAATCCCAACTGTTTAATTGTAGAATTTGTTTGCCAAATATTTGAAGTAGATCTACTTAAAAAGAAAAAGAGGCAAGACAACAAAATTATTTAATTAAACAGAAAGAACAGAGACAATGAAGCAGTAGCTAGTTCTGAAGTAAAGCAAGTGGAAAATTATCCATGCCTCCACTGACCTGTGGCATTTTCATGTAAATGAAATGGAAAAAGACTTAAATATACAGAAAATAAAAAGGAAATTTAAGGATATCTTTTTTAAGTTCAGTATTTCAGGGTGAACAGGGGGAGTTCATACTGGAGACCAGTGGAGGATTACTCATTGGTGAAGAAAGGAAAGACCTGTACCCTTGGAGATGCCAAACCATGCTACCTTCTATTGCAACCCAGTGCACTGCTGTGTGATTTTAAAACCTCCCAGTGAAGTTCTCAGTGGTTTTTTTCCTCCAGCTTTATTCACTTCTGCCTGTTCCCTTCCTCTGCCTCTTGTTTTTCTATAGTCACTTTTACTGCTGTTTTCTTTGGTTTTGTATTTTCATCTTTCTGTGCTGTTTGACATCATTAAAGATCTGCTAAGGCATGAGGTCTGCTTTAGAGCTGCTTTTTATGGTGCTGAATGTCTCCAGATGTGGTTTTACAGCACTTGAGTTCAGCTAACACAACCAGGCAGGCTGTCTGGGAGGGATATCATGATATCAAAACACAAGACAACAAAATTTTCCTGTTATATGCCCTGGACTTTGAAACAGCATCAACAACCAGACCAACTGAGAGACACAGAGGTGGAAGTTCTGTTTTGTGATTTTTTTTAGTGTTTTGTGGTGGGGAGAATTAACATGGCTGTATGAGCCAACCTATTTAAGACACATTTATTGAATTCAGCTTCTTGAGTGAGTAAGAGATCACCATCCATCACCAGCTGGTTTGTTTTTCAGTGTTTTGTTTCTGGGAAATTTTGTACAAAGCTACAGAAAAAAAGGCTGTGTTTTTATGAATCTGATGCACCACAATGTTACACTGACATAAACAATGATAATTACACAGTCAGTGCAGATTGTTTCATTGGTGATACTTTCAGCAAACAACTAGCTACCTTGTCATAGCAGAGAAGGTTAATAGCAACATTGTTTGCTTTTCACCTTCATTGTGCTCTCAAAAAAAGTCTTCATATTTCATTTTTCAGTTAAACATAATTGTTTAAAACTTGGATATGCAATACAAAAGCCAAAATAAAATCTACTAGTAATTCTGTTATAGCTTTGGTCAACGTTTCTGGAAGCATTGGTGTGACTTTGGATTTCAAGAATGACTTGGAAATATGTATTAGGAATCCTTCTCTGTAAAAATTTGCAATAATTTTTCATTCTATCTACCTATCTACCTATCTGAAAGGCCTTGGGAATGTAGGATTGATAGAGGTGAAAAGTTCCCAGCTGTAATCCACTGCTGTGTACACAGAGGTAGATAAATCAGAGAAAAAGATAAGGCACCAGGTGCTGAAATACACTTTTTCTTGGTTATTTCTCAGTGTATATTAAGCCAAGTAGTTTTTTATCCATTTGGTTGGGATTATCTATTTAATCTGCCTAGAAGTAATGAAATTAGAAATTATGTATTAATAAATTAGAAATTATGTATTAATAGCTTGTAAGCAATCTGTAAATATTTACACAAGCAATTGTGCTGTGCTTTTATACCAGATTGGAAAAAGCCTTTTCATGTGGTTGTGTTGACACTGGGCCTTTGAACAATGAGATTACATTCAATGAGAGCACATAGAATGAAACACAGGCTCTTAAACAAGATTTGTCAAGAATGTGGCATTACATCCACGACCTTGATTGGAACAATGAATTAAAATGAATCTTGCTTTTAAAATAGATAACACAAGTTCCTAATGTCCTAAGAGGGGGGGAAAAAATGGAAAATTCTGTTTATCTGAGCAAGTAGTTCCATCTACCAAATATAAACACAATATAAAAAGGCAAAAGGGCACCTGTTTGAAGTGTGTTTTTGAACATTCATGATGGAAAATTTATGGCACTGACTGCTGCAAAAACACTGAAATCCTCTCTTACAGGCTGTCATAATTGCATTTACTCTGCTACCTCTTAAAGTAAAAGTGATCTTTATGGCTTATTTACATTTCTTGTTGACTTCAGAAACTGTAAGTTCACTGTAACTTTTGTAATGTGATATTCTTGAGCAGATTATACAGCTTGAGGTCTGAACCCAAGATCTAGTTTCTAAAACAACCAATCCAAAAAATAAAATTCAGTTTTCAGTAAATTGGTAGCAGAATCATCACTTCAGTGTAGTAACGTTGCTTGAGGGAGGCAAAAAATTGCTATTAACATTTTATGCGACTTCTGCCTACAGATACTTCTTATTACTTTTTATCACTGATAGCACCGTTTCCATCCTTTTTGTTGCTCTTGCCCCTGTTTTCCTCAGGTAGAAGCAAAACTCAAAAACACATCTGGAGTGCATGCCTATGATCTTTTCTACGCATCTCTCTTTTTCTGCATATCTCTTCCTGACTGCTGTATCTTGAAAGAGAATGAAAAGATATGAATTTTTGCTTTTGTAAAACTAATTTAGATCAAGCTGAGATGCCTTTGCACCCCGTGTTGCTCTGCAAAGAAGTGGAGTAGCTGTGTCAGGTAATATTTTTAAAAATTAAACTCTGTTTTCAATGAAGACTACCACCAACTTGAGGTCTCTAGAAGACTTTTTGAATCTTTGCTCATTTGCTGATTCCTGATGATTTAAGTAAAGATAGTTTTTGCAAGCTGTATGCAAGCACTTATTTTTAAAATTTTTCATACAAGTAGTTTCTCTCCCCCCTTCCCTGAGAAGGGGAAATTTCCATGGAGAGCTGGACCAAATACTTTCTAAATCCACATCAGAACCATTTGGGAGAGAGCATAGGCTTTCCACTGGACAGAGTGCAGAGCTGCTCACAGTGGTGCTGAGCTCTTGGTCCAAAAGCAGCACCGACCCATGCTGCTGACAAATGTGTTTGGAAGCTGACCTGGAGATGAGCCACAGGCTGAATTCCTGAATGCAATTCAGGAACACCAAAGAACCCAGCCACCAGCCATGGTTTACTTGGGTAAGTGCAGGAATGCTTATGTGGGCTTACAAAATTGTGCCAGATTTTAATGAAGACTGTGTTTCCACATATAGGTATTTATGAATTACTGCCTATTGCAATGAAAGGGCCAGCATGACTGTCTGTCTTAGGAATCTATCTTGATTAGTTCTTATATGCAATGAGTAATATCATATAATGCAATTGGACACAGGTAATTAAAAAATGGAAACTGACCTATAATAATTTATAGAAATGTAGGGAGATCTAAACCTAGAAATATCTGCTGTAGGCCTAATGTGATTATTTGGTTATGAAAATAGACAAAATAATAATTAAGGCAAGGATAACTATAAATCTATTATACTTTCTAAGCCAGAAGCAGAATATTAATCAGTTTCCAGAAATTAGGACTATCATCCCTGCATTGCAGGCTACCCACCTGGCAGTCTCAGTCTCTTACATAGCATGCTGGTTTGCATAATTACTTTTAATGAAGAAGTCCCTGGTGCAATGAGTAGCTTTATGAATGGATCAGTCTGGATATTATAAAACTTTCTGGAAAAAGAATTTGGCTAATGATCTGCCTCAGAGCTAGAAGACAGATGCACATTAATCTGATTTGTGTCTAACAAGGTATAGTGATAAAAAAATAGTCACTAGTGCTTGAATTAGCTTTTCAGACAAGGCCAAGTCCCATGGCAGAGCTCTTTGACAAAGAGTATTGTGACGAAGTTTTAATGGTGTCCAAACATGATAAATATGTAATTCTTGTTTTATGGATTGCAAATGAGAAGAAGCACAACTTTCCCAAGACTCTCTAGCAAAAAACTCTGTTTTGGTCAATATCTTCCAGGCTGTGATATATGTGTTTGTGGGGACTAAGGGAAGGAACCCGAGATATTCATTGTGACTGGATAGGCTTAATTTAATTCAAAACAGCCAATACAAACTACTCAAAGTGAATGATCCTGTTTTCTTAACTTTATTTGTTCAGATACTTTGTGATGTGCATGAAAATAGTGAATATTGCCTATTTTAAAAAAGACACAATGAAACAACAGTTTGTTTTCTTCACAAACAGTCTGCATTCATTCCAGGAGTTTTAAGGATGATGGCATTCCTCTCAAGGAATGGTGCTTAACAGTGCATTGAATATTCTAACTGCTCTGGTATGGGAGGTATTTTGTCACCATGTAGGCAGTGCCCTGAGTGGAAAAAGATAACTTTCTGTTTTACTTCCACCTTCTAAATTGAAGCAGTTTGGAATGGGGGGGGTCGCTGTAACAAAGTTAGCTGTCTAAGACTAAGCTGCAGCCCTGACAGCTAAAGCTCCAAATTTGGAAGAAATGTTGCTGAACATAGGAAAAGAAATGCAGGTGGCTAAAAAAAATGTTTCTTACAGTCACTGCCTGAACCATACTTCATCAAGTGCCTTTTTAAATTTAAGTCAGTCCCACAGTCTAACACAACTATGATCAGGGTTATAGCTTTCATTCTTGGCCTTAATTGCAACAATAAGTGATTTGGTCTAGGAGGTTCAGGAAGCATTTAAGGGTATTACTCTTGTTATTTCAAGCCAATCTGTTTTAATGACTTGCCAAGGCTAAAAAGAAGTAGGCTTGTTTTTTGCCACCAATGATTACAGTACATCTGAGTGCTAACATTGGGCAGAAGTGAGAAAAGAGAAAAAATACCCTACAGTGAAAGATAAGCAAAATCTTCCTTCCACTGTGACCTTTCCTTTACCCTTTTTCAAGATCCTTGAATGAAACGACAATACTTGTTGTGTTTTTTGCAGTAATCTGATGCTGAGCAGGATATGTTTGTCAGACAATCAGATTTGTAAGCTCCAAGTCTGTGTGTGAAATTCAGAAGACTTTTATATTTGGGTGAATACAGACTGTGAAGACATGAAAGTTTGGGTGGAATCACATCTGTGCTGGAAGGATCAGGAATATGCCCTCTGTTCTGTTGCATGGAGCTTCTATTTTGCAACTGGATTTCCTTGTTTGAAATTTAGTTGAAACTATATTTAACTAGTATGTTCTAGTTTTAACCTAGATGTTCTGCATATATAAAATATATCATGAGCTAAGTTAAAAACTAGTGTCTGACTCTACCAGTCTTAGAATATGTCCGTCTTGATTATTGCATCACTATTTTTCAAACATTTGATTTTAGTTTTGTGAATAATGCCACCATTTTCTCACACTCTAGAAAGTACTTGGGATACATCATCCTCATGCAAGTATAATCTGAACTGAATTTAGCAGTAGGCTTTTGAGGCAAAAGGCTCACTACTTGTGGTTGGATTTGTAGACAACTTCAAATGATCTTATCTGAGTTATTCTTGTCTATGATTCTATGCGAGTACAACAATAACTCACCAGATAGAAAGTCAGAATACCTTTTTTTCACACATAAAGCCCCTGTGAGATTTGATTTCAGCTGAGGGGTAGAATGAATACGTTTGATGTGAGTCCTGATGCTTCACAGAAATCACTTGGAAAATTACAAGAGTTTTCACTTCTGCCTGTTTCTTTCCTCTGCCTCTTATTTTTCAACATTCACTTTTACTTCTGTTTTCTTTCGTTTTGTGTTTTCATCTTGCTGTGTGCTGTTTGATATCATTAAAGATGATGTCCATCATTAAAGATGACTTCCTCTGCAAGTCCAATGTAAAAGTCTTGTTGATGTTCCTCCTGATTTCACCAAATACCAAGAACTCTATAATTTCATGATCACTGTGCCCCAAGCGACCTCCAGTCACCACATCTCCCACCAGCCCATCTCTATTTGCAAACAGCAGGTCTAACATAGTCCCTCCCCTGGTGGGCTCATTCACCAGCTGCGACAGTTATCCTCCACACACTCTAAGAACTTCCTGGACTGCCTTTTTTCTGCTGTATTAAGTTTCCAGCAGATGTCTGGTAGGTTGAAGTCACCTACAACAACAAGGGCTGGTGATCCTGAAACATTCTTCAGCTGCTTACAGAGTAAGTTGTCCATCTCTTCTTGCTGGTTGGGTGGAAGATAACAGACTCCCAGTAGGATGTCAGCCTTGTTGGCCTTCCCCTTAATTCTTACCCATAAGCATTCAGAGGTTGGTACCTGCTCCTCTGCCTCCCTTGTGAGGATGTTGAAGTAAATATAGTAATGTAGTAAATGTAATAAATAAAAAGTAATGTGGTTTATTTGCTACTTATCACCCCATTTTCTTATTTTTTCACCTTTGCCAATGGGAAGTCCTGAATAATATTTGATTTTCTTATTAACACATAAAGTCATAGCATCAGTTACATTGGAAAAGACCTTTAGGCCATCATATTCTACTGTTGATCAACCTGTGCCAAATCCCCCACCAAAGCATAACCCTAAGCACCTTATCTACATGTTTTTTAGATACTCCAGGGATCATGACTCATCCACTTTAATATTCCAGAACATCAGGCAAACCTTTTTGTGAAGAAATTTTTCCTTATGCTGAATGTAAACCTCCCGTAGCTCAGGTAGATGCCATTTACTCTTGTGTTGTTACGTGTAACCTGTCTACATCCTCCGTTCAGGTAGCTGTAGAGACTGGTAAGGTCAGCCCTGAGCCTCATTTATTCCAGGCTAAACACTCCAAACTTCCTCAGCTTCTTCTCATTAGTCTTATGCTCCAGACCCTTCCCCAGGTCTATTGCACTTCTCTGGACATGCTCCAAGGCCCTCAATGTCTTTGTTGTACTGGGGTGCCTAGAACTAAACAAAGGATTCAAGGTGTGGCCTCCACACTGTTGACAGGGGGACAATCACCCCCTGGTCCTGCTGGCCACATTGCTGCTAATACAGGCCAAGAGACCATTGGCCTTCTTGGCTACCTGGGCACACAGGGCTCATGTTCAGGTGCTGTCCACTGGCACTCCGAGGTCCTTTTCCCCATGGCAGATTTGCAGACATTTTGCCCAAGCCTGTAGCACTGGGTTGTTGTGACCCAAGAACAGGACTTGGCACACTGCCTTTTTGAACATCCTAGAACTTATCTCAGTGGATCAATCTAGTTTGTTCAAATCCCTATTCAGAGCCTACAGCACATCAGGGACTCCTGCCCTACTTGGTGTCATCTACAGATCGACTGAGAGTGCACTGGATTCCCTTGTTCCGATCAATAATAGTTATTAAACGGGGCTGACAACAGACATTCTGGAAAAAGCTTACGGATGGCCTCACAAACTTGCATGTCATGCTACACTTTACATTTATTATGAGAAATAGTGTACTTCAGCCTTCCAGAAGACTTGTGTTTAAATGCTTGAGGTACAAAAGACTTTTTTTAATGCTGTAGATGATCAGCTGGTTCATTACAGAAATTCACAGCACTTGATGCACTTCTTGTACACCCTATTAAGGCAGAAATTATAGACATGTCGTGAAAAATCCAAGAGAGCATATGCTTTGGAGAAAGCTTTTGCATATTGTTCCAATGATTTCAGAGTTAGAAAAAAAGGACAGGGAGAAGAAAGCTCACTTCAATGCTTCTTAAAAAATTCAGTGGAAACTCCTGTTGCTTCTGAGTGTATCATAGATATAGAACAGCATGCTGTTCTAACATAGGAGTCCTCTCCTGAATCTTATTACTCTTGAGTTCAGCAATGACAACTGAGTCTTCTTTTGTGTGTGCGTGTATTAGAGTAATGAAAAGTAAAAATTTGTGCAAGCGTCTGGTGTGGCTGATCATTTTTGTCAGAAATCTTGACTACAGATCCTTATTGTCTTTTGCTGCATTTCTGTTACTTCTGACCTTTAAAGATCTTCTGAATGTGAAGTATTAAATAATACTTCAGGTAGCTGATATGTAAATGGTAGAAAGATCAGTCTTACTCTCCAGTGTGCAAGTCATCATCCCTCATTACCTGGTATGATTTAAACATCTAGTTTTTATTTGCTTAACATGTCATGAGGGATGGCAAACATCTGCTGGAAGAGTCATACTGAAGCCCAAAACAAGTAAGAAAATTATTTTTCAATGTCCTCAGCAGTCTGAACTGCTGTTTCCCCACTGATTTAAGAATCAACTTGCCAGTATAGTAGCTCTAAATCTGTTGAATATATGTGAATTAAAATTTGGAAGCATGGAATATCCAACCTGGTAAATGACACGTAAGTCACATGCAAGGTGGAATTTAATGGATCTCATTAAATACAAGAGACATTTACCAGGTGAAAGTGTTAAGGAAACTTCCCCATCTGACTATTCAGGAGCATTCTGTCAGTCACACTTCCACTACCAGAGACTTTAACTGCTGAGATTGAAGTCCCTTTGAAAAAGGCACCTCCCATAGCCCACTCTCACATGGTCAGACAAAGTTTCCTTACCATCTTGGCACCAGGTTTCACTTAGAAGATCCTCAGATATCTTATTCCATAAAGCAATTTATTCAGTGTTCAGCAACACAGAAAACAACTCGAGCTGGTGCCTCCAAGGAGGGACCCCCAACAAAGGAACCCCTGGGCATTTATACCCTCAGAGTCCAAGGACAAAATTATTGCTGCTCCCCCTGAGCCATCAGCTCCTGCTGTGTCTCAGTGTCTGGTCCCCAGGCTGGTGCCACAGGTCCCTGTGCCCTTTACTGGGCCAAGGTTTGGCAGCTCATGGCCTCTTGGCTCAGGCTCCCACCTGGAGCTCAACCTGCAGCTCCCAGCACAGCTCCACCTGAGCTGCCTGCACTGAATGTGTACTTCAATATTATCTGGAGATGATAGGAAAACTCAGTGAGTTGTACTGGTATTGTTGAATACAACTTGAATTGGGACAGTGTTTTATGTATGTCTCCAAACAGAGACACTGTATTTTTTTTTTTTTTTTTTTTTTTTTTTTTTTTTTTTTTTTTTTTTTTTTTTTGCATTTGCCAATAGATCTCCACATTTCTGTTTTTAAGAATTCGTCATTTAGGTCTATGTTAGGCTATCAGAGGTCTGTTTGACTTCTCTTCCAGGTATTCCAGCGAGTGAGTGAATACTTGGATGTGGGTTGTGATTCCCCAGAATATGATCTTCTGCCGTTAATATTCAACATTATCATATAAAAGCAAGAAACAAATTCCTTAACAAGCTGAGCTGTTTTTACGAAGCTGCTGAATCTGAATAGGCTTGGTAGGAAGTCTCCTCTCTTGTCCTTTCCTTGAGTGCTCAGAATGAAGAAAATTTTGTGTTAACCTCTATACACAAAGGATCATACCCTGTCATCAGTAGATTCTTCATTTGGCCATTCCCACCTTCCTGTTCTCATCTCAGATGACTGAGAATAGCCTGGGTCTGGGGCATTGCTACACTGATGTTCCAAGGTACAGCTGGCAAAGGCAATTATTTGAACCAATCTATTCTCATAGGAAATCTATGCAGTTTAGAGAAAGATGCAGACTACCCTTAACAGGTACACATTAGGTTTTGACATGCTTCTTCAGCACATGGTGAAATTAGAATTACTAGAGGGGAAAACAAATTCACCGTACACATACTAAACTTCTACCCTTGGTAATTTACAGTTTGACTTTACTTTTGTTTGTCCTATTCTCAAATACCAAGAGACACAGCATCACTACCTTTCTGTTCAATAGAAGTACTTTTCCTTCTGAAATGATTGCATTAACCACCCTTTTCTGTCTCTCCTTTTTCTCATTCTCATCCCTCAGGAGAGATAGAAACCAGTTAATTTAAGCCAGGTGACAGGCTGATGTGCTTAACTTATGCATAGGAGTGCATTTCTCTTGAGTTTCTGAAACAGCTTTTAATATTTGAGTGGTCTCTATGACGGTAGGTGACAGGAAAATGAGGAAGAAAAACAATCTGTGTTTAATTTTTACATTTTTGAATTTTACATGTTAATTCTATTTTCATAAAACATTGAGAAAAAATGATCTTGAAATCTACAGCTTTTTCTATCTGTACCTAATTTTGGTGAGTTTTTGCTTCAAATTAAGTTATAGAAAAGGAGGAAAAGGGAGAGGAATAAGAGGGTTTTAGAGTAAATTCAAAATAACTTTACTTTTAGGAGAAGTTTATGAGGGGATTCAGTAAATTTCTATGCGAGTTACTCTCACAGCTTGGCCTGCATAAGAAAGAGGAAAATTGTGAGACTAGTGACTTACTCAAAATCACAGCAAGCTCTTCAGAGGTCTTGTCCTGCTACTTAGATCAGCAAAATCTCAGACAAATTCTGCCATTCAAAGACCTTTCCTTCTCTTCCTTCCTGCTGTATTGGCTCTGATCTCTTTTTTTTTCCTGCTATAGCCCTGTTGTAGAAGCCCAAAGCAGTAACCTTCAGCTGCAGCTCTGCAGAGAAGTGCTGCAGTGCTGCTGGAGGAGTGCCAGCTGAAGGCCAGGTAAGCAGAGAGGGGCAGTTATCCAAAAATGTTTTGCTAATTCAGAGATGTGTCTGAATTTTCTAAGCTTTATCTCTCAGCCTTTCCTGCCCCCAGAGGTCTGGCAAGCAGTTCTGACTAGGCCCTCTTTCCTCTGCACTCAACATATTCCCACTCTGAAAATCTTGCTGAAAAGGAAAAACTTGCACGTAATAAAATACTTGGGAAAATGATTACTGTTAAACACCTTGGAGGCAGCAATTCATTCTGCCACCATACAGAATAACATCACCTGCTGTACTGCTTCTGAAATCATTGAGCTATTTTTGCTGCATAGAGGGAGCAATGAAAAGTAATATAAAGCATAGCAGACACTGATTAGTAAATTGATGTCTCAGCACCACTGAGCCTAGATCAATACCTAAATCCACAGATAGACTGGTTGCTTTAAAAGTGCTTAAAAATAGAGAATATAGTGGAAAGAGTGTCAGGAGTGGTGAGGTGAAAGGTAGTTCTTCAGCCACTTTGTGCCAGATCCATCTAAAATTAACTAGGGTAGTGCATAGGTTCCACGAGGGAGACTGAAGAATTACTGCTGATCCTGAGTCCTCAGGTTTTTTTTATACTCTTTTGTGCTTTGCTGTCCAAATAGTTTAGTTGAGAGGAGGGATTTCTTTTTATTAATAGACTTAATGTTCATAACAGCCTCCAACCTGCTAAAAAACTGCTCTCACATTGACAGGTTATAATGTTCTATCTTCCTTAATTTCAGCATTTTTACCTGTGTTCTCCACCTTTTAAGAGATGGAGCTCAGGTTCAGCAAGATTCAAGGCAGCACAATGTGGTATCTTGATGCAGGTTGCATAAATATTTGTGTATCTTTCTTCTAGTGACCTTTCCTAAAAGATAACACAACAGACCACTTGAAGATTTCGCAGGTGAGATGACAAAAGAAAGATGTAAAAGAGTTGTACCATTGCTCCTTGAGGGGTGCAGTTTAAAAGTGGGACTGCTGGCAGAAGGTTGATTGATGTAGTCTTACTCCTTTTTCTCAGAACAAGCTTTTCCCCCTTCATACTAGAAAGGCTTGAATGTGCCAGTACTCTTCTTGTGGCCCAATTAGAAATAAACAGCTAATTCTGTTGACTGCAAACCTGAAGTTTTGAGTAATGCTATGACTTGTCAGCTGAAGGCTGAAGTCGTATGAAGAATAGGAAGTTTTGACTGCTGCAGTTGGTTGCCATACCTGGGAAACTCTTTACCAGGATAAAATTATGCTGTGTTGTGCTCTGGAAAATGAGGGCAAACAGACAACTGCTATCCTATTTGTTGTCACAACATTCTCACGACAAGCCTCCTCAATATCCCTGTACTGCAGCAGGTAAAGCATATTGCACAACAGTGTGCTGAATATAACTGTTAGCTGCAAAGAGAATGTGAGAGAAAATATCAACCAACTAAAGAAGCTGAATATTACCAACAATAAGCAGAAAACTCCACAGGGCTCAAATCAAGATTGATAGCATGAGCTTTCATATGAAGACAACATCAGAGAGATCCTTTATTGGATATTACCTCATGTGTTAGGCTTACAAGGAGTTTAAATGTTTTATTGTAGATCTTTAGCAGATTTATCAGCTTCAAACCAATGGCTACAGTTGCATCTCTTCCCAGACTGCTACATTTTCTTGGATACAGATGTTGGAAAGATAGTACCATCTGCATGGTAAAATTGCATGAATTCGTTTAGCTCATCAGTTTGAATTTCATAAGAAAAGAAGCAATTCTCAAATGAATAAATTATGGAATACAGTTCAATTTATAAGAATTACAATTGACATTTTGAAGAATCATTGTGCTATAAAATATATGTGATGAACAACAGCATTAGTAGGAAAGTACAAATATTCAGTCTGCTAGAATTAGGACAATGGGTTTTCCCTTCAAAGGCTATTTGATTCTAGTATGAAAGTGTTATACTGGAAGAAGCAGCTGTCTATTTAAAATAACAGCTTGCCAACGGTGTTGGCTAAAGCTCTTGCTGAGAATGGGAAGGTCTGACTGCTATAAATCTGTCCCAGTAAATCAGCAGACTTCACTTGTATGAAGAAAACCCAGCAGAAGAGAAGATATGGTTTAATTACCTACAGGTAGAGCTGCACATTTTTAATGAGTGGCTATTTATAACAATACTATGGTGAGTGAAGATTAAAGTCCTTAGGCTTGAATTTCTACTTCTGCAAATTAGGAATTAGATCAGTCTGCTATAATTAAAATAATCCGCCAAAGAATCCAATTTTTACCGAAAAGACTAAGCATTCTTTTCCTCCATAGTGTCTCCCTCAGAAGGAAAATGTTGCTAATCTTGGCTCCAGAGCATTGAGTTTACCTTGCCAAATATGAGATAGCTGCCTGTAGTCCTCTACAGCAGTGGTGCCTGCTGTACTATGTGTCTTGCTGATGGGGAATGACATATACAGTGATAATTCATCACGTGCTAAAAAAATATCTGAAATAGGCAAGATGCATCACATCATGGAACTGCACAATTCTTTTTGTTACATGTAAAGAAAGATGAATTGGATAGTACTTTAAATTCCTAAAGTAAAGGGAGATATATCACTTTTGAGCTGTTTGTCACAGACTCACATCGTCTATACAACTCCTTCCAGTATTTTATTCAATCACTCAGCTGAAATAGTCTCATTTTTGCTTTCCCTGGCTCACTGGTTTTCCTCCCATAACCCTTCAACTCTCCAACAGTCTTGGGAAGTCCTTTTCTTTGTCTTGTCCATTCCTGCAGTGATAGAGAAAACATTTGCTTTGTCCCTTGTTATTCAACTCCTGCTTTGCATCATATTGTTTATAATAATATCCTCACTTAGTTTCTTGGTGTTGGCTTTCCTTGAAATCTGAGGATGATTCTGAAGATGATGAGCAGAAAAGAGGAGAACTTTATACTTTAGGCAGACGGATCTCAGAGTGAGGGAAACCAGGCCAATGATGTCTCATTTTACACTCATATAATTAATATTGCTCCAATTGCAATACTGTTCTTAAGAATTCTGTCAGTTGTTGATATTTCCTTAAGGTGAAAATAGAACATATTTGTGAGTGTTTGTGTATGGGGCAAAAAACCTCTTTTGGAATAAATCACAAGAATTTTGACAGGTGGGGCACTGACTGTAGTATTGAAGCTACAATTATGATACTAGACTGAAATTCAAGTTTAATTGACAGTTAAAGCTGTGGTTTATCTGTGTACCAGGGCTCTGTCTGTATCCCTGTCCTGTGCAGCCAGTTCTCACTTCCTTCTCTGTGTAGTTTGCACAGCAGGCTGGTTCAATTAGGCCAACAAGAGGCAAAGGAGTTTTTTGTAGACACCTCCACAGCAGAGGAACAGAAAACATGGTAAAGGAGGTTGTCTAGAGTCCTAAATCACTCCCTACCCTGGGGAAGGCACACTGTGCTCAGGCACTTTTCATATGCATTGATTAGTCATCTCAGTGGGAATATCCGGGACAGTCCACAGCAGGGATATCCCCATGCTGTTCCTGCTGTGGAAGCAGGTTGTGAACAAGTGGTATGCAGATTTTAGATGCTCAATAGAAACTATCCATGCTTATGCATACAGGGTTCCATAAGACAGTTCTCTACATGTAACTGGAGATGACCAATAATAAATGGTCATGTGTATGCTGAAGGAATTGCATAGGGCCATAGGTGAGCTGAGCCATAAAAATGGTTCAGAATCACAGTTTGGCACATCCTGTTTAATTCTGCTGAAGATGCCACACAGATGCTTGGAATAGAACCTCCTGTCGACATCTGTACAGTCAATGGCCCATGAATTTGAGAGATTCACTTTATCATGTAAATACTTCCCTATTCAAAATACCTTAAGAAATTAGTATTTTCTATAAAGGTTCTGTCTGTCTGTGTCTGTCTAAGACAGGAGAGACATAATAAGGTCCAGCCTAACTCTGTACCTTTGGAAAAATCAGCATAAAACATGATATAGGAAGAAGCTTATGATTTCTTTTCCTGTTTTTACCTCTTGAGATAGTTTTATTTGGTTGCAAAATGGTGATCTCCACAGATGAAGAGTGGTCCTCTAGACCACTCTGTCAAGGTTTTATATAGAAGCAATTGGCAGTTTCCTTCTTTATCAAAGTTATCTTTGTGATCTTGAGCACATTCTTTTCTTTCTTGGATAATAGGGGCTGGATAAGTATCATCAATAGAGAAGTATCTATGCAGGGAGAAGATTAATAATACCTGAGGAATCTAATCTCTCAGACAAAGCAAAATGAAGTCTTGTGACTAGAAGTTCAAATTAGAAATAAATGATGGAATTATTGGAAAGTTTTTGGACTGTCTTAAATGATATATGTGATTAACCAACAAAAAATGTGTATTTTTTTCCATAGAAAAAGGAAAGGAATATATTCCACTCTTATACCAACTAAAACTACCACTTATTTAAGTATTTTAGTGAAAGGCTGGATTTTTCTAAAGCCCATATTGTAGCCAGCAGAGACTATCCACCACTTTAAGCACAGTTTTTTAAAAAATCCATCTAAAATGATGTGTTGAAGTCAATTTTTCTGAAAGGCACAAAAAACGATTTAAATCCTTTTTTTATGTATATTCTCCTGCTCAACAGTTCTGGTTAGGCCTAGGTATTACCTAAACATAACTGCCTTCCCACTGGCACTTTATGGAGCTTCAGACCTATTGCTTCAGACCTATTCTTACCCAAATTCTACCTTTTATAAATTAGGAAGGAGAACTTTTGAGAATAGATCTTCATAACACACAGGAGTGTGTATCTGTGTTTTTAAAAGAGATAGCATAAACTATTAATGTTATTAAATTTAAAAGACTGTATATTTCTTGTTTATTCAAGTGTAAGCACAGTAATTAAAAACAGGTGGCTTAGAATGTGTGGTGTATGGACAGAAAGAGGATCATTACTATATAAATGTAGATTTCGGCTGTTTCACAAAGTAAATGGCCTGGCTTATGTAACCATAGACCAAATAGCTACACATGTCAGTGTTTGCCATTGTTAATAAATGCTTCACTTCTTGTTAACTCTAATTTTCAGGCAGCAAAATGTAGGAAGAATACAAATGAAGGTGGAATAGTGACAATGCATACTGTGTTGAGGCTCAGCAATTAATTTGATACATAAAGTGAAGAGTAGAAAAAAATGAGTCTTGCATGTTAAATATTTTCAGTTTAGATCATAGAATTTTGCAGGAAGTTCATGCAGACACATTAGTGGCATGAAATTCTTCTGACATCCAGAAGACGCCTGTGGTTTCTAATTCAAACAGAAAAAACGTCTATGAGGAGTCACATTCTGGACATATACTCACAAATCAGTGAAATACATACATACCTATACACACACACATACACACACATATATACATATATACATATATATGGGAAAAGAAGGCTATCTAAGGACACTGTAGTGTCAGGTGCATGGGAGGGAGACAACAGCATAGTTGAAAAAGTTAGCCACACAAATAGTCAATGTACGTGTGCAGCTTATTAACCTATTTCCAACTTTTAGTCATCAAAATTTTAGAAAACTTAATATTGGGCTACCTTTCCTTAGCTTAAAATTTACTTAAGGGGAAGGAACTCTTTTTAAATAATTATTTTTCTGCATTATCTCTGTCTTATGTTTTGATGCTCTGCAGCTTCCTCTTTCATGGCCCCATAGTTTTTATTTGCTGTGGTGCAGTGCTGGTCTGTGGAGGGTCAAGTTGTCAGAGGCTGGACTGAAATTTTGTGGAAATACAGAGGAAAGGAGATTCAGAGAACAGGAGCAACAGACTGTGAACTGGTATATTCTATAGCAAACTGGCTTTGCTGAGAAGGCTTCAATCCAAATACAATAATGAGTTTGGCGATTGGGTTTTCATTTATGCAAAATCAACTGTCATCGTTCCAGAAGGCTAAAGGTGCCCTGAAGGGACTACAAATGTATTTTATGCCCAATTAAAAAAAGCCTTAAAGCATTCAGGATATTAAAAAATATATATCTGTATAACTGGAGAATTTTGCCCTTGGTATATAACTGCTAATTTAATTCACAGCTTCTCTGGACAATGTTTTCCTGTGCCTCACCACTCTCACAGAAAATAGCTTCTTCCTAATGCCTAATCTAAACCTACTGTCTTTGTGTGAAGCCATTCCTTCTTGTCCTATCACTGCATGCCCTTGTAAAAAGTCTCTCTCCATCTTTCTTGATGGCTCCCTTTAGGTGCTGGAAGACCACAGTTGGCTCACTCTGAAGCCTTCACTTCTCCAAACTTAACAATCCCAATTGTCTCAGTTGAGAGAGGAGCACACCTCTCATAGGAGAGGTGCTTCATCCTCTGATTGACTTGGCGGCCTCCCTAGTGGATTCACTCCAGCAGTTCCGTGTCCTTCCTGTGCTGAGACCCCAGAGCTGGATGCAGGGTTCCAGCTGGGGTCTCACCAGAGCAGAGCAGAGGGGCAGAATCCCCTCCCTCCCCTGCTGCCCACGCTGCTTTGGATGCAGGTGAGGACACAACTGGCAGTCTGTTGGCCATTACCTTCTGGATGTGACAGTGCAGCCAATTCCTTATCCACCTGATAGTCTCAGCAAATCCATTCCTATTAATTGTCTTCGGTAAACTAGGTGACCCGAAAAAAGAAAAATCATTTGTATATTCCATATTTCCTCTACATCAATCCCAAAATCTGACCCTCTCTCCACATGTTTTCCAGTGCAGCGTGGCCAGCAGGGCAAGAGAGGAGATTCTGCCCCTCTGCTCTGCTCTGGTGAGACAGCAAATGGAACCCTGCATCCAGCTCTGGGGTCCAAGCACAGGAAGGACACAGAACTGCTGGAGGGAGTCCTGAGGAAGCCAAAAAGTCAATCAGATGGATATTGAAGCATCTCTCCTATGAGGAATGACTCCTCGTATTACTGGCAAAAGGGCAGTTGTTAAAACTAAGAGGAAGTAACTAACTTCGGAGTTTCTAACCTGTTTTATGTTGTAAACCAAGACATAAATTTAGAGAGAAGGATGTCGTGGAGGACCATGTCAATGTCTTGATAAATGACATCTGCTGCCCTTCCCTTGTCAACTGGTGGAGTCACTCCATCATAAAAGTTGGTAAGGCAGAACTTGCCCTTGGAAAAGCCATGCTGGCTATCCCAAATCACATCCCTGTCCTCCATGTGCCTTAGCACAGCTTCCTACAGGATCTGTTCCAAGATCTTCCCAGGCAGAGAGGTGATGCTCACAGGTCAGTTGTTCCAGGGGTCCTCCTTTTTAAAGATAGGTACAGTTTTCCCTTTTCCAGTCACCTGGGACTTCACCTGATAGCCATAACTTTTCAAATGTCATGTTTTTGTACAGTTGCTACCTTAATCAAAGTTTAAAATGCTTCAAATGATAACAAAATTCAGTATAAATGAGAATATATTTAGCATGTATACTGGAAAGTGCATTGTTCAGCCTTTAGTTTCAAAGCAGTATATTTCCCTCTTAGGATTTAGAAATGTGCAGTTATTTCTATATTCTGTTCTTAATAAAAATGTGTTTTTAGAAAATAATTTTCAATAAATAATTTTTCATTGACATTTAAGCAACTTGAAACAATATATTTTATTACATTTTTAAAATTCCACTACAAATAAAACATCATTTCATTGTGGAAACAAGGCTGTCACCTCAAAGAAACCCAAGAATAGCATAAAAAACTAATATCAATTAGAAATACTCCAAAGCATTCTAATAAATTCAAAAGGAGTATGTCAAATATTTCAACTAGTTTGCACAGAGTTCCATGCAGAGTTTAGCAGCATCATCATGGCAACTTGGGCAGGTGGAAATTCTGACTGTGGTCTCACCAGGGTCAGAGGTGTTTTTCGGGTTATCAGTTTTCACTACAAATGACTTTCTATTAGGGTGCCAGGCAATCAGGTTTTTTTGTCCTCTCTGAGTATATGCATAAACATATCCATTCATCACCTTATCTGTATGTGAGATTAACAAAAGTTTAGGTTAGTTGCTTTGAGGCAGTGCCTCATGAAGTATTACTTACAACTAGATTCTGTCCCAAAGAACAAAAATAGATGTCTGTATTTGGGACTTCTAATTCTAGCATAAAAGCTTAATCCACTCTAGCTTCCTTAAGAATACTAATAGCCCACCTTTCTGTTTTAAACTGAAATTAAGTGAAACATGAAGTGGTCTCTCCCACTCTTTCCAAAATCTCAGACCTTAAGTTCAGAGATACAAGAAGCAGGAAGAAGAATAATATGGAATGAATAAAAAAAGACTTATTTTCCCAAGCATTTCAACAATCACACAGAGATTGACTTCAGCTTATTAAAATGCATTACCACAGACTCAGCAGGCTGCATCTTATTTTTGTGTCTCATTCACTCTTCAAAGCATGCTTTGTGGTGTTTGCTCTTTTGTGATGAGCTGTTAAATGCAGCAGGTCTATGGTGCTAAACCCTCTAAGCACTGTCTGATGGATTACAGTATGGAAACTATTTCCCCCACCAAAAGTCCATTTGGCCTCACTAAAGACATCAGTATCTTGGGGTATATTTACTCCCAAGGTATGTTGCTATTTAGTTACATCTTTTTCATTTATTCACATGTGAAATATGAGCTTCCTGGTATTAAAAAGGGGAGATAGTAGAGAGAGAGAAAGCATTTTCCTGTAATTACAGGGCATAAACCTTGTCAGAGAAAAGACATAGACCCCTCATTTTATCACTTTTTTCCTTCTTTTTTGCAGTCTTTTTCTGTCTTGCTGATAGCTATCAAACATCATGGACGTATTTTTTCTACCTGCATAGTATTCAAGTAAAATCTGTGTCCCTGAAGACAGGTTTAAATAATTCAGGAGGCATGTCATGTTGAGCAAGGGATCACAAGTGGGATAAGTTTGTCCATGTATGTAAAATAATGCCAAAGTTTTGGTCTTGCTGGATAGATAAAGGTCAGCTATAGAGCAGCTAATGCCAAACCTATTGTGTGCTAGCAGTTGGGAGCAGGGTGTGTTTAGGTCACTTCGAGCCTGGATGTAGGATGTAAGTATCAAAGATATCCTTATATACTAGTTTGAACATCCCTTTATTTGAACTTCATCCTGCTCAGCCTCCAAGACTTTTCCAATAGGAATGTGAGGTATTTTTAAAACTCAGTGGCCTTTATTTCAGGCTAATTTGGGTGAGAATGTGCTTGTTCAATACTCTTGAAGTAGTAGCTGACAAAACATATGCATATGGGTAGAAAGACTGGGAGAAGAGATATTCGACTTGAATAAGAAACTGGATATGCCATCCTTTGCATTTCACTCATTACACTGTTCAATAACTTTTTGATGAATGGAAAAGTGTACATATAAAATTAATTTTTCTTCAAGGAGAATAAAAACCTACAGACAATTTTTTTTTTGCTTTCTAAAAAATGTTTTTAATGGGAAATAGAAATTCTGGTAATAGAAATTTAAATTGTGAAGAACAAATTGTGGTATTGCAGACCTTTTGTTGATTACGTCTTCTGTAATTTCACATAAGCATACAGTGATCTGCAGCAGGAGTCTGTTGGAAGATTGTCTAAAAAGTTGCAGAGGCTTAAATGACTATTTATTTGTTGCTTCAAGAAAGGTACATCTGTCCATATGTATAAATGTATTATATTAAGGTATGAATCTATTTAAATACACTTAACATGAGTATTTTTATTATTTTAGCTTCTTATCAATTGTTTTGTCTTCTCTGAAGGTGACTGGAAAATAGATTTACCAGAGATCCAGGCCCTAAGATTTACGAGCCTCAGTGTTGTAACACATTTCCAGGGTCCCATTGGATCTGCTCATTGCCGGGGGTTTGACCTGCAAAGGCATTGAATGAGGTACCTGCTTCACTACTAGGAGACTGTGCTGTGGAATGATCTCTACCAGCCACCCTCTCAGGACAGGCAGTTCCCAGGCCATCTTAAACTCTGTGGGTGCCTTCTAGCACGCATGTTGCATCTTGGTGGGTGCTGACAGCATGAAACATGCCAGGCTGTGAAGCACATACACATTCTTTGCAGGCTGGAAACTTCCGTAAAACACAGCTAACCTGTTTTATAATTTTCCTTCATTTGTGTTGTTTCAGTGCTTCACGATCCCCTTAAAGTAAGGACTCCCACTGTGCTTAATGTAGGTTGTTCTTATATTGTAAATAGGACAGAAAAATAAAAGGGGAGAAAATATCTCCCCTTTACACATGAAAAGTTTTGATTTAGAGAGATTCCTTCACCTGTCCAAAGCACAAACCTGTCCCTGATATTGCTTTCAGCCTAATGGCTTTTACTTGTGGTGGACATGTCCTAAATCTTACAGTAGCTGTTGATCTCAGTACCCAACCAGCTAAATCTGGATTTCTTTCCTACCAATATATTATCAACTTTGCAGTGGTACACACATACTGTATAAACTTTGCTTAGGCACCGATATATGTGCAGTATTAGGTGCAGACGCATACAGTGATTACAGTGAATATTTAGAAACTTAAAATGTCCTGGTCACAGAATGGAAAAATTTGTCATAATTCTTGGAACATACCAGACTTTTTATGTTCAGAAGGACTTCTAAATGCTGTGAAACTTTCTAAATTCAGTGGATTTTTTCCCTGGCACTCAGCTGCTTAGACCCTGAATTGCTGGCTCTTTCTGACCTATTCTTTTAGATATTTTCCTCTTGTCCTGTCATTCTTTGACATTCATAAAAATGGAATCCTATGTCTAAAGCAGTGATTATACACTAAAAAGGAATCATGGTCTGTCAAGGGAATGACATTCTTTTTTCCTTATCCTGTTTTATATTATGAAATGGTTTTTTTTCAGCCTTATTTCACATACTAGTTGCTTTACTATGTTGAATGATATTTTGCATTTAGTGGTTTTCAACTGAAGATCATATAGCACTTTGGAAGCATATAGAAATTAGTAATACCTGTTATGTAACATCTGAGACAAATGGGATGGAAATAATTTAAGCCAAGAGCAGGGGCAAAATGCCAAGGATTTTGTACAGTAGTAGAAGGGACTTGATTGGAGGGTATTCAGAAATGCATGAGCTATTTTTTACAAAAGAATTCAGGCAGCTGGTTTGAAACATCCAGGTTTGAGTAATGAAGGTGTTATCCTGGCATGATCCTTTCCTGTCCCCTCCCTTGAATTCCTCATGTGCACCTTCACCTCTCAAAACAAGAGACAGATGATTCCTGACCTTTCTGAGCTCCACCGTAACTCCTGGGCTGTTGATATGAGGCAAGAAGGTCAAGCACCCATCCTGCAGTTTGAAAAATGGTGTCATTCAATGTGAAATGGTTCTATCAGAGCCAGGTACTTCATTGTCCATTATGAATTTAAAAGAAGAAAAAGAAAAGAAAAAAAAAGTGTTTTTTCCTTCCTCTCTCTCCATTTGACAGCTAAACTTTTGACTGTGCATCAACAACAGCTTTGTGAGCCTGTTTGCACTGCTTTAAGTGATTAGTTACCAACTAAACACAGAAGCCATT
Source organism: Sturnus vulgaris (assembly GCF_052056855.1). Taxonomy (NCBI): domain Eukaryota; kingdom Metazoa; phylum Chordata; class Aves; order Passeriformes; family Sturnidae; genus Sturnus; species Sturnus vulgaris. Next base: position 32,997,126 of record NC_142283.1, on the reverse strand, counting down.
CTGAGACTGAGCTTCATCATGTGCATAAAAGATAGCTCAATGCCTGTCCTATGGTTACTAAACCAGGACAATACCATACACAGATGTTTTTCCTATAGAAAAATGGAGCCTGCAAGAGAAAATGGGTATACACCAGAGGTGTTGGCTCATTGATGAATGTTCAGGTGGATATTAAGAGTCTGAAGAAGAGGTCAGGACAGTCTCCTAATTGCACAGTTGAAAGTAATGGTGAATCAGCTTGGTTACAGTCACTTGCTTGTGACTGTAAATGCAGCTAGAGCCCTTGAGGTCTCATCCAGAGTTTTGCCTCATTTTTAAGATCCAATTGTTAAAATTTTTAGATATGCCTCTGCCTGAATTAAGGTGTAAACAAGACCATATGACAAAGTCAATAGTATGCATTTTATTTAACAGTAAATGTGAGAAAGAGAGAGAGAGGGGGAAGAGAGAGAGGGAGAGAGAGAAAGAGAAAGAAATATAAAAAGAGGTAAGGGAGGGAGAGAAAGAGTGACAGATTAAGTGGAAAATATCACCACTCCATGGATCTTGACGGTAACTCATTGAGCCTCTCAGTCTGGTCTTCTTGGTGGTAAGGGTTCCACAAAAAAGACAGTTCAATGGATTAATATACATTTGGGACAGGTGGGAATGCCTAGATTCCTCCCCTGGGTGGGGCAAGTTTGACACTGTCTGTGCAAAAACTCTGTATCTATCGCATCACTTTGCATCACATGCATTTGCCTGGTGCAAGGCCTCAGGAATGAGTCTTGGGGGAATCTGATGGATTATGGCTCCTCCTCAGCTGCCCCTCTTGTGAATGTTCCACAGATGTGGCCTTCCTGAGGTGTGGGGGTGTTTACAACTGAGCCAGTCTGTGTAAGGGAGGATGAGTGTCTCACTGCCTCTGACCAGGTGTTGTGCCACAACCCAAAACCTCCTCCTTGCCCCATCTTGGCTGGGGAGAGTGTGTGCAAACCTGTCCTCAGCAGATGGGGCTGTGGACTTCCCCGCGCTGAACCCAGCCAGAGCTGACTTGCAGAAGAGCTGCTGGGTTTGACTTCCTTATGGATATATTCTTCTCCCTCCGTCTTTTTCACTTCTTTCTAGACCTGAGATAATTGGACAATAGCATCACCTTTGTCTTACCCCAAGTTCCCTTAGTGGCTTAACTCACCAAAGTTCCCCTCAGGAGGCATATTTTGGGAAGGATGGGCTTTGGGCAGCTTCTTTATACCGTTTTGTCATAATGGGCAAAAAGTCCTTCTTAACAATGTTTAAGCTGTTAATCGTAACAATTCAGTCTCCGACACCATGACTTTTAATGTTAATGATGACCTTTAAAGAAGAACAAAATGCAGGGACACAGATATATTTTAAAAATTATTTCTCTAAACACCTGTGCAAATATAGGAGTTATTTCTTAATATCAGATTGTCTTTTGTGCCTTTGTCCTGCTCACCCAGGACAGGATAAATAACACCCTATAAATGCAAGAGTGTGGTTCTTTTTCTGATATTGAAAGGATGTTTTGGCTTTCTTTCACTGGATTTTTTTTAGTATCTTAATTACAGTAAATTAAAATAATTAGAGTGAAATTATATGAATCCTACAACTCTCTACGGCCTTTATGCTGCTTTTTAGATTGATAATGAATATTAATGTAAACGATCAATATAGCCTTACTAGCTTTCAGTTCTTATAGACAACTTCTATGTCACAGTTATGCTATAGATAGAATTCTGTGCATTCAGCAAAAATAACGATATAATGAAATATTAAATAAAGAATATTAATAAGAATATTAATTAAGCTTTTGGTGAACCATATTGCAGGTAAAAATTAACAATGAGCAATATCCTAATAACAATCATACATGCTAACATAAAATGAAATAGGGTTCTCTAAAGTTTCTCACACATAAATGTCCAGCTTGTTACTCATGGATTAGTAAAGCAAAATAAACTAAATCAAAACGGAGTGCTTTCAAAGTACAGTGATCATACAAAGGAGCTGCCCATTGCAAGTTGTAATTGAAGTTATCTTGACATTTTTTGTTTAGAATTTAATTTCTTTCAAACTACAAGCATACATACAACACCATACTCTCTGCAATAGTTCTTTTCCAGCTTCATCACTGGATCACTGTGGCTGCTTAATGCCCTCAAGCATTATTTAATGTGACTTACAACCTGAGAACAATTTCCTATCTCATCCTTTCCTGAAGGAGAGTGATTGTATTTATAATACTGTTACATTTGTAGGATTTCCTCTCTCACAGTCTCTATTAGCGTACACATTTTTTCTGCATGTTCACGTTAAAAGAGTTGTGTCATTTTGCTACTGGAGCAGAATGTGGAAAGTTGTGTGGTAACTCCTGCTATTTGTAGAAGATATTGGCATGTATTTTATCCCTGATTTAAAGAGTTGTTTCCCTTTGAAATGTCCATCCTTATGCCCAAGAAGGAAATAACTAAAATAAAAATATGAAAGGGGAACTGTAATAACCTCTTTTAAAGGATTAAGGGAAAAGAAAGAAACCCAGGAAACTTTTTTTCCCCCAGGGCATTTCACTAGTAGTCCCCGAAGAACACAGAGATGTGTCTGTGCCAGGCAATCCTTAACGGAGTCTCTCAGATGTCATTAAAAATTGGAGAAACACTACCCAAATTCTTTCCTGTTGGCCATTAAACTGATCACTTAAAACCTTGAGTATGAATTGAAGCATCTCAGAAATTACTAAACACCATAAGTTGCTTCCAGCCTCGTAGGAAGAAATTAAAAAAAAACCAACAACCTCTCACAATGACGAAAACCCCCTACCACTCTCAAAATGTTTCTTTTCATACATTATCGTGAACACAGCAGCAAGGAGATACCCTAAGCTATGATGGTATGTTTAAATCCAGTTATGTGGAATGTCTTAACCTCATTCCATAAATTTTACTGCCGACTAAATCAACTGGTGTTTTCCAAAACTAGACAATCACATGATAATGAAAATATCTCTGCTAAAAAAAAGAAAAGGAGGGGGAATATAGGCTAAACTCCTTTGTAGAATAAACCTGTGGCTAACTGACTGGGCTTAGCAATAAAATACCAGTTGAACTACTGCTATTTTATATAGAGTATGGCACCATTTTTTCAGACATCTGTTATTTGCTGTGGGAAGAAGTGTGAATGAATGGATGATCACTATATCTCCATAGCTGATACATTTCATTATTTTCTGTGCAAGTGAAAAAATTCCTAAATTTAAGCTAGAGTCTGAGTTAAGACATTATTTTAGTATCCTATTATAGATGAATTTGCACATCTTTCTTGGATTTGTGATAACATTTGTTAACTCAGTTGACATAACATTTTGCTGGAAAGCTCATGTACATTCTAGTTGCAAAGTATGAAGAGGTCAATGGATTTGCAAGGTTAAAAATACTTTTTCCTCTGTGTATTGGATGAATGTGAAAGATCTTTCTTTTAACTACATGAAATATTGCTGGAAATGCACTCAGCTGAAAGAACGCACTTTTTAGTTGGAAGCTGCAGGATGGAAACTTAGCTACAGAGTTGGCTTCTGATCCAATTCCCAGAAGAGTGTGGGCTCTAACAGGACATTTTTAGAGCAATGAGAAACATTGCAAGCCCAGCAAAGTATAGCATTGAGGATTTGTAGATTTGGTTTATGTTTTTGAACAGCTGCCTGGCATGCTTAGGCTTCATATGGTAAATGTTATCAGGGCAGAAGATTCAAGAAAGGATTGCAAAGGTTGGTCTGCTCTAACATTAATCTGTGACTACTTGAGCCAGGATTTTGAAACATTTTTGTTAACTGCTCTGAAGACTCCTGTCAGTCAGGAGCTAATAAGGGTATCTAGCACTATCATGTCCTCAAATGAGAAATCTCAGTATGGCAGCTCAAATCAATTTTGGGGCCATCTAAAGAGCATATGGATACTTTATGTACTATAGCAGATGGTAATTATGATTGGCATCACTCTTGCCCTTTAAACAACATCAAAAAAACGACTGCTCTTCTTATTCCCTGGTCATTTGCGGAACATCTGCTCCAATAAAATATGCTGTTGCTTCAGTTACAATAGCTGCTTTTAACATTATAGACTATCTTCTATTAGTCAATCAGTGTTACAACCCTTAAAGAAAAGAGATATAAAGACATAAAACTACAGTCCATTCAGTGATTACTGGCATTTAAAATAAGTATAGTCCCACTATGTACTTTTGGTGTCAGTCTTCAGATATCACTACGAGACACTGCCAAGCATGGGAAGACTGAAAGTGTGCTACCTGTGGGTCCAAAGAAGGCACCACCTTGTAGGAGTCCTGCAATAAAGTGGCCGTGGGCTTTATGCTGCTATTCAAGGATAAAATGAGGCCTAAAAGCTCAAAAAGAATAGGAGAACCTGGAGAGACAGGGGTATGGGCAGCATAGTGTTCCACCAGTGCATATATCTCTGGCTGACCACAAGCCTTGAGGATGTGAGCTGTGCACACTTTTGCTCACTCATGTGGGTTTAATAATATGCTGTTGTGGTATCAGTCTGCTTGTTTATTGTCATTAACTACTGTATCAGCAGAACTACAAAGGGAGATTTTCTCAAAGCAGTAGGTCTGTGGTGTGAATGCTGATGTTACATGTTCTTGTCTGTACTCTTCATCCTGCCTGTGTGTTTGGGCTGGGCATCAGTGTCTGGGCTGGCTTTCGAAAAGGCTGCCTGAGTTTTACCAGGGTTAGGGAGGGCTGATGCAGAAAAGTGTGCAAAGCCAATGCAACAAAACACCATGTGCATGGACATGCACTTGTAGCTAGAATTACTGCCCAGCAAGTGCAGATGATGTGGTAAGAGGAGGCTGTTAAGACATGCTGTTTCCTGAGACTTTGTTTCTGCCTCTATTTCCAAAGCTGAACTACGTACGCCTCAGTGTTCAAAATGATCAATGCTACGAGTAATTCTGTACTGCCAGACACATTGGTTTTCCTGGCTAATTATATCTTAAAACCTGTTTTGATCCCTAGCCAATCCTGTTTGAGATGCCCTACTGGGCAGAGTTTGTAAACCATGAGTAGGTCTATAAGTATTGATGTCTGCTCAGCTGAAAAAATTACTTGGGCTATGTTCCTTCATGAGTTCCCATTTTTGTCTTCTGATGGATGAAAAGGAGAATTTAAAACTGAGTTCTGTTTTGCTGCAGAGAACAATGTGCCATGAAGGGATATCATCAGTTCTGACTTGTGTGCTGGCTGCCTGGAGTGTGATTGATCATTAGAAAATGAAGGTATCATCCCTATACTAGCTAAGATGCTGTGTCTGAGAACTCCCAGATTAAAGCACCAGCCCCCCCCCAACTCAGCTTCTTCTCCATCCCCTACAGCCTTTTCCATAAGGCTTTACGATTCAAGAATATAAGTTTTAGCAGATTCAGTGACCTAACTGCGCAGCAGGAAAAGCTAAGATATTCTATGCAAACAAACAAACCCCGCAAAACTCCAAAAAACATAGAAGCAGTGTTTGTAAACGTTTCCCACACTTGTTTCCACTATGAGAGTACTTTCTGTTTCCTCTCTGTTTTACCAAGTTGGGCCAAAAGGATGTCTATAGAGAACAGGCAATCATGGGGATGAAGAATAACCACTTTATTTTTAATCAAACAATGGAACCTGCTTGCAGCAACAAATTAAGCAGGTATTTCCCACAGCAGTATCTTGCAGCTGCTCCTCCAAATGTACTGATTTCTGTTCCTCTGTCAAGAACATAAGAGGAGCAAGAACTAAAATAAGGAATGGGATCTATCTAACCTATCACTGAAAAGTGAACTTTGCAGACTAAAGGTGGGGAGAGATGCAACTGCTAGATGATCTCTGTCCATTTGTCTCCTTTTAAATGAAACACTTCACAAATACTTAAGAGTCACTTAAATTTAAAATTAATTAAAGTTTGTGATTGAGTGTGATATGGAAAAACCTCAGTGCACAGCCTGTTCCTGAAGTCTTCAGTTTATTATAAAAAGTAAAACTTGTTTCATAGAGTAATTAAGCTCATGTGGTCACTTAACATACATGTTCACAAAAGCATGTGTATGCATATACACCTCTGGCTGATAGTGTTTTAAAATTCATTGGCCAATTCTAAATACATTTAAAAAAATGACTAAGGAAGTGAAATTATTAATTCCCCAAAACACACTCTGAAAATAAATGTTTGGAGTAGAAAAGGGGATCAGTTAGCATGAAGGGGAAATAACAGTGGTTTCTAACTGTTTTCAAGCATCCATCAAAAAGTGTGCAAAAAGAAAAGGGCTTTGACTATAAGTTGTTTTTTTAGTCTTTGCAGATTGTTGGATAGCAGAGGGCTATTTTCAAAATTAAATTAGAATATAATTTTCAAATGTTTTTAAATATTTAAATGAATTTTACAGTCTAAACTCTTGCCACAGTGGAGACTACCCACAGATGTGTTTGGATTTATTCAAGGGGGCAGATACATTTTATGATATGTCATTATTGCCTTGTTTCCAGCTGCCCAGACCTGGAACTTGACAGAGAATATTATGTCTTTTGCTTTCCCTGTACATTCTAATTTGCTTCTTCACAAATGTGTATCAGGCAGCAGATGATAGTCTTTGGCTAGGTCACATTCTGGTGAAGAAGAGGGCTGTAGTCTGAGTTTGGATCAGGGTCAGGAGCAGTACTGCTTCAAGGAGTATGTACCTGACCATTTGTGTAAATGTGGGCAGTGACATATAAACTGCCAAAAGCTGAGCTGGTTTTGCAAAAAAATAATGCATAAGTTCCTAAAGCCTTTAGATAAAATTTTCAGCTTTAGCTTAAATCTGAGGTAAATCTGAGCCAAAATTCTCTGCTTGACGGCAGGTGTTTGGCTATTTTGAGATCTTGGACACTACTAAAGACAATATATCACACATAAGCTATTAATTTTCTACATCATAAAGTATATTTGCCAAAACCCTTCTGAAAATCCATAGCATCAATTAATTCTTAAGAGTCTTTAATCTTTGTATAGTCTATGTAGAGACCTCAATTACTTATGTATTATTTTGTATGTATATTTGTACTAGGTCTCATCCTTCAGAAAACAGTCTTCATTTTGAAATAAAAAAAAAAAAAATTATTATTTACATGGTTCCAGTAAAACGAATCAATTTTTTGTTTTATTTTAATGAATTAATTAATTTAATGTAAAGATTTTTATATTAAACTGGTGAACTTATATTTTGTCAGAATTTTTATATATTAAATAAATTAACACCACCTTCAGGCCCCAGAAATGTTGTGCAAATCATGAAACCAGACAGTGGTCTTTGAGTGGACTGTGTCATCTTGACTACGAAGAACCCAGGCAGAGGCATGAGAAAACAAGATTTGTTCTATTATTTGAGGGCATTTGCTTTGCAACAATGCCCAGGAGGTATTCCTGGGATGTGACAGTCTGGCATATCAGACTGTGACACCACAAAAACCATGCGGTGCCTGATCCATAGTACCTGAAACCCTTAGGGGCAAAGACAAGAACAGCATAATGCAAAGGGCTGGTCTCTTCTCCTGGTGCTTGGATGGGCCCATGGACTTGAGCACTGAGGGGGAAAAAAGGAGTCACTTCCACAGAGATAAAAGACTTCCTATTTTCACAATGTGGATAAAAATGCTGAATAAAAAAGGGGGCATTTCGTCATATTTGGCAGAAATGTGAGTAGTCCAGGAGCTTGAACCAGTCAGTGAGAGAATTACTGCACATTGTCATGGAGAGGGTTATTTGTGAGCAAAGAGAGACAGGGAAGGAATCATCTCCTGCATCACACTTCCCCCCCCGCCCCCATCTCTCACAACCAGGAGTAGTATGGCCAAGAAATCTCCCTTTGAGCCCCCAGGTGTTGAGAATTCTTCTCACTGCAAGCATGGAAGTGGGCAGGAAGGAAGTTTTCATGCTTACATTGAACCAAAATAGTAGCATTGTTAAAGAGAACAAATAAAAAGATTTCCCTCAGCCAAAAAATTGAAACTTAGATTTGCAATAGCAAAAGACCAATTCAAGCAGATGAAAAGCATTAAACACAGGGGTTTCAGTGAATGTGAGAGAGGGCATCAAGTGGTCTGCATTAAGGGGAGTACTCAGTTTGGAAGACAGATGTGGAGATGATGATATTTAAACCTTCACATTTCCCTGGTACATCCCCAGATGTAGACAAAGCATGAACCATGCATGCAGCCATTGATGGCTTGCCAGAGGCATGACACAGAGCATAAGCAACAAGAAAGCAGAAGGCATAATGATTAGAAAAGGTTTTTTAAGCCCTGTGATCTCTTTTTCAGGAGAAAAATCGTTGGTTTTGTGGGGAAATTTTGCTTTCTTTCACTTAAGATGCTTCATCTGTGTATGGCAGACGTGAATCAAAGAGCTATGCTAGGCACAATTACGGATGCCGGGTGTTCATCCCTGTCAGATTGTGCAGTAGGACCTTTCCATAGCACGGCTTTCCCATGCAGCTCTTCCTCTTCACCTCTACCCCCCACCCTGGGCACTTTGTCAGGTGCACATTTTGAGAAAGAGCTGGGAGGGCATGAAGAAGAATCTCTATGAATCAGCAGAATGTCATCTTAAAAATCTCAGTATCCTTGCATGGGATCCATACAGATATTCGTTGGGACCTTCCTCTGCATTTGCAATATCATATTTCTATGATTCCCAAAATATTTATCCTGTAGCCAGCTTGGACTTTTTGACACTCCCAGGTTTCTGTGTTTCAGTGGTTAGAAATCTCCTTTTTAAGAAAAGAGAGAAACTTGGCAGTAAACTGTCTCAGTTTATTTTGAAGGGGATCAATAACACTACATAGGATTGGAAAGCAGTTTTTCTCTAAGAATGCTAAAGGATTCTTCTGTGTGGTTTTACCTTGATAAAAAGGAAAAGATTAACTTGGAATCACCATTTCCACTAACACTACAAAATCCTCACCTTTTAAAGAAGGATTTTACAATTACCTGGCTGTACTCTCTGAGCTACTTAGAATATGCTGTATTGACACTAAATTATGGTTTGTGAGGAAAGGCCATACAAGATAAATCCTTCCATAACAACTCATATCACAATGCATTTCTGTTTCACTAAGTCATACATAGTCAGGTAGAGTTATTAGATTCTTATTTCTCTAACTTTTCATCTATCACTGTTAGGGTGGCCACGAGAAAGAAGACTGTTCCTTATCCAGTTGTCTACCCGTTTTAGCAGGTGTCCTTCCATGTTGATATGGCAGAGATCATCTGTCTGGATGTTGGGGGTTGAATGCTTCCCTTTTCTTTCTGTGGAATTTCTCCCATTGTTATGCTAAGTAATTGTGGCTACACCTTAAAACGACAGATAATGTTCTCTCGTAGGGGGGTGGCTGGAGGGGGAGGGGGGGGAACCGGAAAAGGAAAGGTGGGATGGGGGTTCTGGAGCGGGGCTCTCTCTCTCGCTTGGCTCGTGGAGTGGGAAGACAACCTGGGCTCCGCTCTGGCATCTCCCCCTGCCATCCCAGCACTGAGATCCACGCTCCCTGCCTTTGGACATCGCTCTGCTGCTCTCCCATCTCACCCTACTACCTCCGGACACTCTGCTGAGCACCACGACCGACACCATGAGGGGGAGTCACTTTCCCATCCCCTCTCACCCCTGGGCCACGGCCGCCATCACCCAGCCCTCTTCAACTGCGCGGGACCTGCCCTGCCCCCACAGCACCGGTAACAGCACAGGGAGACGGCCTGCGGCCAGAAGGGACTGGAGCGGAGCTAGACTGTTCTGTTCTGTTGCCAATTTTTATAGCTGTTGTTGTTTTCCTGCCTTGTTAGATATCAGTAAAGAACTGTTATTCTCATCCCCATATCTCCTGCCTGAAGGCCTCTGAATTGGACCTAAAATAATTAAAAGGGAGGGGGGTTGCACTCTGCATCTCAGGAAGGGGGCTCTTGCTTTTCCTTAGATCATACCTGTCTTTCAAACCAAGACACTGGATAAAGCACTCAAAATAATCCTTCTCTGATTTTGAACTCATATAACTTTTGACACCTTAGATAGAACTGAGAGTGTGCTATAGTTCTATAATGTAAGGCTGAGTTTATTCAGAAATTTCCTTGTCTGTAGATGTTTTAAGGTTGTATCTTAATACTTTAAGCATAATTTTGTCTCATAATCTGCATTTCATTAGCTGGTCATATAAATACTCTAGTAGCATGAATAAATAGGTTTATATTGTTGTATTATAATTTCTCTATATCAGCTGTAATTGACATTTTTTATACTTAAGAAAATAGATCTAGAAGAAGCATAGAGGAATACAGAAAAATACAAAGCTCACATATTCTAAATCTAGACCCATAATAATTTCTGACATTTTACCAGCTTGATCATTAATTATGCCCAGATTTTTCTTTCTTCAGAAATATAGATCCATGTGCTGATTTACAGCTCCTATAGGTTTATGTTTGCTTCATAGTTGCATCTTGACCGTGTATTTCAAAAGTGACAGCTTTCTCCCCAGATTCCTAAGATGTTTTGGAAATTTCTCTGTAAAATCAGCAGCTGAGAAAATTTCATAATAAATCTTTCAATTGTATTTTATATGTTTTCTGCATCTCTGCAATGAATTATAGAATCCTGAGACCTTAAGTGCAATGAATCAACATTCTATCCAATAAATAAAATACTACACCATCAGCTAATTGCTCAAAATATTCCACTGGAAGTACACTTCATTCTTTTTAACTATCACAATTCTGATGGTGATAAAATTACTACTTTTGTACCAAATATATTAAGAATAAATGAATAATATAATAATTCTTAATAGTTGATCTAATTTCTTTTGAGGCATGCTTAAAGGATAAAAAACAAACCTTTTTTTTTTTTTGTCTACTTATCTTACTCCTGTGGAAATGTGTTTTGTTTCCTGTTTGTCTTCCAGGGCAGACCTTGCTCTCCAAAGCTGGATTAATGGCTCTGAATGCATCCTAATGAATGAGATTTTCTGCAAGCATTTATCACTGCCCTATCTGAATCTTTCACCAATATTAATTAATCTATCCATTATTTATGGATTTTGTTAAGAGCTGCAAAGACTGAAAGCAAATGCTAAATTTTTCTCTCCACTCTCTCCCATAATGATGAATTCTGCCTAGTGGGGGACTCAGAGATGGTAAAATCGTGAGGTTTTTTATTTCTTGAGAAAGCATGGGAGACACAAAGATAAGTTACTCTCCCTGCTCCTCTGGAAAGTGGCAAGAGAAAATAGGGGACAGAGCAGAAGTGACAGGAAATTGGGACAGGAAATCAGGAAACACACATCAGGAGGATAAGAACAAAGTGAATGGAATAGGAGTAATTTTTGAGTTTATGCTTGGTAATTTCATACTTTCAGAGTGGATGGTAAAACTTCATACAATCAGATCTGTATCCCACAGACACTTTCCCCAAATTTTTCACTGGAAAAATATCAAAACCTTCTAAGATACTCTTCCCACCCTTATTGAAGCTTTGTTGATATTTAAGCAAGGAGATTTAAAGTCTAAGACACTAGAGTGTTCTCCTTTAGCAAAGGACATGCAGGTCCTATTCCCTTCTCTTGCTTTGTCTTGATTCATCTCGTGTAGAAAGCAAATGGCTCACTTTTTCTCATAAATTTCAGCCTCACGCTCAAAATTTGTATTTCTATTAAAAAATTGCTTAAATAAACTGCATTTTTTGCAAAGCTTTGTTGCTTCCAGAACAATTGTACTAGAGAAGATCTAAAAATTTAAGTACCCAAATATCACTCAGTTCATTACTTTGTGTTTTTCCCAGAAGAAAAGCAAGAGGAAATCCTAAAGAGAAGAGACCATTTTGGTCCACTAGATCCACTTAGCTATCTTTCTATTTTGTATCCTAGCATGGCCACATTTCTAGTGCACCATCTGCTTTTTCAGAAGCTGAGCTCTCATTTTTATGCCACACCTGTGAATTCAATCATGTTTTGATCATTAACTATGTTTAATTTATGTTAATATGAACACAAATGCTTCGAAGTCTTCAAACTTTTATATTATCATCTGCTTTTGCAACTTTTTTATTATTTCAAAATTTCTATTTGCAATGTGTTCTTTAAAACTCTTAGATGACACTGGATTTTTTTTCTGCCTGAGAAGCCATTCTAAAACTGGGGTCTTAGAACTACTAAAACAGTGCAATTCAAGTGTTTTCTCTGACATTGGGGACCACTGTCACAGCATGATAGAAGGAGTCAGGTTGGAAGGGACCACAGTAGATCATCTGGTCCAACTTCCCTGCTCCTAGAGTGTGGATGCATAAGCCTGAGAAAGTTGTGTGAAAACAGGAAAGCTTTCCCATGGACTGCCTGAGAAGCAAAAGCTTTCTCACAAGCTTGGAGAAAAACAGAAAGGAAAGAATCTTAAACAAAGATGCACTTATTTACAGAATGTGTACCGTGATAAACTGTATTGTTCACAGTAGGAGCCTCTTGCAAGAGGTGTTGCTCGCTCTGACCAATGAGTATTCTATTCTTGGTTTAGTGGTTTTGTGTTTATAAGGAACACAGTGTTGCAATAAAGTGTCTTTTTCCTCTATCTGGAGAAGAGACGTGTCGCTGTCTCCATTCACCTTTCCAACAGGTATCTGATACCAAAGAGCAACACTAGAGCACATGGCACAGGATTGCATCCAGATGGTTCTTGATTATCTCCAGTGATGAAGACTCTACAACCTCTCTAAGCAATCTGTCACACTTCCTGGTCACTTGCACAGTAAAGAAATTCTTCCTCATATTCAGGAGGAACTTCTTGTGCATCCTTTTCTGCTAGTTGTCCCTTGTTTGCTTAACGTGGGCTGGTAGTAACCAAATCTGTCTTTAATCAGCTTAATTTCCCACTGGAAATTACACTGTTATTGAAAAAACTTAATAAGCATGTAAGGAACCCTATTTTTTTCTCTTTTATAGACTTCATAAAAAAGCAAAGGAATAAATCCCAAAAAGTATTTGCTGGAATAGCCATTACTAGCACCATGGATCTTTTCTCAAACTTTTAGAGATTAGATTCCTTCCTGGCAGATGAACAAAACTGGATATTAACAATTCATGTCACCTACCTTTATGTTTCTCAATAGCTCCTCTATTCATACTTAACATACAGAAGGTATATATTGTCTGAAGGGGAAAGCCAACATTAGAGGGAAATATAATGTCTTTCTATACAATTGCTCTTCTTCAAAATGGTGCTATTACAGGTGCTATTACAGCTGGTGATTGCAGTATTTTGTCTTTGTGTTATCTGAGATCACTTTCTTTTCATGTCAGTTGCAATGTGTTACGATGGGTATAGAAAATATTTTAATAAGAATAATAGTTTATAGGCAGCTTTGGGGATGGAAGAACAGTGCTGGCTTTTTGTTCATTGTAATGTCAGTTCTCTTGAATTCCTGACTGGCCAATTATTCCAACTCTGCTGGAATGCAGAGCAGGTGTTAGGGTAAAACTTAAGAAGTTATGTCTCCATCTGTCTGTAGTTCTCCATGGTGCCCTGAGGCTATACTGTCCCTTCGTATCTGTTCCTTGTTTCCACGGTGGGGACCAATAAATGAATAAAACTCAGAGTATAAATAAGAGCACAAGAAAGTTGAAAATGTGCTGTAGATTTGTAGCTGCTGTGGAGACTCAGGCAGGTTCTCTAAAGATAGTGTAAATATAACTATTCCTGTGTACAGAATTCCTGATATGATCCATTTTTCTCCTTTTCCTCTCAATCATATGTATATTCTTACATATTCTTACATATTATGTGTATTGTTATGTGTCTGGGGAAAAAAAACCCCAAATAAAACACCAATGCCCTCCAACAACTAAACATCACAAAGTCTAAAATTCTAAATGTATTGCTTTTCAGAGAACAACTTTTTTTGGTGGCAAGTCTGAGAAAAACTTAGCAAACTCCCTTTCACTTCAATGTGTGCAAGAGGACTACCTTTAAGATATAAGTCAGGCTCCTCCTGCCCCTTAGCTGGAAGCTTTTGCAGTAAATAGAATCATAGAATCATGGAATAATTTAGGTTGGAAAAGACGATTAAGATAATTGAGCCCTGTTTGTTAAGGAAACTGCATTCTGGCCATTCTGGAGACTCTTGGCAGTCACAATTCCACTACCAGAGATTTTAACTGCTGTGACCAAAGCCCCTTTGCAGTGGGCAGCTCAAGCGATCCAAAGGATCCCTGCTTGACTCCCTACACCCCGCAGGCTCACATAGTCAGACAAGGTTTCCTTACTAGTTTGACACCAGGTTTCCCTTTGAAGAGTCTTGGATATCTCATTCCATAAAGCAATTTATCCACAGTGCTGTAACACAGAAGCAGCTCGAGCTGGTTCCTCCAAGGAGGGACCCCCAACAAAAGAACCCCTGGGATTTTATACCCTCACAGTCTAAGCTAGCTCAAGTCTTCCCCTTCTTTCTGGGTCTTTAGCTCTTGCCATGTCTTCACCTGTCTGGTCCCCTGGCCAGTGACACTGGCCTTCATACCTTTTGTTATGGAAAGGGCTGGTGGTTCATGGCCTCTTGTCTCGGATTTGAACACAGTGGCTGCTGCAGCTCGCAGACCAAGCTACCTGCACCAGATCTATTCCTCAAAAAATCCTTGCTGGAACACTTCCAAATCCACCATTGAAGCATGTCCCTAAGTGCCTTTTAAATACCGCCGGGAGTGACTCAGCTCTAGTGAATCTGTGAAATATGTTTTTCATCCATTGATTTTACACCTGTGTGCCTTTCATATCTTAATTGCATTAGACCAGAAGCTAAATATTTATTTTTCCTAATCTCTGGCTTTGTGTAAGCTTAAATCTTAGGATAATTAGAGGTGGATTATGCCTCCACAGTACATAGAAGGAGGTAAATGAAAGACTATGAAGTCTTTTTGAAGACTTTTCCTTGTACTTCATGGAATTGTTCCTCTAGGGAACAAACTTTCTGTTTGCTTAGTCATTCTGTGACTCTGTGATTCTGAACTGGCTTGGAAAAAGGAATTGTTAGTACAGGTTATGCTGGGTTACAGCACTGTCCCTGGGTGATAAAAGAATTCCTTGTGGAACACACTTGTTTTTATGAGGGGCAGACCACTGAAAAGCTAGGTTAATGTAGAGGTCTCCATAAATTAAATCCATAAATTGAATTTAGCTGTGCTTTTATACACTCTGAACCTAATCTTCACCATGGTTTTTATTTTTGGATCATACAGGGAGCCCTTTTGGAAATGACAGAGTGCAATGCATACATACAGAGTAATGTTCCTGAAACAGATTCCTGTCTGAACAGTGGTATGTCAAGTCTGCTTCTTGACTGCTTTGGTCACTGGTAACCTTTTGGTAACTTTTAGTTACTGTGTGCAATTGAATAAAGAAGAACTCTTCTGCAAGTCATTCATTTCCTACCAAGGACACCTTGCCTCCAAAGGGAAACAAATTGAACCTGTCCAGACAAGGGAAATTTCTGGTAGTCACAGGTTATTGGAGATAAGAAGAGGATTAAAGGCCATGGAGGTCTCAACCAGGAAAGGAAGGGACATCCCAGGCACCAGTGTAAAGTGACCATTGAGATCCAACTCAAACCTGCAATAAATCTACTGAAGAACCTAGGATCTGCTCACAAAGATAATGCTGGCAGAAGAGTTCTGTGTGGACACTTTTTATTTCTACTGTCTGACTGAATTATTTTAGTTTTCCTCAGAAGGTGAATTTTCCTAAATAATTTTTAACAGAATCTGGATGAACTGGAAAGCCTTCTGTACCTGGGGGGAAGTGAGCTGTGGTGGGTAATTGAGCTAGATTGATCTCAAAGCCCTGGCTGACCTCGCATGCTAACATGATCCCAACCGATAGACAAGAACCAGAAACTCAGGGTTTGTTCTAATTTTTTACTGTATGCATCTTCAGGATTAGTTTTGCCAGTGATTCAAACTGAAGACTTGCTAAAGCATGTACAGGCTCCCATGCAGCTTGTGTATCTTTTCTGTAGAAACCAGTATTATACAGCACGGAAGTGCTTCCTCCTCATATCTTGAACACAGGTGACACATGCTTCTGGATTTGGGCTCTGGGAAACCTGCATCCCCTTGTTTAGATACAGCCAGTGACACCAGCAACGTCTCCTGCCTGAGCAAAGGTGGGCACTGGGATGCAGATATGGTGCACTTCATGGTATGAACACAAAGCTCTTCTCTGCAAGAGCAAGATAAATCCCTTCTGTGTTATTCAGGATTTTGGGGACAAGGACAGATAATTTACTTCTGCAATACAATACCTGTGGGATATCTTACTTTTACAGCAAAGCTGAAAAACACACAAACTGTAATTTTGCCAGAGATTACATGTGTGATGCAGTTACTAAGCACAAAAGAAGAAATCCGCTGTGTTAGAATTTCTAATGCATAATGAATATTTCCAAGATTAATATTTTGTTCCAGCCCTAAATTGAGTTTGCACAAGAAAGCGGGACTGCTTTAATTATATTGTTTTGTTTTGTCCACCAAGAGGACCACTTAAATTTAAAGAAAAACCATGCCAAATTATATTTGTTTTCTTAAAAAAAAAGACAAAACAAAACAAAACCAAAAAACCAAAAAGCCTCACATTTGTTCCCTTCTGTACAATTATGTGATAACTTTAACAGCCTGTTAAGTGAAATTCAGGGATTTTTTAGGCATAAGGGAATTTTAAACTACAAAACTCAATCTGTGCAAACCAGACCATGGAGAAATGCAGTGTTGTTTACTGATGACTTAGGGAAATGAGCACTTTAAAAGCTTAAAAAAAGAAGCCTGTGTTCTTAAGAAATATAAGTTCAACAGAAAATAAAGGCCTCAACCAAACCAAACAAAATTTGACCATCCACATTTACAGTAAAGGAAGCTTATAAAGAATTCATTGGTGAGCTACTGGTCCAGGAAAAAATTAAAATGGTGGAAGAAAGACTGATTTGGTGACCTCTTTTGAGAGAAAAGAGAAAAATCCTGTCATGTGAACAGGTTTCAAAGTGAAAACAATATCTTCAGTCTTTCAAAACACCTTCATATCCGGGAAAGTCCCTGAGCTTGCCTTGGAAAAGATGACAATTAATGTGTGAGTTAAGTGCAGGGTTTTGTCCATGGTAATCTTTTTTTCTTGCTACCGTGACTGAAATATGCTAAGATTTTTGCTTCTTTTAAAGGCTGGGGTTTTGTTGCTGCTGCAGCTGGCCAAACCCAAACTTGTGTTCCATTGGCAGCTGCACAGCAAAGTCTTCCCAGCAGAAGTGTGCCCAAGGCAGTAGTCTGAAAACCAAGTTACTCTGCTGCCCGGATATGTAAACACTTGGTGTGTATGGTGTTCTTTGCAGGACCTAGGCAGGGCTAAAACAAAACTCAATAACTCAACAAGGCAAACAAAATTTGGTCAGTGTGGGATAGACAATGATGGGAGAACTTTGAGCACAAAGCGACTCATACTGAGGTAATCCTGTTCATGAGGCAACGTTGTCTGGGAAAAGATGCTGGAAATAACAGCTTTTGGTACTGTAGCAAATCTGGAGGAAATAAAAAAAGACAGATATGCTGTTGGGAAGAACTTGGAGGAAGACCAAATATGGAAGTACAGTGAAAATGTGAGTCTGAATTAAAAAAAAAAAAGGAATAAATTTTAAAACTATACATGAGAAAAAAAGGGTAAAAAATGGATCCTTACTCAGAAAGAGTGTGGATGCCAACAGACAGCAGTAATGCTGGCTTGCATGCCTTTGCTCATCAGAATGCTGAAGGGTCATCCTGCTCCGCAGACATGCTGTCCAGAGTTGCAGAGGGAAATAGATTTGTGCTTCCATATTAACAGAACAGGTATTTGATTCATTAGACCTAAGAGCTGTAATTAATAGCTTTATAGTCAAGCATAATAGTCTGCATTATTATATAATTGTTATATTGCCAAGATAATTTATTCTTTTACTTCTCTACCAATTTCCTAATGGTTTTCTCATTAGTAAATAAATATCTTAATCAGCTGGCCTCTGATTTAGCTGAGGGAGTGTGTACTGTGGCTGCAAAGTGGCGTTGGAAGGGATATTGTCTTTCAAGGGGTAAATGTGTATCACTCTGCAAGACTGTAAGAGCCTCACAGAGCAATCATCATGAGGTCTGTCTTCTCTCTGGTACCCCCACTTGTCTTCCACAGTCAGGGACAAGTATAATCTAATATATACAAGCACAGTCAGACCAAGCGTCCATACTGCCATTTTAAAAATTAGTGCTGGTCTTAAAATGAAGATGTCTTTTTGCCATAAGCGAACTTCAGCTAATGATGCATTTGGGAATGAATGTTAGCTGTCACGCAAGGCAACACACAAACAAAAACCCAGTTGTTTCTTGCTCCTCAGGCAACATTTTGAAACATTTTATTCAAGATCAGATACTACTTTATTCTAGGGACTCTTGTATCAACTACTTTAACGATGATTACCCCGTGGACTTTGGTAATAGTGGCTAACGTGGGAGACTCAGTTGGTGGAAGTGGTGAGAAAGAATCTATAACTCGTAGGAAATGAGAGTTATAAAGTAGGTATGCGCTTATTCAGTGCTAAGGTCCACGGGGATAATTCCTCCCAAAGTATGCACACTGAAACTTCAAACTGCTGCTCTATTTATTCCCTAAAAGCCTAGGATTACACAATACCCCTAATAGATATTTAAGTCCTAGCCTACCCTCGCTTCGTACTCAAATGAACCAAAAGTCCTCTTGCGCTTGCACCTCCCCAATTCAGGGGTCGTCGGGGGTCTCTGATGAAGGCTTCCAAACTCTTCATTGCACTTGAACTTTTCAACTTTGTTTTTGGAGCATGTGACTTAGCCATTTAGGCACATTCCAGATCTTGAGGTTAGTTCTTGCTGGTTTAAGGTTTTGGATTTATCATTTATCACTGGTAACCCTGTACCTTCACCCTGTTTGCAAGTCTTGGCTCCATTTATCACAAAGCAGTCTGCCTCTCCTCCCGATTTTTGCAAGCATAGTAAATGTCAGGTATTCCCCATTGTCTTTTTTCTTTTTTCTTTTTTTTTTTTTTTTTAATTTTGTTTAATTTTTTTTTTTAATGAACTGTTCCTTACTTTTCAATTCCCTGTCTCAGTGGCTCTTCTGACTTCATCTGGCTTTTTCTCATTTAGTCTTAGTCAGGAGAGAACCTGTTATGTTTTTTTCACATTCACTTTTATTTTTCATTCATTTTGCATTACCTTCTTACGTTCTTCACAGTCTCAATTATGCTACTTCTTTGTTAAAATTATTCCACAGGATAACAAGTTGTGTTATTATCTCTGTTAATTTCCTGATTTAATTTTTTTCTTCTGCTTTTAAAGACATTTTTTTCTTTTACAAACAAGGATTAATTTCAAATACTTTAAAAACATTTGTAGTCTTTTAAAGACCTCAATATGCTCTTAAAGACTTACAATTGGTAAGAGATTTATAAAGAGAAAAAAAGACGCTACTATGACAGGGAAGAGAGAATAATGAGAATTACTTTGGCAAGAAGCGTACTGTATTTAATATAGGGTGGCTGTCCATAATTTCCTTTCTACTAGATGCCCTTTGGATTATGGTGTTAGGATCCATAACTTGCTGCATGAAGAATCTTCTTTTAATATTACTTACACTGCAATGAATAAGTAAATGCTCATATTGATTCGAAGGCATGCTTTTACCTTACTTTTGGGTATTTTTAACGACTTGCATAAAGTTAGAAAAAAAGTACCACTGCCCAAAAAAAAAAACAAAAACCCAAACGAAACTGCATCATTAGCAGCAGCATTCTTGGGTAAGCACATGTAAATCCAGACTTATATTCTGCTCTAGCCTCTGCTGTTTGGAGTTTTTAGATACCTTGGTTTCTCATAAGCTATAATCCAGCCACATCTCATTGCAAACATTTTACAGCCAAACTTCATGCCAATCCTCTGATGAAAGTTCTTGACATGCTGACAAAAGCAGGTCACTGGGAAAGGACTAAGTTAAGGCAATAACAGAGAAAGAGAAATTTATACTGTAAGTTTATGCATGTCTTTTACAAGGGAGGGACTGAAAAGATCTAAACTGAGAATCTCAATTGTTGAACAGCCAATAGCAAAATAAGCAGCTGGCACAAAAATCGAAGCATAAATATGTGTGCACATACATATATATTGATTCAAAGTATCATGGTAGTTAATTAGACACTATGTGACTTCATTTATTAACTATAGATCAGCTAAGAAGCAGTGGCTGTTGAAGAATGCTAACCACTTAATCATGTGCACAGTAAGAAGATATAAAAGGTGCCTTCACATTTGTTATCACAAAGCTCTGCAAAATTTTAGAAGTTCCATTTCTAGGACAAAAAGGACAGATTTTGTAAAGCAGAAGAAAAAAATAGCTCACCTAAAAATATTTAAAAATTATCCTTCAGCAATGTGTATATTTCACTATTAGCTGTAGAGCTAATAAAAATCTGGACTCTTGTAACAAGAACTGCTCTAAATGAATGATATCATTACATAGTTTGCACTTGATGTACTATGATTTTTAAAATTCTTAGTGCAATTTTTGATTATGAAAGGAGATAGTTGCTACATGAAGAGACCTCACAGACCTCTTTGCTTCTACTACAGTGATAATCATATAAAAATTGTATACAGATCTTCTTTTTATTTCTGTGTAATTAATAAATCATATGTGAAACTTTTATTTTGTCACAGCAAGAGCAAATAACATATTTGCCCTTTAATCCGCATAGTTGTCCAGAAGGAATAAATGCTACCAAGTACTGGATTTATAATTCTTGCTTCATACTTTTTCTTAGCAAAAATACAGATGCCATAAAATTCAGAGTTTGGTGTATCTTCTTACAATAAACGAAATACTTCTACCTCTTCATGATCTAGCTCTGATGTGCTATCAGTCTTAGGCATCTTCTCTGTTTGTATAGATCTCTTAAATATGTAAAGAAATATAACTAGTTTCTTTCAGTGAATCTGTATGTCTGAAAAAGCCTTCAATAATCTCATTTTACCCCTGGATATGTTCGTTTTAGGTCCGTCTGGCTGCATAAAAGTATGTGTACTAGAAAGCTCAAACTAACCTAAATGGGAGATGAGATGCAGATGTTGGATAATTGATTGGGATAGTAGCATAGCAGCAGAGCTGCATCAATCATCAGACCAAACCTGAGGCTAATTTGTAGGCTGAACAAGTTGTCTGTGCTGACTTATCTTAGTGAAGATTAATATACTGCTTCATATCCCCAAGACAGATAATCTCACCTTTCCTCTCATTTTTTCATCTATCTTCTTGGTCCTTTGGAGCTTGGATTTTTTCTTTTTTTTCTTTTTTTTCTTTTTTTTCTTTTTTTTTTTTTTTTTTTCCCAAATATTTATTTATTTATTTATTTTCATTTTTGGTTGAGCGGTTATAACCCACTCTTTTTCCACTTTTAATTCAAGGGAGACTGACTTTCACCTCTGTCTGGGATCTTCATCGTATCTTATACAGCTCTCGAGACCTCCTGCTGGGGAAGCAATCACCACAGCAAATCAGGAGGAGATTCAGACTCTGCTGCTCTTCAGAGAACAGCTGAAAGGTACTGATCACTCCCTCTTATCTCTCACTGTGTGCTCAGATCAAGAGAGTCTTTTATATTCCTGTTTTCTAATCGTTGTATAGGACCAGTGCTAAAATTACCAAAACTCAGCTACTTCGGGCTAGTTAGCCTTTGTTCTGTAGTTGTATGAAGGGAAAGAGGAATGTTTCAATGACTTTTTGCTGAATCATATTAGTTAGTTGGAAAGGCTTGTATGATGCAGACTGGGTTTAGGGTGGGGGGAGCTTGGAGTGCTTGGATGGGGAGATATGAAATGCAGAACAGGAAGAGGGAGCTGCTCTGGGTTGTAAATTTCAGAAGTGCTAAGGCCTAGGTCTGCCAAGTTCAGAGATGAGATGTAAGCCTGAATCTTTCTTAATTCAGCAAAGTGCCTGGATTTTGTCTCTTTCCTCTCATTGAATGGATATGAATATACTGCTAGAGAATGCATCCATGTTCACATCTACTGTTCTATGACCAAGGCAGTAAGGGGAAGCAGGGACCTCAAATTCCTACATTAACTGTGATGACCATAACTATCCCATGGGTCACTGGCTGCTGAGTCCTTTGTCCTCATCCATTGAGACAGCAAAGTATTTTTATGAAGATGAAATCAATAAAGTAATTTATCCAGTAAGAATACTTAACAATACCTTTTAGGCTAGTCAAACAATGCTATATGACTTACAGTCAGCTCCACAAAATTCATGCTTGAATTCTCTCTTTCAGTGAGAGAATGATTGGTAGAGTAGGATTTGTTTTAAACTACTAACTAGATAGCTGAAATGAGTTAAGCAATTTACATAACAGACATTTACTCTCTATAGTCAACATTCTACAGGGCTGTTTGTCCCATCCTGTGACAGATATTTGAATTTATCTTTCTCTGGAAAAGCCTGATTTCTCTACTAATTTAAAAGTAATTTAAAGTAATTTAAACTCCAGCTGACTAGATCAAACTAATTCATAACTCCTGGAAACTATCAGCAAGGTGTCTTTCATTCCAGTCCTAAACAAAGCAGCAAGTCCTAAAGTGGCTTTTAGAGAATACTGAACTCATTGCATCCTGGACCAGCTCAAATACAGTTGGTGCACAGAGACTTGTTCTCCTCAGAGTTCTCACTTCAGTGTAATGACAGACCTATATCAACAGAAACATACTATGATGAATAGAGGAGTTGTTCATATCTTCATATCCCAACCACAATCAACAGAATAAATTTTGTTGCATTTTCTTTTCCCTTGTTATTACTCACCCAGTCCACTCCCATTGCACAAAAGCAGAGATGCTGAACTTCCATTGCATAATACTGAATTTGAAGAAAGACTCTGAAAAAGAAGAGGAATGGATCAATTTCCCTCAAAATAAACATCTACTCTTGCTTCTGCTGACAGAGCTGATGGAAAAAACTGCTATGATAAGCAGTCTCAGATACGGGTTACCCAGCCCAAAGCTGGGTATCATCGACGTTTGGCCTGGCAAGCCCTTCTCCAGTAGATGGCATTCATAGCTTGTTTCTCCTTGATAATGCACCAAAACCACTCTGATGGCTGTGCCGAGTCAGAGTTCTCTTGTTTCTGATCAGTGTGCACGACTGCCTGTTTCAGCTCTGCACCAAAAATTTTAACCCAAGCATCAGTATCTAATAAAATAATAAAGGAAGAAAAAGACCATAAATAGCACCTGTTTTGTAAAATTTGGATGTGCGATTTGTTTCCTCTCAAAATAAAAGCCTTGACCTGCTATCACTTTTACTTTCTTTGTATTATGATGCTTGTCAAGTGTTCAGGAAGATAAAAACAGGTCATGAAACTGGTGTGTATGTGTGCATGTCAGCTACCATAAAATAAATCAATTTTGCTCCTTTTTTTTCATCTTACCATTAGCTAGGGATTCCCTGATGAATCTTAAATTATATAATATAGAAAGTCTTAGGAAAATTCATTGCCTTCAAAAAGATGACCCCATCTTTTACTCCATTAATTACAGTTTAATAATAATAAAAGAGGTAGTCAGAGATTATGGTACATTTGCTCATTTTACCTTGATAGGTAATGACAATGTCCTTTCTGATCTTCCATCAAGGGCTGCCGTGTTGTATTTCTTTCAATAGGCTCCATGTTGACAGGATGGCACAACAAATCAAGGTCTTGCAATAGCAAAGTGAATATTACTGCTTTTGTGGAACTATACTTTCCTATTTCAAAGAATTTGGAATTTGAAAACAAAGGACCAATCAGGGACAAAAACTTTCACCATATGTGCAGCTGTATATTAAATTAGCATTCTGAAATATTTTGTGCTATTTGTTCCTATTACCTTCTAATGAATATTAATTCAGCTTTCCAATTTTCTGAGGAAAGGAAACATCATAAACATAATTCATGCACACACATAGCAAAAGCTCACATTCTTGTCAGACTCAAATTAAAAACACCAGAAAGGATAATTTAACCAGAATACCTACTGTACCAAGTGAAGACAGTGAGGGAAAACTTATCTTGATCTTCAACCCACCTAGAATTTTGCTGCACCTTTGTTAGTGTGCACTAAGTATAATGTCAATTACAAATGTTTTTTGTATATGACCTCTCAAAATGTTGTAGTATTTTTTTTGAATACTGGGAAAAAGATGCTCCTGGGTATGCTTGCATGAAGGAAAAATGCAGCTAGATAAAGTGCAGTGGTATTGCAGAGCATGGTGCTTTGGTGTAGGTACGATAATATAGAGACTTGCCATTGTCCTACATTGCTACAAATCTATCCCTCTTTGGTACTGCCTGGGAACCTCTGGCTGCTGCTGGCCATTTATGTGGACTCTGAACGGAGTTGTCCATATTTAAGTTTTCAATGCAGATGTCTTGAGAAGAACATCAAATCTCCCAACAAGGACCAGCAGTTTTCTGTCAGATGCTTCAAAGAAAGGAGAAGACTGGGGGAGTTAGAAGCCAGACTGAAAGTCTTATGTTAGAAGAAGCTGGATGTAGATCCTTTGTGTATTGTAACTTCTTCAGCTGCCTGAGGACCAGTGATTTTTTATTTCTTTGCTTCATTTCCTGACTTACAGCTTGCCCATATTAGTGCTTCTTTGCTTGGAAAGGATTCACTGACTTTTTTTCTGTTTCAAGCCACTGCAATACTCATTGTGAGTACCTTATAATGTATAGATGAGAGTTCCAGAGAGAAATTATACGTGTGGTTATTATACTTACAAAAGGCAGAGAGGATCTTTCTACAGTATTAGTCTGGCAAACTCAAAACAGGTACCTATGTTAATGAAAATATGGTATCAGGGTATTTTATTTTTATTTTCCACTCCCCCTTAATAATGAATATGATTAAAGGGTAATGTAATATATGTGGAGACTGGAGGGAAATTTTCAGTGGTCATCAGATGCCATCAATATATTTCAGCTAAATAATTCACCAGTCTTTTTGTATCTTTCTCTACTTTACAAAAATGCAGAAGTGCACTATGAGATGTATCTGAATACAGTGAAACTGTGCACACAGTAGTTTTCTGTGTTGTGATGTGTACTTGTCTTTAAGGTCTACCCTAATACGAGGGTAGCCTCTGATAGATATTGTAAGAATCAAAGTCAGTTAACTGCTGAATATTCAGAGCTTTGCCATGAAGTTTGATACATGTAATAGCCAACCTTTGCCTATTTTATACGATCTATTTTTCTTTTCCTTGGTGATAAAGCAGGTAGCTACACACTAAAAAGCTTAGCTAACAGGCTGAGAA
The DNA here is from genome assembly GCF_052056855.1 of Sturnus vulgaris. Taxonomy (NCBI): domain Eukaryota; kingdom Metazoa; phylum Chordata; class Aves; order Passeriformes; family Sturnidae; genus Sturnus; species Sturnus vulgaris. Next base: position 32,971,700 of record NC_142283.1, on the reverse strand, counting down.
TGAGTGTCATGACAAACTGGATGCAAACTAGACTAGTAAAATCAACTTACTTAGGAAACCTGGAAGCAGGGTCTCATTAGACCCTTCCTGTCACTACTTCTTAGCTGTCTAAAAAAAGTTTTTGCAAAAAAGTTGATTTGCATGTTCATTGTCTAAGATAGAAGGAAAGACATTTAAGTTGGGTGAAAGACTTTCAGAGGGAAGTCTGAGAGATGATTCTCCTTACATGCCTTTGTTATGTTGTAAAAATTTAAAATTTAAAACTTCCTGCAATTGTTTTCTATTTCTTGTGCTTATGAAATCTAATTGATTCATATGATAATGAAAATGTTTAATTTCAGGAGTTTTCTGGTTTTGTGATATTTGATATTTCACAACAGAGATTTGCGGAAGACTGTAAAATGCTGTTTTGAGGTCATTATCCTTGAGGATGTGAAGGGACAACTGTGTTCCACAGTTCTGCTGTGCCTTTGCGGTGAATAACTGGCCTACCTGTGATCTCTGTATGCTTTCTTAGCTTTGCATCTGCATTTTCTGCTTTTCCTTGCAGTTTTGCCTTACAAAATCTTTTTAATATGGAGCCACCTTTGCAGTTGCTGCAGTAATTGCAAAGTTCTCGTTGGAATATTCTGATAATGATTCAAAGCTGGTACCATTTGGAAGGATTTCTTTTCCATTCTCGGAGCAGCTTTTTCAGTATGAGTGAGGTACAGAAAGTGCTTTTTGCTATGCCTGCTGCTGGTGACTTTCTGTCTATTGCTTTTCTGTTTTCAGCAGTTCATTTGCAGTCTGTGCTTCTGATTTTTTCTGGGTTCATGTTATCATTAAGTTAACTGTGGTCTGTTCCTTATTTTCTCAGAGTCTGATGCTGAGTGATGTTTGTTGAATGCTTCTCAAGAACTCTGTGCCTTATCTGCTTTATTGACAGGGTGAGGTTTGAGGCTTTTTGGTTGCACGCATTTGTAAGAGTTTTTCCCTCACTGCTTTTGACTGGTCCATTTCTTCCTTTGAAATTTCCACACAGAGCTTCACTTTTCCCAAATACGGTACTTTCTTATCACTGCAGTGCTTGCTTCAATTTCTGTTTCCAATATAGATCCATTTATCTCGTCTTCCAGTCACTCCTTGAATTCAGTGCTTGCTCATATGTGTCTTCTGTTTTGTCTGATACTACCTGCCTGGCCTCAGTATGGGGATTTGTCCTGTCACAGCTTTTGCTTCCCAAGGTCTGGTGATTTATCTGATTCTTGTTCTGAGTCTGTTGGTGTCCAGCTGTGCCTGCAGTGGTTTGAGTCATACTGGTTCTGAACATTCTTTGTTTTTCTTCACTTCCACAAAGGTTTACATTTCCTTGCTATGATGGTATATTGGACCTGTTCTTCTACTAAAAGGAAAAATCCCTATGTAATCTGTTTACTGTGAATTTTGTGTTGCGACTTGTCCTTGTTCTTAATTATGAATTTTTAAAAAAAAATATTTTTAGTTTATTTTACCTGATCTTGGTTTTCATACTATTTTGTGTTTGACAGATGACCAGATTGGGAATATAGATCAGCTGTGTTTGATACAACCATATATTTTGTTATTCTGTTAAATTCTATGATAATTTGTTTTTCTTTAATGAGAGAAAAGTATACTTTCAGCTCTACCTTTGGATAGAAAACACAAATATTAATTTAAGTTACTAAGTTAGGTTATTAAGTTCTTCATTTAGTGATTCCTAGCCACTGTTAGCCACATGTTATGCCTTCAGATAACATACTGGGAGTTAGCACAAGATTTACTTCTCTCAAGAAGCTTGAAGGGTCTGCCATTGCAATAGCAGGTGATTTAAAACTTCTCTTTGTCCACATTCTGGACACAAAACTTCCTAGAATGAGCAAGATTTGAATCTTATTTGAAATCTTGCATGTGCCTTATGGATTCAGAGCTTTCCATTAGATGAGTGATTTTTTCCAGAGGATGTCATAATGAGAGCTCCTATGGTGCAAGCTGTTCTTCTGTGTGGGACAGAGCTGTTTCACTCTCACATCTGATCCAGCTCACATTTCAGGTCACTTGTTGTCCATCTTCCTGACTATTACTAGTTCTTTTTGATTTTGGAAACTTCCTTTCACAATCAGCAATTATCAGGGTACACATTTCTTTTCAAGCAGCACAAATGTTTTCTGTGTCCTAAATTTTCGGAACTGTGCAAGGGGTGGTTGAAAGGCACTTGCTTCTTGAAAAAAATGATTGATACAGGGTGTGAGGCTGGTGGGGGGTGGTGAGACTTGTACCCACTGCCTTGCTGTCTCCAGCTCTGGCACCACAGTTGCAGGAATGTGCCATGAGCAAGCCAGGCTGCCTGGTCTTATGGTGGTCTTGCTTGTTTGGATTGTATATACTGGTGGGGCAGATTGAGAACTGAATTTCACATTTCACTCTCTCTTTACTCAGCATTGTAATGAGTGGTCCCATTTCTCCACTAATAGTAATGACATAAGTGTATTTGCCATTTACTTCATTTACTTCAGTACTCCTTCAGAGGACTAGAAAACTAGACTCAGACTTAAAGCACACATATTGGTCACAGGTTTTTTTTCCTAGGGAAAGACAATGCCAGGAAGATTCTTGAAGTAAAGCTCATGTTTTATTGCAGAGCTCTAATCATCTGAAACAAGATTTGAAATGGAGAGTTTCGTGATGGTAAATGAAAATGTTTTGTGATGGTAACTCAAAAAAGCTTGTTGTAAACACAGTGTTTCCTGTTATGTAATCCTTACCGTTTTTCTAAACAAACAATAAGAAACGAATTTTAGCCAGGGATGTACAAATACATTTCCCTCTATATCAATATAATTTTGCTGTGATCTATGGCATTATGTTAATTTGAATTTTCATTCACTCTCCTATTTTTTGGAGATATTTAGAAACTGATTAAATAATAGGAATAATACTAGGAATAGTAATTATATTCTCTAGGATAGATGAGTTATCTAAGAATTGTGCATTAGCCATGGAACTTATTGTATTTGAGATTTAGAAAGGAAAATGGAGACTTACAATTACTAGTTAAATTATTTATGTGGTTATAAATAAATAAATCAATGAAATATCTACTCATTTGAGCAGTGCTGAATAAAAGAATTTCAGAAGTAAAATGGATCTATCATAGCCATTTGGATGCTAATAACTAGCTTCAGCTTGCACAGCTGCACTGAATGACTTCTTGTTTTACCATACATGAGATTTGGGTGCTCATCAAATAATTGAAAAATACACTAAACTTCTGTAATTTTAATTGCTAGTTAACTGTTATTTACACAGTTTTTTCAATTGCTGGTGCATATGGGGACAAGGACCTAATACGTGCCATAAAATATGTCTGTAAGCCACAGCTCTTCCTGCTAATCTAAATACACGTAATTGAAATTTTCTGTCCTGCAAAAGTACAAGTGTCCTGTGAGTATCTATATGGCAGATGTGTGACGCCAAATTTCTATTACTAAATGTCATCTTAAAACTTAATTGACAAATCTAGATAGAAGGAGTTGAAAAAGACATGGAGGCTGACCTACAATCAAGATTTGTTTTTGCTAAGAATCATGATATGGACTGAAACCTTGAGAAGATGATGCTTATGCTGTAGTCTTTGTGGATTATTAGTGGCCATGGGTAATAGATTTATTTTTTAAATTACATAAAGTTTTTCTGTAAGTGGGCAGACATTAAACATGTACCAGTGTTGGTTTCCTCCCTTGGTTTAAATATCAGTTAGCAAAAAATGCTGAGAAGAAAGGAAAGGTTGGGAAAAGAGTACCTGCTTAGAAATTAATGAACTTATAGGCATGCCAAAAGTGAATTTAAGTGCTCAAATTCTTCTCATGACAAAGCAAGACAAGATAAAAGTTTCTAATGTCTAATGTCACGTTTGCTGCTGGTCTCTTCTTTCCATTTCCTTTCCCTTCCTTTTCTCTTATTTGTGTCTACACATTTAGTTCAATCATTTTGGAAATGCACTTTCCCGAGAGCTCACTGATGTTTTACTTATGCTGTAGAAAGTACTTTCAAAAAAAAAGGAAAAGAAAAGAAGAAAAGAAAAGAGAAAATGAAGGAGAAAGTGACAGGTAGAAGGGAAGGAGAAGGGCAAGAAAAAGGAAAAGGGAGAGGGTGAGGAGAAGGGGAAAGAGTAAGGAAAAACAAGGAAAAGCAAGAAAATGCATTAATTTGAAATAAAATTTTGGAACTTTTCTGCTGAATTTCCTCTCCAGTCCCAGCCTTCTCAAAATTTAATCTTCCTTTTTTTAAATTTTTTTAATTTTTTTTTTTTTAAAACTTATATAAGGTACTTACCTTGTATTGATTTCTTAGAATGCACAACAAAATTTATACTGTGACGGACAAATGCAGTTGAATCATTAATAAAGGAAGTCAGTAGCCATTAACTGATGGAGTTTTCCTTTCTAATGCTACCAGCCTTAGTCCTCCACAGGCTGTGATGCTGTTTTCCTTCCACAATGTGTGCTCAGTGCTGTGTTCCCCTCAGTATTTGCCAGTAGTCAGACATTATGAAGAATACTGCTTTCTGCACAGTGAAGTGTAAATTTCTTGAGTACTAGACCATAGATGTGTCCTTTTAAAATAATGTCACATAATGTATATATGAATAATAATTAGAAAATAAACCAGCCAGGAATTATGATATTCTATATTAAATCACAATGCAGTTCTTCTCAGGGTTGTTCTTGTCACCAGAGATTTAGCTGCAAATTTACACAGCAGTACTGCTACATTTTCTGCTTTGTAAATCTTGTTAACTGGTAATGGAGATTGTTAACTCCTGAGCCCAACAAATTTATCTAAACAGATATACATCTGTTGTATTTGAAAGTACTTACGGAATGGGCATTCTACTCCCATTGAGACAAAAAAGTCACCAGTGAGACATGATTTTTCCTTCAAAACTCAGTAGTTGGGCCAGAAGCAAGACAAAAGAAACCATTTTAAGGGAATATTTTAATCACAGACCTCCTTGCAATGACAATAGCAAGTCATCTGAGTGGGTCTGAATTAATGAAGTCTAACTAGATGGGATTCTCTTTTCTATATACATTAAAAAAACCCCAAACCCTGGAACTTGGCCTCTATCTGGAGGACATTAATAGGTGAAACACTGAATAAAACCCATCAGTGAGCAGGTGCAAATTAGGTAAGAGCTTCAAACAAGATACAGCTGAGATTCCTGGTGCTGTTCGATCTGTTTCTCTCACTCTTGCACAGTATAAAAACAAGCAAATTTTAGGTACCATAGCAAATCATACCAGTTAATAGTACTTATTGCCATATTTTTAAACATTTCTATAAAAACTTGAAACACAAATAAAACCACCAATACTTTCTGAGAAACAAAAAAGAGTAAGTTATTAAGTTTTCCTTCCTTGTCTAAATGGTTTATGAAGAAGTTAAGAGGATCTGATTGTTGCTCAGCAACTTAGAAAATACAGCAATTAATTAGATACTCTGCACATGCTTAGAGAACTTAATTTAGGCAGCCATTTATTAAAGACATTTGTTCACTCTCTTTCTAGTTGAGCTTTCTGCATTTATGGATGATAAACTACCAATGTGTGAGGGTCTTTATTGTGGGTGTTTTTCAACCTTTGGTTCAAATAGGAAAACCTAGTTCAAAACAATGGTTTTATCTGCTTATTGAAGCCTGACAGAACCTCTCAAGAAAAATACTTGTGTTTCTCTTTTGAAGGCATATTTATTTTTCTTTTTAATATAAATATATAAATATCTCTGCTTAGAGTTTAAGCAGAACCTTGTAAATGCAGTGGTAGATGAAACAAACTGAGAAGGGCTGAAAGCTGGTTGCACTGGTTTTGTGTTTCTTTTATCCCTGGATAATTCCATGTATCTTTATAGCTATAGCAGAGTTGTTCTAGTTTGATAGTCTCTCTCTGTTAATGACTGGATCTAAATATTTTATGTGAAGTTTATGAAATTATAATGTGTAGGCGCTTTAAGATTCACCACCCATTTTAAAAATACCCTACTATTCTCTTCATTTAATGGTAGACCTCTGTAATGATACATGACTCTTCTAAACTTTATTTGAAGTAATGCAAGCAAAGGCCAAATACTTTCTGAAATTAATTCCCAATCCTATCATTTTTTTTTCTAGGTTGAAGATACCTCAGTCTATACTCATACACACGAGTGGGAGAAGACTGTCTATGGGAAGAAATTTAGTTTTGTTCAACTGAATGCTCAAGGCTTCCACAAAAATTCATAGTGGCTGCAGGGCTGGCAGATAAACTCATAAAAATGTTTCTTAACAAGGGTAAGAGACACTTTCATGCAATGTCAGTACTTCAGAATTGCTGTGTTAGTCCATTAAACTTATATAAAACTATCACAGGAGGAGGAAAAGGAAGTATTTGCCATCAAAACCTAAATTAGGGTACAAAGCTAAAATCCAAATAAACAGCAGTATCTTTTTTTACTGTGACCCTGGATATTGCTGCTTATCCCCAACAGAATTTTCCAAAATGTATATTATATGTTAAGCGTCAACCAATTTTTCTTTCTTCTTTATCTCTTTTTGCATTGACATCCAAGTTTCTGTTATCTGCTACTGCTTTTTCTGCTTCAAACGTTTCATATCCCCCCACTCCCCACCCTTTAACAAAGGCATCCAGCTAGTGGTTTAGAGACTGTACAATCCTCGGAGACATTTTTCCTAATACTTCCACTTGTTTGAAACAGACTGCATGTAAGACTTTTTTAAAAACTGTAATTTCTCACACACCAAAAAACCATGCTTGGTTTCAAGATACTGGACCTACCTGCCAGTGAAGGACACTATGCTTGTTCCTATTCTTAGAGCATTGACACATTCATGGAATTGCAGTAAGGTCTTGGTATCCAGCAAATTTAATGTTGCTTAGCCAATGCCCATTGACTAATAATTATGTTGGTTTTGATTGGGATACCCTGGTGAGCATCTTTATTCCATTTTTGGAAGAGGATTGTGACACACTGCAAATTTTGGTGCTTCTGTTATATATTTTCACATTTTCAATATTTACAGTGCAATGTAGGAACAACGTTTCAAGGTTTGTTGGTGAGAAAGTTTTAAAATCATATTACCAGGAGAAATTATTTCTATGAAGAATCAGGAAATCAGAGTTATTTCTACCTGGAGTGGATGAGACTTTGCCACTTGCTCACAGGGTGCAGAATCATGTCACTGGAGGCAGCAACAGCATAATATGTTTTAATAATTTAATCAGGGTACAACCAATGCCTATTCCAGTGATACAGAGCCGGGCAGTTTTATGATGCTTATGCTGTAATTCCCTCTGCATGAGGGTCTGTGAAGTGGCCTAGGGGGCATTCTTTAATAACCAAAAGGCAAAGTCTCTTTTTCACCAGGTGGTATTTGTGCTCTGAAGTCATGGGTTGATCTTTCAGCAAATCCAGCTTTCAGATGCCAAAATCACATGAAATGCACATTACAAAAGGATGAAACAGTGCAAACTGATACAGATTAATTTCCCCTCCTTGTCTTTTGCTTAACTCCTCTGAAGCAAAGAGCAAAGCCCCAGCACCTGGAGAAAAGTAGCAAGAGCAACAAAAATCTAGTTTGTTGTATTCCCGCAGGCTTTTTGCCAGATACCTTTCATCTGCCCTTCTTTCCAGAAGAAATCCATACTGCAGCTTCTAGCAAATTGGTGAAAAATGCAGTCTTGTGTTCTTACCTGACCTGATTAAAGTTCCATTGCTGATTGCTGTATTAATAACCATGAAGTCAAAGCCTTGAATTCCTCCTGCTATTTGTGCCCTCTCTTTTCTCTACATTTGAATTAAAACCATGTAATTTCCTTACTGCTGTGGAAATCTTTCAATGCTGGACTTGCTGATAGAAAGCTGGCCTTAGGACGCCTGCACGGTGTTACTCTACAGTAAAAATTTGGAACAGCCATGCCCACGTACATGTAAACCTGTAGAATAAACTGGTGATATTCTGGGAAACAGCTTGAATTTGTAGTAAGAAATGGTAGATGAAAATCTTACTAATTGTATCTTGCTGTTGAAAAATGGATTATTAAAATAGCCTTACTTGGGTAGAATCTCTTTTGTCAAGATATGTTTTGATCCCAAAATTTTAGGATGGTATTTTGAATTTTCAATTTTGAAGGCAACCTGATAAAGTAAACCATTGTGTTTCACATAGAGCTTTCTACCAACAAGATGACTATACATACCTTTTGGAAGGTGGATTTCAGGATAAAGGGAGCTTTATATCCCTGAGTGTAGTTCATCAATTTTTCATCATCAGAGTCAAATTAGGCATGTCCTGTCTACTCAAAATTTTTAGCCACTGGTCTTCATCTCGCTTCTTTCTTTCTATAGCCAGCAGGAAATATCTGTATATACAGCAAATGAGTGCAAAAATACTGAGACAATGACCCTGCAGTGGTGGCTTTGCCAAGCTGTGAAAAGATCACCAAAGGGTGAGAAATGTTTACACAGGCCCAAAGAGCAGTGCCAAGCTGCGCTGCTGCCAGTCTCATCTCACTCCAAGCAGTTCATGTTTCCTGACTGTCTTGTCGACATTGAACAACAGTGAACACTGAAGGCCCTGCAACAGATTCAGAAGGACACTAAGAACAAGCAAACCAAAGTGTTTGTGTTAAATCAACTTGTGAGAGGAAACAGCAAATGTGCAGGTGGTGGCAGAAGGTATGAAACCACAAGTAATTATGGCCAGAATTCACCTAGCCTGTCCTTTTTAAAAATGCATGAAAGAAGGCTGAAGCAGACCTAATAGCTCACCTGTTGGAGCCTGCTGGTCCCTCTGTGAGCTTACTCACTAATCTGTATGCATGGCAAAAAATTTATAATGGATAATCATTTACTACCACATCAGTGAGCTGAAATGCCTTAGTAGGAGATCTGGTGAACACCAAAACTGGTGAAAAGGAACATTTAGGCTGCTCAATTAAGGGCTGATAGAAAGAGAAATCTTCTGATAGTAGCAAGCATCATAGAAGCTCTGCTCAAAAGGATACAAAGTGCAAGAACTGCATGGATTAATAAAACTGGAAGAAGCTCAAGACCACTTTAGGAGAATGTACTTTATTCATTTAACTTAGAAAATAATGAAAGCAAGAGTTCGTAGAAGTCTTTAAACAAATAAATAAAACATTTTAACCACTAATAACAGTGAATCAGAAACTGTAGAAAACAATGAGCAGAAGTGCATCTTGGTATTCAGCTGAAGATTTGAGAGAGCAGACAAGAATATTAAATACATTTTTCCCCTTATCTTCTTCCTGATCCATCCTCACACTTAAAATATTTTTCTGTACATCTAATGTAATTTACTGTCTTTCAATTTATGTCTAATGCATTTTGTTTTGTCTTCATGCACCTCCACCTTCTTTGCAACTGCCATCAGCTTCTTGGAAACACTTATAAGATCTCCCCTCCCCTCTTTCTTCCCCAGGCTGAACCAGCCCATTTCCCTCATGTTCTCCTTGTGCATCCCAGACTGCAGCCCCCAACTATCATGGTGGGTCTACTCTCAGAATCCAGTAAGAGAGGCTCCTGTGTATCACCCACATCAGTTTTTTCCTATTACTATGATAGGCAAATAATTACCTGAAGACCTTGCATAATACTTGATATTTTTCTGATTTAAGACATAAAAAGTCAAGTATAGCTGTGTCTAGTACCATAAAGGAAGGTTTTGTTCCTACTAATAGCCATGCCAAGGAAAGGGAAAACCCTATGCTACCGGACTGTCATTGGTCATGAAAGAGCAAACACTTACAGAGAGCACATGTATTAATTACAAGCAATTGGCTTTCCTTGAGTGCTTGCAGTATTGCAGGGCAAATACAGGCACATCTTCCAGAGCTCTCAGCTGCACACCAGGACTGAGTCACTGGTGAAGGAGAAGACTTCCCCTGAGAATTTGACCATGTCCAGGCCCCATGGCACAATATTTTTGCTGCAACATGTCATCTAACACTTATTAAAAAAACCTTAATTAATACACTAGGAAAAACTGATTAGTTGTTACCTCCTAACATTTTCTTTGTTCTGTTCATTCTTTATTTACAGATCTGTGTTTCCAAGGACTAACCAGTCTTCTTTTGTATGAGAAAGTCCCTGTCTCTGAGTTTTGGAATTAAGATATGTACAGTCAAAATATCATTGAATTTCCGTATTTTAGCGTGCCCCAGTTTTGTGTTTCCAAGGTTAGTGTTTATGGCTTAAGTTAATTAAATTCATATATTTCTGAAGATATGTGCAAACTAAGTTGATCTCAAATGCTGTTCTTAACATTAAAATTTTTTTTATCTTTCTTTTTAATGTATTTTAAAATCTATCAGTATCTTATCAAAAAAATTTCCTTTGAATACAAGACTTCCTGAATCTCACCAGAGTGAGTGCTGGCTGAATTCTGACATCAGCAGTGAACCCAAAAGTTGTGGTATTCTTTAGTTTGTATAAAGAAAGTTAAGACTTAAAAATCTCCTTTGTAAGCCTGAATGCAGATATCATGTGTGGCAGATGCTACCTTTGCATTTTGAATGTTTTAGTGTCTATTACCTTTGCATTCTGCTGTTCCTTTGAGTATTGCACTTAATTGAAGGAGGTTGTTGCACAGACACAAATAAATGTGAAAATGCTCAGTGTATGTACATTTCTGTCCTGAACAGATGGAACAATGCCATACTCACATTATGCCATTGATATAAAACGATTTAGCTGATGCACAAAGATTTTATGCTTATGATATGCAAGGAATCTATTATTACACAGTAACTATAGCAAAGTGGTGCAACTGGGGAGTATTTTTTCTCCATATGGGAGCTGCCACACTATGTAGATTTTACAATGAGCTTAATTAGATGTCTGTAGAGGGGTGTGTGATTTTTACGTCAATTGAATATAATTTGCTGTAGTGCAGGAGAAAAAGAACTCCAAACAAAACCTCCACCTCCAAATCCCCTAAATCATTCAGCCTTGAAATTGTATGAGAAATCAGGGCAGGTGATTTAGGAAATAACCATGAAGTATATGTCTAAGAAATGAAGGGAAGGTGCCAAGGCAATAAAGCTGCTGACATATTTCTGGTTTTGAAGGAACTAGAGAGTAAAAGGGCAGCACTAAATGTCTCTTAACCCCTCTGTTCTTATAATATATCATTGCATTAGACTTGTAATGCAAACAGGGAAGAAAATTCAGCCACTCTTACTCAACTGGACAGCTTCTGCAAAGTCAAACTACTCAGCAAGATAGAAAATGTAGAGAAGAATCCCAGAACTAGATTAATGATTCCAACAGAAAATGACTTAACTTCAAAGGTTTGATGATTCCTAATAAGGATCCTTACTTTCCACCCTCCCACTGTAGGAAAAGGTTGGCACCAGTTGCTCCAAGGGAGACAAAATCTGAATTCAGTTACAGAATCAGAGCATGAAGGTTTATAATTCAGAAAAGTATGCAGTTTTTCACTTTAGTCTCCCTCAAAGTAACATGTACTGCTCACAATAAAACCAATAAAAAGCCCCACCCACAAATTTCTGTCTTAGTTTTTTTGTCTCACTTCCTGAAATACAAATAATAAAATAATTTATTCTTTTGACGCCTGTGAAGAGATTTTGTAAAACAGTTATGTCAAAATAATACAATACACCAAATAAATATATATGCATCTGTAACTCAGAAGGCAATAAAATATTTGTATGCTTCTCTTATATTACTAAGTGTATATGTGTGCATATATATATATATATATATATATATAAACTTTTTATGTGTTGGGGGGGATTATGGAATCAGACAATCCCAAATCCTGAGAAAATGTTTTTTTTCTTCCTGAGAAGCTTTTGTCATCCTGCATAGTTGTTCAGAAAGAATATCCTGCCGTTTTCAGGTGTTTATTTCTTAGCAAATAACTTTGTACAAATTTATTTATCAGTTTCTCCTAAGGGTCTGTTAAAAAAAAACCCAAATAAACTAGGCTTTTATTACTTTAAATGACAGTGCCCCTATTTAATTTTCTATTATAATGTAGAGTGTTATGCCTTCTTGCTTTAGCTGTAAGAAAAAATAGAGATGTCAGCTCTCAGTATATCATATCCCGAGTGTATCTTTCCATCTAATCTAGCAATACGTGTGCAGAATGGGAGTCTGGCTGTTTTCTGAGTTAGATGAACATTGTCCAACAGCACTATTGTGATTGCTGGTGCTTTTCTAGCAGCAGAGTCATATCAGAAATACTGAAGCAATTTGGCTGAAGGTCAATCTGTGTGGGGCCAGACTGCAGGTATGGGCAGCTGCAGATCTGAAGTGAGACATCACAAAAATTGCACTTGGACTTCTGAAACCAATGTTGTGTTTTCCTACCCATGTCCTTTCAATCTAGCTGTTGAAAGGAGGAAATACTAGTAAAATGAGTTCAGCTGAGGGGAACATTTGAGCTGTCTTTTGCAAACAGAATTAAATATTCTAGGAATTTTTGCTCCAGGCATTTCGATGTGAGCAGCCCCAAGTAGGTCCCTTGTTTACCTATATTTGCAAATGACAGAGGGAAATTATAAACAGAAGTGCTGGAAAAAGAGCTCCAACTGTGAATGCAAGCCTCTTTGGCAAGAGATGTGATAAAATTTTATGAGAAATGTAACTCCACTTATGGCAGTAATGAAGCTGCCTTTTATTATATTTTTATTATATGATATATGATTATATATTTCTTCTATTATAAAGCTGAATCAGTTTCTTTTTCTTTCAGTGAATCTTGAAGTTCTGGTCTGAACTTGCTGTAGCATCTAAAGCCAGAGCTCTGCTCAAAAATAGGCCTGTGCTATCTCTGTTCCCGTGCCCTTCTCTGTAGCTGTGTGCAGACACAAAACCCTGTATGTGGGCTCTCTGAGACCATATCTTTGCTCACAGGATTGACTACCACTTTCCTGGAGAGATTGTTCCAATGGCTGACTGTTCTCATGGTGGGCTGCCTCCTGGTGCTGAGCAAAGACTGAACACCAACCACTTCTGAAAGAGCTGTCATCTCTCTTCAACAAAGCTATGCTTTTCTTCTCCATATGACATAGAGGATAATAGAGTTACTACTATAGACTTTTTTCAGATCTCTTGCAGGCTTAAATGGTATGGTCATTTTTTGATGTTTGTCTGCAAATGGTGATTTAATCAGTATATTGAAATCATGGGACCGTGTTGATGTGTGCTACCATGTGATAAACTGGCAGTTTAGAATTGTTAGACTGTGCTTTGGTCATGAAGGCATTAGTACTTCACGTGCAGGATGAAAATACTATTGTGCAGACTATATAAACTGTAAATACAGTAATAAGCTGCCTTTGGATATTTGTCAAAGTGTGGCTTTGTTCTGGAGATATTTATAATGGACCGAGTGTTGCTTGTATTTGTGCAGCTAACATAAAGTGTGAAGCCTAAATAGCGTCCTCTGTCAGGTCAATAGAAATGTGGTCATATGGTTACCCCCATCTTCTTCATTTTGGAAATGAAATCTGTTCCACTGGAGCTCAGGCCAGTAATAATGACAGGTTTTGATAAAAGACAGCTCGAAACTTTACTGTGTTGACCTTCCTAGGCTGTCTAGACTTGAGTTGGAATAACTTCTTTAGTATCCTTATGATGCAGAAATTGTGCTATGTTTATCTTCCTTTGTCTAGAGGCAAGTATATTCTGAAATCTAATTCTGTTTTCCTCTATCTAGCATTGTGAGTTGCCAGCTGGGTGGATTTTTGTTTAGCCTTTCTTTCTGTGTTTAAAGCCCAACATTTAAAATAGTTTCACTGCTTTATCCTGAATTTTCACTGCCCAGTTTGGGAAAGCAGTCTTATAAGGTTTTCTAGTCAAGCTCAGCCACATTTTTAGGACTGATTTTGAAGTGTGGTCTGGAGGTGACTGTCTTCTGCTAATCCCACAGAGAGCTTAGGGCCATCTCATTCTGAGTTTATGGAAGTTTTTTCCCCAAGAAATGCTAGTTACTTATGCTACTGCAAGACTCATAAAGGAACTAAGCTAATATAAATAAAACATTTTTAGCTAAAACTTGGTATTTAAAGCTGAATAAGTATTTCAAAGTTAATACATCTATAACTGAATACCACTTTGTCCTGGGGTACAATGCAAAAATGTGTATTCTATCACCATCTGTTAAAATGTGGGAGGGGTGGTGATCCTTATCTCTGTGGGAGATATCCTCTGCTGATGTGCCATCTGATAAGATCAGGGGGATGATCATCGTTATCTTTTCACAACCCATCCTTCCTCCAGAAGATATATTCTGTTAATGGGCCATTAAGTCCTATTGTGTGACTGATAAGATTACATCATCCCATTGGGAGATGCCCCAGCCAGGGGCAGGAGCCAAGCCTTTCCTACCTAGATAAAAAACTGGGGTTTGGGACGCGAACGGAGACCTTTCCACTGGATCCCAGAGGAAAGTCGGACCTTTTCCACATCATTGCTGGATTTTCGGAGGAAAACTGCACCTTCTACAGGAGCACTGCTTCAACAGAACCACATCTGTCATCCAGGAGGACTGCAGCCACCATTTATACGGACTGCTACCAACACCCTGACTGACAGGGTGTCAGGTTGTATTTCTGACTGTGTTGGTGGTTGTTTCTTTTATATTATTGCATGTATTTTATTTTTTCTCTTTTCTCCTATTAAATTGTATTACTGACTTGGAGTCTCGCACTGGTTTTACTTTCAAACCAATACACACTTTAAAAGTGTCACTTCTGGAAGAAAAGTAGTTATTTTGTAGTTTGGCTGCTGCCCTTAGCAGCAGAACTTAGGTTCATGTGTATGATTCAAGGGTGCAGGGAGCTGTGCTTGGGCTCAGGAATGGGAGTTGCTGTTGGAACATTTGAATATCTCCTTTGTCAGGCTGAAAAGCAGAATCAATAGAGAGCAGAAAATACAACAGAGAATTAAGTAGAAAATCCATTGTAAATATCCCATTGTCCCTGCTGTATTTAAGTGCAGTGGGGGAACTGGGCAATAGCTGAACTATCTTTGCAGAAGATTGAGTGGTAACCTGAACACTGCCTGCAACAGTTAATTAAAATAGTTGAACAAATACAACCATTGAAGAAGTTTTAGGCTGATCAAGATACAAAGTAGGGAAAGAAAATAAAATAAAAAATTGTGACCAAACGACTATAGAAAATTGTAAGTGCTGATATTTATCAAAAGTAGATTAATAATTCTTAATGAGAAAATATATCAGTGGGAATAATCTCTTTTTTTGCAATGACAGACTGACTTCCAGGTTTATCAATCTTGTTCCTTCTGACAAGTGATTCAGAAAAAATTGCTTACAGAATATCTTCAAGAATGAGCAACAGCTGCACTTGCAAGACATTTTTCTACCACTAGTACTTAAAGGTTGGGGCCTTATCCTCTGACTGCATTGATATTTGAGACCAAATTTCCATTGGCTTCAGTGGTGCAAACTACAAGAACCTAAACAGGCCCAAGGGCACCCTTCAGGAGATGACTGACCAGTTTTTAGAACCACCCACGTGGCCTGGCAGTGCTCATCAGAGTCACACCAAGGTCCTGCTGGCTGAGCCAACCTTCAGGCTTTGTGAGCTGAGTTTCAGGCACACACCATCAAGTACAACGGGAAATAATGCTGGTTATACAGCACATGGTTCCATCCCTGCTGTTCAGCCCTTTTTTTATCTGTCTCTGTTTTTGCAAGAGAGGTCAGAATGAAAATGTTCATGGCAGATTATTCAAAATGGCCGGCACCCGAAAAACTCTGGAGAATCATTGGCAATATGTAGTCCCTAGATTACTTAGCTTAAATTTCATTCTCTGAGCACCCTCATTGAGAGATTCTTTTTTAACACTCATGATCAGAAAAGTAAAAATTTCACAGTCAATCATTACTGATGCTTGAGTCAAAGTTGTCAGGGAGTTCTACACTGTCATTTTTAATCTTCTCCTCAAGATGACCTGTGAATTTTACCTCCTGAAAAAGGCTGATTTTGTCTTGACATTTCATGGTAAACTTATGAGGAAATAAATAAAGGGCAGTTCCATCTCCTTTTTCAGAATAAAAACCACCTTCTTTATCAAATAATATTTCCCTGAGTTGAGATAGAGAAAGATAGAAAGCACTTTATCTTCATATTTCTGAAACTTTTTTATTCAGACTTGAAGGATTTTCTCTGTATCTCTTATCAGATAAGAAGATTAGCAAAATCCCATATAGAGAGTCTTAGCCATCTGCACCACCAGCAGAGGTTCTGTAACATCTTTTTATCTGGAGGTGGTCACCTTTAAACTAAATAACATGAAAAATACCTGTTAAACATAACATCAGAAGGATTTTGGAGCCCTTCTTTGCTGGTATGCTACTCCCAATGTGCTGAGGCCAGAGTGTTTGACTACGATTTTGAGTTTAGTTTTGACTTCCCTGTTCTTTACAATGCTGGGTTCATGTATTTTCTATGCTCCAGGGTCACTTTCTATTTTTATTATTTTTATTTTTCCTTTTTTCCTTTTTTCCTTTTTTTTTCCTTTTTTTTTCCTTTTTTTTTTCCTTTTTTTTCCTTTTTTTTCCTTTTTCTTTTTCTTTTATTTTTTTAGTTTTATTTTTTTTTCATTTTAGTGTGCAACTGTAATTTCATACATATCACACTAAAGATTAACCACCTTGCTATCTAATGGTTCTCCTTCATCCTTGCTGAATTTAGGTGAACATTTTGTTGGAGGAATTCTTCAATCACTGTGAGTGTTGTGTGTAGAAACTGATGTCCCCAGAGTTAAAGATAGATTCCACTGACGTCATGCACAGTAATTAAAGCTCTTAAAAAGCCCCAGGATTTTTAGACACCAAGACCATAAGCACAGTCGTATTCCGCAGAGTTTCTAAAATGTAGAAGTTTTATTCTAAAACTTTATATCTGTTCAGCTGGAGTGCAGTCTGACTCTTCTTAAGTGGAATCTGACTTGACCTAAGTAGAAAGATTCCTGTGGTGCTCTATGTCCACTCTTGGGGGCACATTTACTTATTTTGCAAATCACTTGGGCATGGGCTTAAGAAGTGAAAATTAATCTGTGAGCTCCAGGACGTAAAGGCGACCATGGTCTTTCAAAAACAAAGCTTTATCTTTGATTTTGCAGAATGAGCATTAATGGATATCTCTTTTTTACTCCCAGACTGTCATCAGCTGAATGAGAAGTCATTTATGGTGGCTAGGAGATAGCCTGATATGTCTAGAGGTGTTGTGAAAGTGTGCTTTTTGGTATTGGGCGGTAAATGGAGGACAAGAACAAGATTTTTTCCTTAAACTGTTTAAATGAAGCTGGAAGGATGTAAGAAATTGTCAGGGAAAGGCTTTCCAGTGTTCTTCTGTGAATTGATCTAACAAAAGGAGTATTTCTGGAAGAATGACATGAAACAATATTTTCCTTGGAATTCAACCACAGCAGCTTATATTAGTCATTCTCACCTTTGCCACCTGGCCCCTTGGTCATGCTAAACTACAGATAATGTCTATCCCATCCATGGACTATTCCTAAATTCATCTGCTAATATAGTGTTCACAACAACAACAACAACAACAACGACGACAACGATGATAACGACAACAGCGACAACAACAAGCTCCCAATCTCAAAAGGAAATGCCATGAAAAGGCCATGGAGTGAACCAAAAAATGTTCAGTGAAATACAAAAGACAAAGGAAGATAAATCTGGCAGATTTCCATGCAAGATGAGTTTAGGATTTCCACCTACAATTTATTTAATTATCAGTGCCAGCTTCACAAAAATGCTGCCATCAGAAAGTGAATAGATTGCAGGTGTGTTGAACTGAGTAGGTTTAAAATGTTGTGACTGCCTTAATGGCTACATATCCTGTAAAATGCATTCATTTTCAAGAGTGTGATTATGGTTTGCTTTTTATGTGCCATTATGTCTAATTTGTTTTATGCTCAAACAGAGAAAGTTATTCTCCTCTTTCCAATTTATATGACAAACACAGAAGAATAATCAACTGAAAAATATATTCATTTAATATGATCATACTCAGCTCCACTGTACAAGTACATACCACTCCTGAACTACATTAACAACAAATAAATATTTTAAACATATGCAGTTCCCCATTATCTAAGGACCTGATTTTTAAAAGATGTTTTCCTTCTAGTTACAGAAGTGAAAATCATAGTTTTTAAGAAACATAAAATAAACTCACAGAGACTTTGGATAACTCTCAGGAACAGAGAGTTATCACTGTTTAGACTTAGAATTTTTTGTTAAAAACACACGAAAGAAAGCTGTCTGAACATTTCTGTAATAACTGTAAGCACAATAATATTTCTTATAATTCTGGAAGAGAATTTTCAAATAACTTTGTAAAATAGTACATTTTTAATAATTATTAATAAAATTATTTTTACAGATTAAATATTTTTCATTTGCATAAAATGATAAGATATATAGTTAAATAACAAAAAAGTTTCTGTCATTTTCTAGCTCAAAAAGCCACCACAATTTTAAAGTAGAGTCAATGAATCCATGCATAATTTTGGTAATTGTGGTTTGAAACCCAAACTTTTTTCTTTTTTGGGGTTGCTGAACATGATATTTTTAAATCTTTTTACTATGATAGTAGTACAGCAACAATACACTGATCAGTCTGAGGTAATGATAGAATTACTGATGACCTTTTTGAATGTAATTTCTTTTGAAGATGCTGCATTTGAGAAGCTGCTTTATTCTACTTTTAGTAATCTCCAGAATCTATTATTTAGTATTTAAAGTTGTTACAGTCTAATCTCGGTGAATGCAGAAAGACCTCTCAGCTTTAGTATAAAAGATTTGTACAGTTTGCCACTTTTTCAAATGTGTTCTCCTGGACTGTGAAAGGAAGAAATAAGAGGTCAGGGAAAGAAACAAATCAATATCCACAATAAGAAGTGCTTTGAGTACAGTGGTAAAAATAGATATCAGAAGAGAAAGAAGAGCAGAATTGATCTGTGAAGCGGTAATTTTAAAAGAAAGAGAATTTTCATTTCTGTTCATAGCAACACAGGATGACGTTCCATTTGGGGCCAGTTCTGTTTAATAGCTTTATCAATGATCTGGATGAGAGGGTTGAGCGCACCCTCATTTGGTTTGCAGAGGAGGAAGTCTGGTCAGACTGTTGCTCCTGGAGGGCAGAAGGCTCTGCAGAGGGATCTGGACAGGCTGGATTGATGGGTCAAGGCCAAAGGTGTGAGGTTCAATAAGGCCAAGTGTCAGGTCTTGCCCTTGGGTCACAACTGCAGTGCTACAGGCTGAGGCAGAGCACCTGGAAAGCTACCCAGCAGAAAAGGGAGATGCTGGTCAACAGCATCTGAACATGCAACAGGACTGTGTCCAGGTGGCCAAGAAGGCCAATGACATGCTGGCCTGTATCAGCAATAGCGTGGCCAGCAGGAGCAGGGCTGATTGTCCCACTCTACTTGGCAGTGAGACAGAACCTCGAGTTCTGTGCCCAGTTATGGGCCCCTCATGACAGGAAGGACACTGTGGTGGTGGAGCTTGTCCAGACAAGGGCAAGGGAGCTGGTGAAGGGCCCAGGGAATCAGTCATATGGAGAGTAGCTGGAGCAGTTGGGGTTGTTCAGCCTGGAGAAAAGGAAGCTCAGGGGTGACCTTATCACTCTCTACAAGTGCCTGAAAGGTAGCTGTAAGCAGGTGAGGGTTGGTGTCTTGTCCCAGGCAACCAGTGACAGGGGAAGAGGACATGGACTCGAGCTGCACTAGGGGAGTTTTAGTCTGGAAATTAGAAAAAATTTCTTCACTGGAGGCGTGGTCAGGTATTGAAACAGGATATCTTGGGAATTGTTGAAATTGCCATCCCTGGAAGCATTCAAAATAAATTGAGTGTGGCACTTACTGGACTTGGAAGTGTGGGACCTGATGATCTTAGAGGTCTTTTCCAATCTTAATTGTTCCCCAAATCTATGATTCTAAGATGGCATTATCTTGCATGCAATAAAAGAACTGGGGTTTTGGAAAAGATAAGTGAGTAGGCTTGCAGTCCTGTTCAAGCTTGGTCAGTGGCCACTGGAACTGACATAAGAAAGGAAAATAAGAAGAAACAGTTAGAAGAGGCAGACGGTAGAAACAACATCTACATTAACAAACAAACAATCAACAGGAAGAAAATGGCTTTCAAGTTCACTTGGTGAAAACTGTTCTCAGATTATTCCTCACTTAATTTATCAAGCATCAACGTTAAATTTACAAGGATGGCAATAACTTATTCCTTGAAGATGGGGATTTGCAACTCATTCAGATAGAGGTATATTTATTTTTTCACAGTGAGAACTATGACATTAGATTCAGGCCCTTAATCTCTTCCATACACCATGAATCTGTACAGGATGCAAACCATATTTCATTTAAACTCATATTATCCCTCTACACTTCTGTTTATAAGCAAAACACCTAATTTTGTGCTCTAAACTATTAAGTGAACTTGCCACTTAAAATATAGAAATCCATAGTATTACATTTGTTTTTAATGAGGTAGATTATTCTTCCTAGGTCTTGTATTTAATGCAATTGTTATTTCCTTCCTTTATCAGAAGTGACTCAGGCACTTTGATCCTGCCAATTGCTTAGGCAGTACAGGAGTGACACATGGTAGATACATATGTTTACCATGAACAACCTTTGTTTTCGTGCAGATGGCCTGTCCTAAAACCCCTTGAGCAAAAATCTTCAGCAGAAATAGCTGATATGTCATTCAATACAACCAGCTGGCATCTTTACCTCCTCCACTTCTCTGGGAACTAGGTTTATGGGATTCATAGCAACCAGCCTGAGAAGTCTTCTCTGTGCAAGTCTGCTCATCTTGGTCCTGGAGCTGCATTACTGCTAAAAGTTTTCTCTAGTGGGAGGGTTTTCATTGTAATCTCCTTGTATCATTATGAGAAAAATAAAAACAATTGCCTTCATCAAGTTTTTCTTACATCTGTGGACACTGGTGAAGTTTTATCAATTTTGGAAGTACTTCCCAAGATGTTATTAATTTTACGAATTCCTTTTTTTTTTTTTTTTTTGTGTTGGGAACTGGGTCAGCACCTCATATTCGTGTACCCAGAATTAAAGTCAGCAATGTACATTTTCATTCCCCTTTCTCAGCCAAGCTTCACATTGTCCTTTACTGGAGAAGTGACAGCAAAGGTGTCCGAAGCCTCGGGAAGGCTGTGTAGATTAAAGCAGGTCAACTGTGCAAAAAAACATTTCCCTCTTTCCTAAATAAATAAATCTTCCTTTTTTTTCCTGTTGTCTAATTGTTCTGTTTGATCCTAATGACATGTACAGGCTCCAGTCTTTCATCTATGAAGGGAAGGGGAATTATGCTAGCTCCATCAGTAGGCGAAGAACCAAGGGCTTCCACATATTTGATTTGTCTGCATGGGGGAATGTGCAGAAAGGGAAAATGCGAAAAAATCCAAAGAAGATGGATGAACAGGATGTCTTTTGTGAGTAAAAATACTGGTTTGATTTTCCCATTCCTCTATAGAAGTAACCTTTCATTCAATTGAATGTATTTTGATATTCTTGTGGAGATACACCAATAGAATTAAACAGCATTCAAATATTTTTATAGTGACTTCTTTTCTTACCCAAGACTGTAGTAAGTTCAAAATTAGACACTACTGTGAATTTCTTCTCATTAGATTACTTTTTAATTTTTTCAATAAGACTTAGAAATTGTAACATTCCTATTAAACTATTCTAATTAACAGATATAAAAATATTGTGATATTCTCTGAATGCCAGAAAAAAATATAAAAAGCAATTTTTTTAGCCTGAAATTAAAACATTTTGTAATGCCTCTAGAAAATCTAAACTTTTTTGGCAGCAATTAGAGATAACAATAAGAAATGGCTGAAAGGAAGGAGTTCCCCTCTAAGTTAAAAGAATACATTATTTGTACTCTGTGAGAAACTAGGAGTCTGTTGGACTCTACTGAGAATTTGCAAAAGTCATATGTGAATATATTTAGAATATATTTCTGTACTACTAATGAAATTTCAGTCTCCTAAATACATATTTTGTACATTCTATGAGGGTAGCCTTTGGTCTTGCAATATGTCCAGGAGATCAATAGAAAATGATTCAGTTAAATGGGACATAAATAAGACTGGCTTTTAAACATACATATAAGGTGGCATATTAATTGAGCAGGGTGATACAGCAGTGGATTTAAATCAGGGTACAAGTACAAAGTACAAAATACTTAGAAATAAGCAGCAATTGTGATATAAAGTTGACTCACATGCAACATGATTTCCTTTACTAGTCTGTGTAATATGCTCACAGGAAGACATTCACACTCTTTGGCAAACTCGGAGACAGTTACACACGGGGTTGGTACACTCTGCTGATAATAACCAATTGATTCTTTCACCACATACAAATGGCTGACATGCTCAGCCAACAAAGTTCCATTAAAAAACCACAAACTAATACTTTCATTCCAGAGTACTAAACGAACTAGTGGATGTTATAACGGGACGCTGTACTCAGCACTGATAAGGTCATACCTTGAGTTCTGTGTCCAGTTCTGGGTGCTTCACTACAAGAAGGAAATTGAGGAGCTGAAGAAAGTCCAGAAAAGGATGATGGAGATGGTGAAGTGTCCAGAGAATAAATCCTATGAGGAGCAGCTGAAGGAGCTGGGGTTGTTTAGCCTGGAGAAAAGGAGGCTCAAGGGAGACCCAAACATTGTCTTCAGTTTCCTGGAAGGAGGCTGTAGCTAGGTGGGGGTTGGTCCCAGGGATCCAGTGACAGGGAGAGAAGACATGGACTTAAGCTGCGCCAGGAGGAGTTCTGGCTGGATAGCAGGAAGAATTTATTCACTGAAAGTGTTGTCAGGCATTGGGACAAGATGCCTGTGGATATAGTGGAGTTACTATCCCTGGAAGTGTTCAAAAGATGACTGGAGTGGCACTTCATGCTGTGGTTTAGTTGGCATGCTGGTGATTGGTCAGAGTTGAACTGAATGATCTTTGTGGTGTTTTCCAGTCTTAATGATTCTAGGACTTTATCACATGTCTTGATAATCTGCCAAAGTTCTTGGGAGTCTTGGGAGGTCCCTGCTGATTGTGAGCTATCAAAGTTGTTGCAGTCCACAAAATGATCAAGACCCGAAGAACTACAGACCTGTGAGACTAACCTCAGTTCCTGAAAAATTCTGGAGAAGTTATACTGGATGCTATTGAAAAGAATTTAAAGAATTTAAAGAACAATGCAATCATCAGATACAGTCAACTCATGTTCAGAAAGGTAAAGTCCTATTTAGCTAAAATCTGTTATTCTATGATAAGGTCACCCACCTTGTGGATAAGGGAAGGTGGTGGACGTATTTTTTCTTGATTTTAGTAAGGATTTTGATGCACAACATCCTTCTGAACAGGTTGTTCACTTGTGGAATGAGCAGGTTCACAATGCTGGCTGAAGGGCAATGCTCAAAGGATTGTAGTGAATGGGACTTATACCTGGATGGTCACCAACCAACAGCCTCATAGCTCAATTCTAGGACCAGCTCTGTTCAATATATTTATCAACAGTGTACATTGAATGTATAGGTATTGAATATGCCATTAACAAGGTTGCTGTTGATACCAAACTGGAAGTTGCTCTTGACTCTCTTGGGGATTGAGAGGCCATGCACAGGGATGTAGATAGTTTGAAGTGTTGGACAATAATTAATGGTGCAAAATTTAACAAGTCCAAGTGCCTTATTCTGCAACTGTGACAGTAAGGACACAGGTCCCACTCCCAAAATGGGAGAGGAGTGCCTGGAGATCAGCCCTGCAGAACAGGATCTGGAGTTGCTGGTAGGCAGCAGGCTCCCTGTGAGCCAGCAATGTGCCTGGGCAGCCAAGAAGGCAAACTGCATCCTGGGGACGTCAAACACAGCACAGCCAGATGGTCAAAAGAGGTGGTGATCCTGCTGTATATGGCATTAGTGCCACCTCACCTTGTGAGCTGAGTGCAGTGCTGGCTCCACAAACTACAAAGAACATGAAGGTCCCTGAATGTGTTCAGGGGAGTGGCTGGTAAAAGGGCTGGAAGAAGAAGTGGAGAGGGAGGTGCTGAGCTCTTCTCTCTGTGATCCAGTGAAGACATGTGGGAGTGGTTCAAAACTGCAGCAGGGGTGGTTAGAACTCAATGTTAGGAACCATTTCTTTACAGAGAGGGTGGTCAAACACTGGAATAGAATTCCTAGAGAGGTGGTCAACACTTCAGTCTTTTCAGAATTTATAACACTTGAACAATGCCTTTAATAACAGGCTTTAACCTGGTCAGCCTTTAAGTGGTCAGGCAATTGGACGAGATGATTATTGTAGGTCTCTCCCAGCTGAAGGGGTTCTGTTCTATTCTATTCTATTCTATTCTATTCTATTCTATTCTATTCTATTCTATTCTATTCTATTCTATTCTATTCTATTCTATTCTGTTCTGGTCTGTTCCGTTCTGTTCCGTTCCGTTCCAAACAAAGTCCTCCAGTCCCCTTTGATTCTTTGTAATGTTGTGGTTATTCACTCTCTGTAGACTTCTCAAAATTTTGTGAGAACCTCAGCCTTGCCCATCTCCTCTGGAGACTTCTTACATGGTAGGTGAGACAGGGCACGGAGGACTTGTCTCAAGATACCTGTTTCTTGACACAGAAAGGCTAGTTTACCCATTAGTTTTTGTGGTGCTTCACTCTTATGTGACTTCACAGCTTATGCAATGCCTCAGGGTCAGGGGACAATATTCTGTTCTGTTCTGGTATTCAAATTTCAATTATAAGGATCAACAGGAGAAATAATAATGCGTTCTGCATGGAAGAGCTGGCAGTTGTCAGTGAACCCGCCTCCCACCTTATTTTTGTCATCTGCAGCACCAAGTGACCTTTACCTTTTAGCCCTATGCTTTCAGCTTTTTTTGGTCAGGCACATCAGACAGCAGCCATCAATAAAAACAGAAAGGGACCAATGCAATGCTGTTTCCTTAAGAAAGGAAGAAAAAAAGACATGCACCATAGTTTTGTGCCAACTTTATTCCTCTTCATTTCCTCAACTCCTGTTACTGATAACTTGGTCTGATTTTTGGAAAAGCTGTCTCACCTCTGGACTCACGAATCTCCAATTTCCCATCCTTCCCATTTTTTCTCTAGATTTCCTTTCTTTGTATTTTCTTGTCTCAGTCTGCACTCTACAATCTTATACTTTCCCCTTCTTTCCTAAAATCAGGGTGAAAATCTGAATGTTCACTGCTTCTTGATCTAGTTACATACATTTCCTGATACATGTAATACATGCTGTATTTCTTAGCTTGGACTCTGGTAGGTTTTGTAGGACACAGAACAAACCTCCATCAGATACAGAAACAGCTCTCAATAAAACATTAAGCCACCATTTTCAACTTTTTACTTTTATGTTTTTAAGGGTTAGTCCCTTTTTCTGGCTACCACAAGAAGAAAATCTGAGAGCAATTTTAGAAAAGCAGTTTTTCTTCTTTCTCTAGATAAAATTCAGAAATTAAATTAATAGATTTGCATCCCTATCAATTGATTGTGAAGTGATAGTTTATGTTGCTCATGATTAACCTTTCATAAAAAATTTTAATTGCCCTGATGCTCATTAATAAAATACATTGTTGCACTCATTAGTCATGGAAGTAGTAATTTACTATTTGATTTTTGAAAGGGGATTTCAATATTAGGAGCACTTACACTGCACATCACAGCTGCATCACTGAAGTTTACCCAGAGCAGTAAATGAATCGTCAGAACTGTTTGTTGTCCGACAGCTGCCAGGCATTTCTTGCCATAGACTTCTACAATTTCACTGATATCATGAGCTCCAGACAGAGCAGGGAGCTTGAAGTAAGTTGCTTTTCAAGGGACTTTCTTTCTTCTATGGATGATGTCCTAAAACCACTAAACATTCAAATATTTTAGAGCTTAACACAGAAAGCAGAATTCAGGAAGTTGCCTTTGCTAATTTGAAGATCAATACATTTTTGTTTGAAGCCAGATTTACACACCAAAAGAGAATTTAGCCTTGACATGTTCACGGTTGCTTCAGGAGGAGGCTATTTAAAGCCTGTGAGCTGGTTTTCTGTAAGCATATATACTGTTTGTTTAGCTTGATGTAAAGCTACAAGAGCTAAGCAAGTGAAATTTTATTTAAATAGAAGAATCTGACACCCTAAATTGATAAACCTCTTAGATAAGAAATTCAGCTTTTTTATAAATAGATTTTGTGAAGGCAATAAAAACTGGTTAGCCAATGAAATTAGTATATATATCACATGCAAATAAATTCAAATGCTTCTGAAAACATGTTGTTGTTCCCAAAGGTATAAGCATCCTCCTGACCACAGAATGTTGAAAATCCAAGCAAATGTGACTCATCCTTAATATTAAGCAGTGCTTTTCATGCTGCAATGTGAAATCAACAAAACCAAAAAGCAATCTAATTTTCTCTAAACTTCCTAAAACATAAATTAGACAAGAATGATTCTAGTGCAAGAAGACTTGGTGGTTCTCCTTCACAGTTATAGATCAGAGAACTTTAGAATTTTGAATCAATGAGAATTTCATAGAAAATTGAAAATTTTCATAGTGTTCTTCTGACTTCTGAAAGACACAGGATACCTTCTAGGCAAAGGTAACATTTTAACGTGGTTTATTTTCTGTCTGTCATATGGACAGCCAGAGATGTTGATTACCTGTGAAGGCAATTGTGGGGCTACCACTCTCTTCTACAACAGTAGGATTTTGATCATCTCTCTGAGTTTTGTGTTTACAAAATGAATAGCGACACCACCATTATCAGAGCTGCAGGCATATCTTATCTTGACAAGATTGACTTATAACTGCTTTTGCAAAAATTTCTAAAAACTGCATATTTAGGCCACAATATTCTGAAAGGTCTGTGTCTTTCGCAACCACTTCTCATGTGGTCCGTGAAACTCAAAGGCATTTAAATTACTTTGAGTCCGTGTAGACACTATTTTCTTGATATCTAATTTCACAATGTTCTCATAAAAAATATGTATTTTAAAAAAGGAGTGTAGTGTTTTTTGTAAAAGGATAAGGTTGGATAAAACAAGATGAGTAATCACTAAATCATAACATCACACTGTAATTGAAGCAGAAGTGCTAAAACAAGATATGTACATAGACAGTATGTACTCAATAATTTCCTCAAGAGAAAGAGAAAATGTCCTTTTCTAAGTGCCCCTAAAATGAATTAATGGGCAGAGTGAAAAACTGGACTCCATATGCAGGTAAAAACTGTGTACTTTTATTTACCCAGGTTTAAAAAAAATGCATTTCTTTCAAGAAGTATTAAGTGATCTCTTCCAATGATGTTTCACATTTCTGTAATAGTTGGAAAAAAAGAAGAAAATTGGAAGAAAAGAAGCTTTTAGATTTATAGGAAAAGTGAAAGAAGGGAAAAAATAAACTTACTTAGGATCAAAAATGAGGCCTTTAGAAATGGTTTAAAAATAATACAAGCATTATTCTAAAAATATTCAAATGAAATAAATACCACTATATCTATAAAAATTTTCAAGGACCAGTAGATATTTCACTGTTTGACTAGAATCCCCAAATTACTTTCTAATTACTATTAAGTCTGGTTTAAGATAAGCAGTTATCTATGAAGTTTCACTTTATTTTGGTGGTCTACATCTGCATGGGTTTTACTTTATGTCCTAATTTTTAGCCTTGTTTTTCTGCCAAAAAATGCTTTTTCATCCTATTTCTTTCAACCAGGAAGAAAAAAGGAATCATTATCAAAAACCATATGTGCTATTAAAGGCAGATATTTAAAGTTTAGCAGTTTGTTGCATCTTAGATCCCTTGTGGCTGACTTTATTTTTCTGATACATATCAGTATATGTAGAGTATATAAAAACATAAACAAGAGTATTCAATATAAATGCGCCAATACTAAGTGGAATTGAATGACTATTGGGAAATATTCCTATGACACTTTTAGTTGGGGAAAAAAAAATCAAACTGAAAGTGATATATAAAAGGGCAGAATATTTAGGTTGCTCTTTAGTTGAAGTAAAAGATGAAGAATATATCAGCATTGCAGTTCCTCACTGTTGCCTAGTTACTTTCATAGCTGAGTTTTATATGTAGATAAGTGGTGGGAGTTTAAGGATATGTAAAATATATTTCTTATTTAAACATTTAATATACCTGTCTTTGTTGATCTCACAATATCCGAGTTTTCCAGTTAAGCAAGTCTGGAAAAATCAGGCTTCCCTTCTATTAAGTAATCGTGTAGTCCAATTATCTAATACATTCTCTCTGGCTCACCACAGTTTAATAGCATGCAGTTAAAGCAGTAAAACTTTCTGGTTTATTTTTTCCTTTTATTTGTTCTTTCCCATCAAATTGGATACAGATTCTTAGAGTAAAATATTTGTACAGAATTCTCTGCTATAAACAATCCAGTGAATAATGGCACTTTTGCTAATGTTTCTCTTCAACTTTCAAATTCTATAAGCTAATATCAGCACCCTCATAATAAAAAGGTGCATGAAAGAACTTGCGAAAGTTTAAATTACTCTGAAAGTCCTCAGAATTTCTGTATCTGAATCCAGTGCTCTAGTGTGTATCATATCAAGTTGCTTCTTCCTTAATAATTAGCCTCAATGCCTCTCTGCTGTTTTTATAATGAAGCTGTTGCATACAGAAAACCCAGAAGACATCTATTTGACTCTAAAGTACTCTTGGGGAACAAGCCTGGATAAAGAAAAGCAAATCACATAACAGATTAAGAAAAACATTAAAGTTAGGATATTCTTAAAAACCTAAAAACTTCAGTGGAACAGGTGTGTTTGTGATTCACAGTATCTCACTCCTTGTCTCTCTAGACTTTTTTGGTGTTTGAAAGTCCTTGTGGACTTGCTTTCCTGAATGATGAAACTGTGCAGCAGCTGCTGCCCTTGGCAATTTCTCTGGGGGATAGGAAGCTCAGGAAGGTGTGGAAGCACTGGTTACATGCTTGGTGGATGCTGAAGAAGGCCGCTGAGAAGATGACGCTTGTGATGTGCACCACTTGATGTTTAACAGCTACCAGTGCAGTAGGGTCACAGAAAGCTCAAGTGCTTGCACTCTGCTTCAGTTCACAGAACTCACACAAGAGCATCATTCAGGTGTCAGGCAATGAAGATGAAGAAAAATGTCTCGAGGGCTAGATAAGGTAGTAGACCTTGGAGACTTTAGATGCCTTGACTCTTGCTTAATTGGGGTGGCACAGGTTGCAATGAACAGCTTGCAAAACGGCACTGAGGTAGCAGGGAACAATTTCCAGAAGGTCAGTAATAAAGAGTTGCCTAGGGACAGAGAAGAAAAGAGAAAGGGGGAAAGGGCAGAAGATTTGGGGTTGGGAGTAGCTCCACGTGGAGACCTTAGGCACATGGTGCCACCTCTGGATACCACACAGAGGTGCCTAAATTCCGTGTGACATAGAGAGCAAACACATAGGGGTCTAAAGAGGAGAGTCCCTGGATGCACTCCTGAAAAGCAGAAGTGCAGTGAGCCTAGAAACAGTTTGAGTATGTAGTTAAACATGGAGGAAGAAGATGTGCCATGAACTAAAAAAAAGTTTGTGTTAGTAATTTTTGCTCTTCTCAACCCACAGTAAATTTATTCCTCAATTCACTTGCTTTTTTCATTTGTAGTGGAAATCAAGACAGACATTCTGCCACCTCGAGTTTAAGGAAGCAACAAATAGTGGTGATCTCACTTTACAGCATGGATCTCAGTCCCAAACATGAGAAATGAGGCAGTAAAAGGGAGAAATAATATGATGCTAGTCAATATATCCAAAAGCTGTCCTCTGCTCTTATGCAATGAATTATGCTGGTCCTTACTCAGGCTTAAATGACACCTGGTTCTCCGGTGCACACATTTAGCATTACAGGTGCATACAATTAGTAATAATTTCTTGATGTAAACAAGTGATGTGCTCTGCTGACACCTCACTGGACTCACCTGCTTCATTTTCTCTTAGCCTTCCTGCTCAAAAGATGCTTTTTCTAAATTCACTAAATTCACAAAACTATAAGCCCCATAAGCACTAACTATGCCAATGCTTGCCCTTCATACAACACTCTAGGAGACTACACTGGAGAACTGTGGCTAAGTGCATTCATGTATATATACATAATCACATTATTAATGTGCGTACAACTGTCCTGCTTCTGAGTGGCAGAATTTAGTGTAGATTATGCTAAATATAAGTTTCTCACTGTGTGATGGTGAATGAAGGAAAGTAATGAAGCTCATAATTCCATGCAAATATAGGTATCCTTGGATACTGCTGACACAAATGGTTGGGATAATAAGAAAAGGAAGATACGGAGCTCAACATTGACTTAAATTATGACTGAAATACCAGCAGTGTATCTAATGAATTGGTCTGCCATTTCTTTGTTGCTGGGGCCAGAACTATCCTCATAGTCATATGGCCAAATCCAATTAAATCCTCATGATTAATTTGCTGCTTGTAGAAGGTGAGAAACTGTCAATGTAAAAAATGGGTGTGTTCTGTTTGCCACATGGCACACTTCCCAGAGGCACAGTCCTGACAGGATTGCCTCTCAAACAGAAAAGAGAGAGGCTCTCAGTGAAACACCTCGTAGGATCTGGAAACAAATTTTATACCTGCCCTCTCTATAACTCTGTATGTGCCACATTCTTTCAAAATAGTAATAGTTAATGACAGAATTTCTAAAGTTATTAATTTACAGCCCAACATAGCCAATCTATTTCAAACTCTTGATTCTGGCTGGCACATTCCTACTTCAGACTGGTCTGAAATGTGGACCACTTTTACATTTTTTTGTTGGTTTTTCTGCAGTAGCAATATAGTTTCTGTTCTAGTTCCAAGATGGATATTAGTGAATTAGACAAATAGGAGTAGAATTACTGGTTGCAAGCTGGACTTAAAGAGGTCACTTCTTTGATTAGTTAAAGTAGAGAAAGAAGTATAATTTAAAACTTATAAGGTCACTTACACTATAAATTCACTTTCTTTGGCATACTGAGAGGAAAACAAGCCAGCAGATCACCAGATCCTTGTTTTAGTGGAGATGGAAGAGTATGAGAGACAAAATAAATCACTGGAGATATCCTAAGGGTTCTTCTCTCACCTTGGAGAGCAGATAACAACTTTTCTGAAGCAGTCCTTGCCTTTAGGAAGGCACAAATTACGTTATTCTACTTAAGAACAAATGCCAGGTTTAGTTAAAGTAGTTCTTCCACTCATTGATCTCAGTATATTTAATGGCATTTCTGCAATGTCTTATCATCTGTGGAGATAACAGGTGTCAAAGGGTTGGTGTTAACTCCATTTAGTTTCTTCTGCAGCCTACTCTGGTCCCTTTGATCCTTAACACGGGATCAAAGACTCCCAACAATTGTTTTGGGAGCACAAATCCTTGTGCTCCCCAAAAAAAACTCTTGAGAAGACCCCAAGTCTCACTCTCAAGTATTGAATCCTCTCAAAACAGATGTTAAATATCCTTGTCAATAATTTTCTTAATGCAAGTCAGATAAGCTTCTTGCCAAGCTGTTTGGGAGTACTTGAAAATTACAGAAAACAACCTATTTTTAGGTTCAAGAAGGCTGGAAGCTTGATCTTTATGTGTCAGTGGCTTTTAGGTTGATTCATACCAGCTGAGGAACTGACACAGGGTGAGATCAAGTTTTCCCATTCCTCCTCCTTGTTGCTCTATATAGAATACGTAGCATAGTCTACTGAGAGGAACTGGCAGGATGCCTAATAGCACCAATTAGAACCAGCAAGTTTCAGCTTTCATGCAAACTTTTAATTCTTGACTATATGAGAAGGGATCATCCCCTTCCTATCCGTTCAACAATGTTAAATTGTTCTTTAGTGCTATTAGCACTGAATTTGGACAAGATGAAAGACTAAAAAGGAAAATGGAAGTGTGTTGGAGTATAAAATAATTTGAGTTGAAATGAGTATGGGAGAATTTTTTATCTACCTTGTGCTACACCTTTGACCTACCTAATATTGCCGGTAATCAATCACTAAGTCATCCAGGCTTCCTGCATGTTATAGCCCTACATACGAGCCTATACATTAATCCAGCACAGAGCTTGTACGAAACAGAAACTTGTGAACTCTGTGCTGTCACCTGGGAGAATATTCATACAGTTGTTCTTTGACAGAAATAGCTAGGAATGTCTACTCTTCTTCAAGGTTAAAAAAAATGGCTGTGGAAGTATAAAGGCTCTGAAAAACCTTAAGGGAGCTTTTTGATTCTGCATTTTGCTGAGCAATAAAAGGCCAGTACTTAGATGTCAATTAGATTCTGCTGCACACCATGCCAGTTCACAGCGCTGTCAGATCAACAGATCATCAAAGTGCAGGCTTCAGTGATGGATGCTTTTAGTTTCTCTTTCTTGATGTGATGATAGATTTGTATCTGTACTGATAGGCATTGGTAGACATCTGTCTTTAGGGTTATGTATGCTGTTAGTGCTGCAAGAAAATGAATAGGTGCTGACCTGAGGTCTACATGTCTGAACAGAGCAAGAGATGCCACAGGACACGAGAAGAAAAACTGCTGGCTGTGATGATAACAGTCAGAAGCTGACAAAAGTTACCCAGAGTGCAATGAGATGGCTAGATTTTGCAGATGGTTAAGGGGAATTGTTTAACTGATTGCCGAATTTCAGAGTATTAACTGAGAGAACCTTCCAGGTAGTGAAAGCTTACAGGGCAGCAGTGCCAAATCATGTCAAGGTGAACTAGGTAATGGTATAAGAAGTACCAAATTTGGGTAGGGAGATCTGTGGAGGAACTGTGACCTAAAGGTAAAAAAAAAAAATAAATTCTACACAGGCTGTTTTTTTGGAAGGGATCTGGGACATCAAGGAGAGGTACAACAAGGGAAAAAAGAAGATCAAGAAATAGGAAAAGAAATAATAACATATGGAAATGTTGCAGTTGGTGCTGTCTTGATTTTCATCTCAAGTAGTCCTCTGCTTTGTCACAGCAGAATAAATAGGAGAAGCAAACCAAAGCCACTGCGTTGAGTCCAGCACAGAGGTCCCACCTCACTGGCTGCAGAGTAATGAGGACAGGGCTGGTTGCTCCCCTGGAGAACAACTGGAGGGACCGGCCAAGCATCCTGATGTAGGGCTCTGCAGCATCCTGTGTAAGCGGGGGAATAATGGAATGACACAACCAAGAAAAAGAAGTGGGGGCAGTACGGAATAGAGGTTAATGGTTGGAAAGAAGTAAGTGAGGATATTGAAAGGGATTTAAATTTTAAAAAGTTGCGTGTGAATTAAATTGTAGTGATTCTACATATACATATATGCACACAGTTAACTCGTTTTGCCACTGACCAAACTGCAGAGAAGGGAGTATGATTTGTCCTGCCTTCTGGAAGTTGCATCTCTTGAAGTATCTGTCTTTCAATCAAGAGGTTGTTTGATTTGATTCCCTTGCTGATGTTGTCTCCTAGCAGCCTGCTATTAGTACTGATTGCTACACAGTAATCATATCTGTTATTAAGTGTTACAGGCATAAATAAAGCATGATTGATGAATTAACTGAAGGGTCATAAACAGGGTACTGTCTTACAGGAGGTTTAAAATGTTTGCTG
Source organism: Sturnus vulgaris (assembly GCF_052056855.1). NCBI lineage: Eukaryota > Metazoa > Chordata > Aves > Passeriformes > Sturnidae > Sturnus > Sturnus vulgaris. The sequence continues at coordinate 32,937,950 of NC_142283.1, read as the reverse complement.
AACTTTGCTTCAGTCAGACATATATCATATATATATATAGGTATATGTGATTGCAAATATTGATATTTTCATGCTTTATTTTTTTAATGAAGTAAAGCCTGACAGTATGCCTTAGAGGAAAGGTTTTTTTTTTTTTTTGTGAACGAAATATTGACTTATGTTTCATGCTGTTTCTGTCTTACTTTACTGTTAGATATACTTAGCTATTGATTAAACTTGTTAATTTACTTACTTTCATTTAGATAGTCATAACTGGAATGTTCATATACAGTCTAATTATTTTTCTCTCCTAAGATATCAACAATATGACCACTTGCTTGCATGGCTTTATAGCATCAGAAAACAATAGATGATTTTCAAATTGGTCTAGCAGATAGGAAACAAAGTTCCTTTGAACTGAGAATTGCACATTGTACTCTGAATGCAGCCAAATGGATGAAGTCAATGAATTTGACTGGCACTTTTTCTGAAAGACCTCCCTTCTGTTAACTGGAGTATTATGTTTACATTTCCATCTGTCTTCACATAAGAACCGAAGTAATTGTTCATTTCATACAGAGAGAGGTCCAAGAGAAGAATAACTGTGTATAACAGCTTTTGAAGGGGCAAGAGTGAGGTTGGGACACAATCTTTAGCAAGCAACAGCAAGAATCAGTGATAGTGATAATTATAATCTGGTTCAAGACATCCAGGAAAACAAAACCATTCTAAAATTTATTTGGTCAGTTTTATCAATAAGATACCTCTTCATTAAAGGGAGAAGACCCACAACCCAGAATGACCCAAAACACACAAAAAAATCCTGTTTTTACAGTAAACAGAGATTTTGCAGAGCATCATTCTCCTTCTCTTATAGGTTCCAGCTACGTAATTGTGCTGGTTTGACCTAGGAGGAAGAAACTCAGAGAGAAGTTCTCTCTAAGGGCGCTTCCTCTGTGGGGGGATGGGACAACTTCCACAGCCAATTAGAGAAAGTTAGTTCGCTCCGTGAACACATGTTTTGAAGGCGGTAATCCGGAACTGAGTTTCTTTGTCTTTCCAGCAGCAGTGCAAGTAGCACTGGCCCGGCCTGGTCCCACTGAAGCCCGTGGGCCTGGCAGGGGCAGGGCTGGGCCCCATGTCTGGGGAGCTGGAGGAGGGTGGTGGCCATGGACAGTGGCCAGGGAAACTCAGGCTGATTTAAAATCCCAGCCACTTTTTTTCCCCCACCCCCTTCCAGCGTGGCCGGTTTCGGAGATCCTGGAAAAGCTCCAGCATTGTAGCCTTGGTTTTTTTTTTCCTTTTCCCTGTTCAAAATCTTAACTCTTTCAATGCTCAGATAAGACTTACAGACTTTTCAATCCTTCCCAGAGTGAAAGGGAAAAAGGAGATATTCTTAAGTCAGTGAAGCAAGAGCTAAGGTTTTTAGATGGAAGGAGAGTAAGGAGATGCTGTGAAAATGGCTGAAATGTCCTTTTCTAAAATTGTAGGGATGAACTGATGTACCGAATATTCCTATTGTTATGAATGGTTTTCTATTTTTCCAATTAATCAAACAACAAAGATTAAAAGTAACAACAAATTTTTAATAGTAACAATTATAAATGAATACAATCAAAAGTATTAAAGATGATTACAAAAATTATTGAAACTGAATACAATCCAAGTAAAGTATTAAAGTTGTATAATTTGGGATGGATAAAATTTGAGAGTGTTTTAGTATAATTGAGGTTCGTATAAAGCATAAGCAAAAACCAACTGGGGGTATGGGGAGGGGCCTCCCCTTCCTCACGTATCAAAGCATCCAGGCTAACAATCCCACTTATATACTATAGGCTACAGAAGTTTCTAGAAAGCTCCTCCTAGTTTCTATTCCTAAGATCTACGTAACTATACTGCACGGCGCATGCTCTACTAATGGGTTGGGGGTCTCTCATCCTTTTGAGGGTCTTATTTCCGATGAAGGCTCGTCGTCTTCCTCAGTGACCGAGGTGTGACCTGCAGGTAGCGCAGGCGCCCTGTGTGACTGAGCAGATGTTTTCCATAACATGACTCTAATTAAGTCCCATGCTTGGAATCATCCCATTTTTGCCCATTTCAAGGTTGAAGCTGTATTTCTAGATGCTGCTTGTCAGACCTACGTCCTTCTACTCTTCTTATTTGACTTTCTTCCAACCTTCTTCTTCGACTCCCAACATCTGGAAGATGTCCTTTGCCCTGTCTCACCCATCTCCCCCCCTTTCCCTTGGTAACAATTGTCTTCTATTGATATAAATACAATTTTGCTAATATAGTTACAATTTAATTAGCACGAATCACATTTATCACACCTATAAACCATAGAGAAAGACATGGGGGATTGGAGTGTTCCATTTGATAGATTGTTTGACCAAAAAACCCCTGTGCTGAGAATATTTGCCCTGAGGACAGAAGGGGATCTCGGTTTTCTGAGGATGAAGCATGAACAGAGAGAAAAGAGATGAAGAGAATGTTTGCTTTGGTACATTTCATTCTGGAAAGTAATACCCCAAGAATCAGGCATGGTCCCATATGAGCAGCTTTGGGAAGGCTGTGGAGTTGGGAGGAGTGCCACAATTGCAGGTTCCAGGCAGATGCAAATCATGAAAATGAAACCATAAGAGGACTGTTTTCTTCCTTCTTGTGGAATAAATCCCTATAGCCTAACAAGAGGAGGCTTCTCTCTCTGAAATTGAACTGAAAAAGACTGTTTGAGTTGGGAACTGACCAAAGTAATTTTTGTATGTTTGTTTTGTTGTTATGAAGGTTGGGAGAGGGAAGGAAGGAGTGGCCTGAAAATCTTATTCTGAATGGATTTTTTTCCCTCTTTGTGTGGTTAATAGATTTCTTCTTATACCCTCTTAAGTTTTAGGCCTGCCTTGCTTCTGCTCCTGGTTCTATCTCACAACAGAAAATGAGTATATTTAAATTGACAGATCAAAACTTTGACATTATTTGGTGTGTTGGCCAGGAAAACAAAATTACATCAAGACTTTTTTTGGAGAAATTAAATTAAAACCAAGACAGTAATATATGTGAATACATGGTACCAAAGTCAACCTTCTGTTGAAAATACTCACCTGAATATTTTCCTTCATTTATCAGAACCTTGCAAGGTTTTCTTTGAGGTCTATCTCTCTCTAGCAAACGTGATTGAAATTTACCAGTCAAACTTTCAGAGGAAGGTGAGAGAAATGGTGAAAGTGGAACAAGCTACTCAATCAAATAAGTCTCATTTACTTTGAAAAGTAGGTTTTATGATGATTTTCTTAATTGTGATAATAATTGGTAGTAAGCTGCTTGAGCATGGCTGCACATATGCTGGACTATAATATCTCAGGGCACTGCTGAAAAATATTCTAATACTGCATATAATGCCACTTATCTAGCTTTTTGTGCTCCAGCCCACATATCTAAATTTCAGGGGCTGACTGTTCTGCTTTCATTTCTATGACTCTCTGAGGGGTTATGAGGAAAATCATTAAAGCTGGAGCTTTGTCCATTATTGGCTCTGGAACTTATTTATCTATGCAGAAGAGAAATTACACTAGCCTGCTTATTTCATCATGACATCAGCAGCCTTCTTTCATTTCAGAGCCTATTTCTCAGGCTGTGCAGAATGTGAATTATAGCATTCTGAGAATTGTGTGAATAAAAAACTTCTCTTCATGTCCACACATGGCATCAGAGACTACAGCATGAAGAAAAGGAGGGTAAAATTCCAATGGATTTCTGGTCTTGAAAATTTTGTTCAGGCCTCAGAAACTGAAGCTGTTTGAGCTCCTCTTAAGAAGAAGCCATTTATTCCACTGGCAGACTACATTGCATGGAGAAAAAGTTTTGGTTTTGGAACAAACTCTTCTTTATATAACATTAAGCAGTAAGCAGTCACGCAAAATGGCTTTTTCTCTTAGACAGAAATGTTAGCAAAAAATTGTGCAGAATCCTGCTTCAGAAGATCAGTCTATATTCATTACATGCACTCCCTTACTCCTCCGAGCCAGTGAGCTCCTAGCAGCATGAGCTCTGAGGCTGCACTATAAGGATTCCTGCCCTCTTCAGGTGTGAGCCTCTTGTTCAGCAAAACTCTCAGCAGACATTCAATGAAATCAATCCTATATTTTATGTCTATGGTTCCATGGTTCCTATCAGGAATATCTCTCTTTTTTTTTTTTTTTTTTTTTCCCAGTAAGCATAGAGAGGTAGAAAAAAACCCATCTCTTCATAATTTTGTTGGATTCATTCATTCCTCCCAAAGTCTTCCATTTTTTATCTAAGCATACTGTTCAGCTCTCAAATAGGGACATAAGTGAGGTCAGTTTTCTCCACCAGGCCTTGAATAGCCCACCGTGTGCACAAGAGGCTTTATAATCCATTACCATTTTACTCATTTAGTCAACATAGGTTGGAAAAATTACTATCAGGCACTAACACCAGCTTTAAACACAGACAGCAGAAATGTTTTGCATGTTAGTGTTTAGGGAGATGCAGCAAAAAGCATATAGCTCTGGGCTGCTCCACTCATTCTGTTGGAGGCTGGAGTAACACTTGCAAATTGCTACTGGGGACATGGTGTAGGGGGATTTAAACTTCCTAAGTCTTTTTTTTTCATGGCATAGGTCAAGTGGCCCAACTTATTTAGAGTAGCTTTATTTAACTGGTTATTTTATTTTATTTTATTTTATTTTATTTTATTTTATTTTATTTTATTTTAATTTTAATTTTTTTTTTTTTACACACCAGAGATCATCTCACAGGACAGCAGAAGTCTTCTTTATATTTTCTCCTCATAAACAATTTTATCTGAAGAAAGTCATCAGTACCTGAGCTGTATCTGCATTATTGCTGATACTGTACTTGTCAGACCTAATCCAGCAATGATGCTGAGGGAAATATCTTAAATTTAATGATTTTCAGTGAAGCCCTTTTTTATTCAAACAGTGAGTTACGGTGATACTTTTTCCAGTTAGACAACTATTTTATAATGAAATTACTATCATGACTCCTTATAGGTGAAAGGAGAAGGCACAGATTACTCCTTGCTCTAATGAATTTGTAATCTGGACCCTGACCCAAAGCTCATTAAAACCTAAAGCAAAAACTCACACCTCTCAAAAGGAAGCGGGATTGCCTCACTAGCAGAGAAGCAAACCATTTTTTTCTTGAATGATCTCTTTAATTTGAAAAATCAAATTTGAGAATTGCCAAACCTGTACAGTATTGATGAATTCTTTTTAACAAGACAGGAAAATGAAAATAATATTTTTAAAACAGCAGAAATCAATGATCTGCCCTTTCTCTTCCTCTCCTTTTTTCTCTTTAAAGTAGTTTTCCTTATTTTAAGAGCATAATATCTATTTCCTTATTTTTAATTCATCAGTTTGTGATCTTATTAGGAATTCAGCTGTCTGCATACATAATAAGTTAGATCAAGGTTTTTAACAATGGAGGTGAATATTCCTTATTAGCTTGATGCAAAGTAAATTTTAGCAATTGTCACCTCGTGGTTAAAAATAAAAATTACTTATTTTCTTGTGCCAAGTCAAAGTGAGAGGAGATAATATTGGGAGTCACTTCCCTACCATGGATAACTGATTTCTAGGCTACAATAAACAAAAATGAGATGAAGCAAGCAAGAAAAAAAATATACTTACAAAGAACTGCAGTTATGTCTGAAAGGTATGAACACATAGGACATGTTTTTGCAAATGCTAAAACTCAGATTTGACTGGCTGCTACTGCTGTAGCACAGCAATACAATGGTGAAAATTTCACAAAACCTGAAACAATTAGCTGGATTTTTTAATTATTTTTTTTTAATTTTTTTTTTTAACCTAAAAGAAATGTCAGAATGACTTCAGGTTTTATGTTTATGGTCAGATTTTGAAAATAATGGGAGATCTTGATGAATAGCAAAATTATTAAAGATAATAAGCATAGAAAACCTGTTCTGCCATCTTTTAGTTCACACAAGTTTTTTGGATCCCTTTTATTCAGTAGACACATGTGTACACAATTCAAATCACTCTCACTGTGAGGCTTATTTTAAAAAGCACTTTGTGAAATTGAACTTGAACAAAGAAATAATATTGTTCATTAAAGAACTCATCTGTGTACCAGTCTTATTAAGCAAAACAATCAGTTTAATTTTTTTAATTTACAAAACCATTTTGGGATAATCAGAAAACTGAGCATTGCATACCACATTGTCATATGTACATTTTAAGATAATTAGATATTCAATATCCAGGACTCCCAGGAAGAGGAATAGCTATAATCCTTATTCTGTTTTGAAACTCAAAACCCCGATTGCATTTTCATTACTTTTTCTAACCACTTGACTTTTTCTGTCTCTCCTCCTGGTCCTTTTCTACCCCAGTATGATTTTGAATATGTGGGACAATTTATGTTTGTTGTTGTTTCAATGCAGTTTATATGCAGAAGATGCAAAGACACTGGGAATATCTTCTAGTCTTGTTTGTGCTGCTTCAGAGAGCAAGGAACTGAGTGGGAAGCTCTCTGTACTCTGTTTAATGATATTGTTTTAGTGTGTATAGATTCTAAATGTAAAAAGAAAGGTGGTTTAAAGTGAAACACTGTACAAAAAGAAATAAAAATTTCATGATAAAGAAATAAAGTAAAAACTACCACAAAGTTCAGCTACCACCAATATCTGATTTAGGAGGTTGTACATCACCGTAAATTACACCTACAAAATACTGCAGTTCTGCTAAAGTCAGTGTAGTCACTGATCTACATTAGATGAAGAGCTCAACAGGGTGTGTAAAACTTCATTGTCTAACACTATAGGAGGCATTATGCTTTTACTTTTGTTGAGTATTTTTGTTTTTCATCCTTTTCTTCACACCACCCTGGGAATTCAGCTTGACAGTTTGATTCCCCTAGATTTGCCACTCGTTTGCTGGTTCTATGTTTACTACCCAGAGCTCCAGGGCAGAATAATTGATGAAAACCGTGGGTTTTACTGAATGCGCACACCTTCCTGCCATGTATTCCCCCTGCAACCTCTGCCTGTGCAGACAGCTGTGGGGACTACTGCTTCTTCAGTCTGACCTTTCTGCCTGACGCAGGCAGATCGAGTCATGACGCCAAAGGAGATGCAAAGCACAAAATAAGCAAGAAAAAATACATAAGAAGAAAACAAAACTGTGCTCTGCCAAGCTCTTTACAAGGGAAACACCCTCTCCAGAAGTAAAATTCCACATCTTGTGTATTGCCACCAGCAAGCCATTATGGGAGGCAGATATTGCCTGGACTGAATATTTCTGGCTGCGCCTGTTATCCAAAAGACAATGGGGGAGGTTTACCTTCTCTGTTCCCAGTCTCCTTCTTCCAGTTCAGAGGGTGTGCAGGAAGCTGCTGGGGATTTGAAGTAGGAGCTTTCATGATGCCTCCATCCAACTGAATTGCCAACAGGTTTGAGTTGTGATGGCATCCCAGAAGATTTTGAAAACTTAGTGCTGTCCTCACTTGAAAGCTAGAGTTCACCGAAAAGCATATCTTTCCTCTCACCACAAACATGACTTTTTTTCTTATTTTTCTGTCCTAGCCTTTAATATCTTTACCTCAAAACAGAATTTCTTACTGTGTTTTCTAAAAAGTTTTATCAGAAGTTAATTATTTTTACAACAGGAAAACACTGATGAACTATTTAACTACTTAATTGAGAGTTGCTTGAAAAAGGTTACAAATTTTCCTTACCTAAAACATTCTACTCTAAAGTAGCTCAGCACTAAACTGTGTTTTACTGCAGTGCAGCACTGTCCCTTGAAAGCTGTCGTCAGGCAGTTCAGCCTGATGTGCTGATATTTTGCAGGTCCCAAATTTCTGTATGAAGGGTGCCTCCTCTGGGGTCTGTAAGTTCTCCTCTGAACAAGCCACAGAATGCACAATGGGAAGCAGAAGATTGTGGCTCACAGGGATTAACATAATAAAACAAAAATGCCGGTCTCATCAGACACTGTGACACAATAGCCACAGGGTTCTTAGTATTGAGCTGACCTGACACAAAAGATTTAGTAGCAGTTTAAAAATCAAAGTGTTCTGCCCTTTTTGTAGTCTGTTTTTGCTTGCTTGTTTCGTCAAAATAGTTTGAAATGTGCATTCATTTTTTCAGGATCTTAGCAAATGATGATATATGGGTAAAAAGATAAGAGAGCTGAATAAACTTAATACTTTTCTTTTAATACTGCCTTTTTTAGTGGTTTGTATAGAGCTGTAAGTTCTCAGAGAGCAGCTGTTTCACTGCTTTTTGTCTAAGGAACAAAATGTGTTGAAAGTGTAAAAAAACCCCCAAATTCCACGCAAATTATTGACAAACACAGAATACACAGGTCCTGGGGGTTGTGAGGTTTGCCAGCTCCTGTAACATCCACAAGAGTTTGGATTTAAACTCGCTCTGGAGAGATCCCATCTGGTTCTGAAATACAGGCACTATTAATATCAGCCAAAACTGAAACTCTCCTTAAGATTCTAGGATTAAAAGATGAAGAATGACTACCGAGGAAAAGAGTTTCACCTTGATGACAAATACAAAACAACATTTACTGTTTGGAAGGAAAAGGGAAACAAAAGATTAATTTAGTATTGTGTTTTGGTCCCCACAAAAATGCTGCTTTAACTAGCTTTAACTGCTTTAACTTTCAGTATATATTTTGACTCATAAAATAACTCATTTAAAGAGAAAAAAAATCAGTAACTCCAACTTCCTATGTGCTTTTACTTTACTATCTCTAAATGCATATTTTGACTACACCACTGGGAAAGAGTACCAATATAACATTCCCTAAAGAGGTAATTGTGGAAAAAATTGGAACCTTTTGAGTGTGAAGGAGATGGGAATAGAGGGGAATAGGGGTCAAATCATGACCCTCTACCATTTTTAAAAGAAACTGCATTCTCTAGCTGCCAAAATAAGTGAGCTTTATGGAAATAAAAATGTGCTCTGGATTAGATTTTGACTTAGAAAGTAGTATGAAAACAGATTAATATTGAACATACATTGAAAATCTAGGCCCTGGTACTAAGTATTAGATATCTTAGCATTCACTGTAAGCTTGCATCTGTAAAGTACGGAAAAGGTTTTGTAAAGAATGACAATAACGACACTAAATACAGACTGATTATTTTGTCAGTCTAGAAAGCTAATTCACAGAGGGCATGTCATTGTCTCACATGCCACCTTCATTAATGTTGGTTATTTTTGATTTACTGGATACTTGAAGAATCCAGATTTGAAAAATCCTTATTGTTCCCTGAACCCTCAAACTTCATAAGCCCAGTATACGACTACAAAAAAGCAAACAAACAAAAAAAAAAGTGGCAACATATGCTGAAATGGTCAGCAGTACCTTCTGCTTATTGACAGGTCCACCATAGTCAAGGTTCTGCTAAATAAACTGAAGAAATCTTCAGGAAAAAGCAATGTGACTCTGCATGTTCTGATGGAGAATTCCAGTCTGGCACACAAGCACTGTCTGAATTTATATAGGAAAAGATTTACATAAGCACTGTATGTGAGCAACCCTTTGTTATGTATAGATTTCCTACCAAAAATCCTGTTCTCTGATACATATTTTTAATACCCTTATTCCTTCAACTCCGTTCCCTACTTGATTGTCTGCTAGAGGCTCTGTAGAGGATTCTGCCTACCAGAGAGAGAAGAAAATTCGTGTAAGACAAGTAATGTTTGCTTGCTGACTGCAAAATACGACCTCTGAGGCTAAAGCTTCAGACAAACATAAGTACTGATGGGAAGGCAATTATTTACAGCTGAAATATGACTGAGGTACTCAGAAGACTTCAAAGATGGTGCTTCCCTGGGCTCTGTGATATATAAATCCTCAGTACTCAGAAGGAGATTCAAAAACACGCAAGGACAAACCCCAGGCAGAAAAAATACCCAAAGAGCTTTATCAGTTTCCACAAATTACAAGCATGCTCACTGTCATATGCTAATGTGATTAAGCGTGCCAATGGTGAAACTCTTCAGATCTTCAGAAGAGGTAGCAGAGCCGAAGCAGCAAGGACAAAAATTCAGCACTGTGACCCAGAAAGTGCGACAAACACAGTTTACTAGCTGAAATGCAGAGGTCTGAAGTCACTTTCGTGCCATGAGTCAGTCACAAGTGAGCTAGACACTGTGAGGACAGAGCAGAAGAGACACTCAGTGTAGTGGACATTTTAGCAACCTGCTTGTGATTTGTAGCCCTGGTTTAACCACCTGCCTCCTTATTGTGGCACAGTTTTGTTTACCTCCAATATTAACCTCTATTGGTCCAATATGCAGAGACATTTCAAGCACCTTAACTGAGGACCTTGCCCATGCATTCATAAAACATCCTGCAAAACAGCAGCAGGCTCTTGGGTTCTGCTGTGGGCTGAGTCCTGCCTTGGCTGTACCTCCCAAGTGGTACCTTTTGACATTACAGTCACTCCTCAGAGTTTCAGCAGACTCTTTTCCCAGTTTTCCCCAGCCTTCCCTCACCCTCTGTGCTGCTTTGTCCCTGGGGGACATGAAGGTAGTGGGCCCTGCATGAATGAGGCGTCCATGATGTGGACATTTTTGAAAGGGCTTTCTTGATGGTTGAACTCCTTGAGGGTGCATATCTGTCTGCTCATAATCCTTAGTCATTTCAGATTGCCTAATGATTGAGTTTGTTTTTTCAGTTTTGGTTTAGTTTGATTTGTTTTGTTTCCTTCCCCTCCGCCCCACCATCTCCAGATGGTGTTGGCTTTTTTCCTCTCTTTCTGACTTTTCTGTCTCTCTTTTATTTGTCAGACCCTTACCTGCTTTCCTGTCATATATATAATCTCATTTTCTTAAAAAATGGTCTCTCAAAGTATTCATGAAGTCTGCAAGTGGCAGTTTCTTAGATCACTAATAGTTCACAGACTGTGAACAAAAGGGCTAATGTGTCTCAGCACAGTTCACGATTCAGTTTCACTGTATAAAATCAGCCTCTGTCCACTTGCAACACAGGAGATAACCACTTCATAACTTTATTTATTGGTTCATAACAAAGGTCTGTCTTGAAGCAAAGCTACAGAAATAACAATAATTGGGAGAGAGTAGAGAGAATAAAATAAGCCTGATGCTGTGTTCTCAGCCCATTACAGTGATCAAACCGTCCTTTTCCTGCACAAGACCTGCACTCAAGGAAGAAGATGCTAAGACTCACTGACACAAGGCGACAGACTGACCAGTATGAGTCTCTGATATGTCCACTTGCATCAGAAACCCAGCCAAGACAGAGAAACTCTGTTACCCTTCCAGGTAAATCTTCCCCAGATATCTGGAAATGTAAACACAGCTCTTCTGACTATGAGTTTTAGTTACCTGTGTAATTAGGTATGCTCATTAAGAAATATCTAAAACCAGCAGAACTTAATTTTATAGACAAATAAGCAAATGACAGTGGACTAAACCAAACAAGAGCATGAACAGCTGCTACCATTTTTAATACCCTAAAATAATTAAAATAATAACATTTGAATGCATTAACCATATTATATTTAGTTTACCATTTCAATAAATTGGGAAGCCACTTAGGTTGATCACTAGAACTGTTATTTTCAGAAATAGAGAATTTAATTATTTAACTAAAAAAGAAACTTTCCCTAAACTTTAATTTGGCTTTCCAGAAACTAAATAACCATGCATGGAAATCCAACTCTGATTGTAAGTATTTGGGGTTTTCCTTGTTTTTTTTTTTTATTGACCACACATCTCAGGTTGGATGCCCAGGTATTCTAAAGGACCTTATGTCTATGTGAATGTTATTATTAAACCATTATTATGCAATACCTAGAGATCCTTTTTTATGCAGGATATTTCAGTGCTGACGAATGCTGACATTATGTAGGGATTATTTTGCCTCTTAAGCATGTGTGGATGATTAGATCATCTACCAAAGTAGATGTAGTAACCAAACACTAATTGTATTTCCATTTAGTCTTTCCTTCAAATTATAATTTGTTTAATCTTGTGAAATAAAGGAAAAGGTTAAATATAAAGAGAAATATTTGCTGGGTTCATAGGGCTACAATGATACAACTTAGTGATTTTTTTTTTTAATTACAATTTTTTATATTTAATATTTAACCATGATTTGTTCAATGGATTCCAGATCTTTCTATAGCTACATCCCCATGATTATGTCTTCTAAACAGTTAAAAATATCGAGCTCCTTAATTGAACCAGCTTTTTCTTTCTTTATTTCAGTCTTTAGTCTAATGTTTGGATTTTTAAGTAGGCTTCTTTTTAAAAAAACATTATTTTTGTGCTATACCAGAACAGATCTTAGCACAGCTATAAAGTCACATAATATCACCATATAATAATATAATTTGATGGTCTCTGTTAGGGTGCAGACAGTCAGGAAAACATTAGAGAGGAATTTGTTATTCAAAGGTGAAAGTATTTAATCTTTGTGAAGAAACGTGCAATGACTCAGCCATCCCATCTCTTGTGCAAGAAGTAGCAGGAATTCTCTCATGCAGAAATCACTTCCAAATTTGCTTTGGAGACTGCCTAGTGCCTCATGGCTCTCTGGAAGCCCTATTAAAATTCCTACTACTTAAAAAATAAGTTAATTGAATCTGAAGTCAGTTAAGTCTTCTAGTGGCCTATCCCAAATGAGAAATAATGAGATTTTCTGAAATTAGCAGATGAAGCTCTCTGTTCTGTGGAACTTCAGGCTCAGTATTCACTTAAATATTCACCTCATCTACAGAAAACTGTGTCATCAGGAGCACTGGCTGTATTTTCCCTAAAAAGGAAGCAGAAAAGAAGAGTAGGAATGAAAAAAATATAGGCAAAATTATTTTCTGCCTTTTAAAGTATACCTCTAATGTACCGAAATAATCTTTTTTCTCTAACAATTCAGTACACACAAGAGAAAAATCACCTGAAGGCAAAGTCTGGCTTCTGTGACACTAGTGAAACTTTTGCCATTGATTTTGCTGGCACTAGGATCTCGCCTTGATGAGCAGCCACTTTTACTTTCTTTTTATTTTACTCTTTGAAAAATTATTTGATGAAAGAAAATTTAGAAATTATTTGGCCAATGGAGCTGTAGATTTCATTCTAATATGTTTCAGAGTGTAATCATCTATAGGGTAGAAAATTCCACTGTCAAAAATATTTCACAAAATTTCTTCTATTAATTTCATTTTACTGTAGTCAAGAAGTGTCACACTACCATCTTAAATCAACCATCAAATGTTACACAGCATTGCCTTGAAGAAAAGCAGCCAATATCTTTAACCCCTAGGGGTATTGTTGCTTTTAGGGAGACTCAGTACTGCATGTACCTAAATAATATGTCTATTTAAAATTTAAGTAGCTAACAGTAATTTTACAAAGCACAGTCTTTGTACAGCTTTATTGAGTTATTTTTTACTATTGAATTTTCTCGAGGACACAACTTAATGTATTATCCAAAAGGCTTATGTGTACAAGGAAATTATTCTCAAAATTGTGTCAATAATCTCATGGCAAAAATTCTTCATTATAAGGATCATGATAAACAGTCTCTAAAATTGTCATATAAGTTTCAACCACTTCACATTTTGATGTATGAATGCATATTAAAATTTTATCTGTCCAAAATAGAGGATTAATCCAGGAACTGACATTCAGATCCTTTTAAAAAAGGTGAAAGGAATTTGAATGAGATGGAGACCTTGAGCTTTTCTCTCTACAATCAATCTGCTACAGAAAGCCCTTGTGAGAGTTTCAAATAGTACCATTATACATGGCAAATGCCAAGTTTCTATTTCACAGGTTAACCCTGTCACATAGAGCTGTGCCTTCATGTCTGTGTCTCCCAACATGTGTGTACACATGCACCATGATGAACCTTATCATATTACAAGAGGATTTCCAAAATGGTTCCACAACTTAAGGTGTCCAGAGGCTTTTGGAATACATACAGGCTTTCATAAAAATCATGATCCTCTAAATGAGATATTCAGATCTGACACAGCAAATTTGAAACATAAAAGCATAAAACTCTACTATTGAAGCAAAGGAGCAGCATTTTTATCTTGTTCAGGGTCTGAAATCAGATATGAAGGTATGCCATTGAGCATTGGTGAGACTCTGCCTGTACAACAGATGAAAATGCTTTCAGAATCCTTTGCAAATGGAGAAATTTGTACTTTGGTCAAAGAGAGTGCCTGGACAATGCAGGTTATGCCCTTTAATTTTCAGAGAAGTATTTCAGAAGAAGCTGAGGTTTGATAAAGCTGGACATAAATGCTTGATACGCACATAATTAGAAATATGTTCTAGTGTTTTAGCTTCAATTCCATGATTACATTATTTTGTATATCTTCTGTCAAAAGGATGAAGAATTATTCTGCCAATTATCCATGATAATTGGAATTTTCTGCCCGCATCTTTGTCATGGTTTGACATGCCCAATGCCAGGCACCCACAAAAGTTGCTTGCTCACCCTGCCCTGTACAGTTCAGCAGAGGCGAGGGAAAAATAATTAATGAAGAGGTCATGAATTGAGATAAGGACAGGCTCAACTTAAAGTTACAAAGTGAATTTATTACTAATAGAGTCAGGGGAGAATAATAAGAAGCAAAATAAGCCCTTAAAAAACTTTTTTCCCCCCAGCCCCTCCCTCCTTTCCACCGACAGCACAGGGAGACAGGGTATGGGGTTTTGGTCAGTTCATCACCTGAGGTTTTTTTCTGCAGCACAGGCAGAGAAGTCATTCCCCTGTGAGACCGTGGGGTCCCTCCCACAGGAGACAGTTCTCTGTGAACTTCTCCAGTGTGGGTCCAAATCTGAGGAGCAGCAGCCCTCCCAAAACTGCTGCAATGTGAATCCCCTCCACTGCACACTGTCCTCCCAAAACTGCTGAGGCATGGCATATGACTCTTCCATGGGATACAGCCCTCCCATGACACGCTGCTCCAGCCTGGAAGCAAGTCTCTCCACAGGTCTCCCACTGGATCAAAGCCTCCTCCAGGCATTCACCTGCTCCAGCATGGGGCTCCTCCATGGGCTGTGGGTAGATCTCTCTATCCCCTGTGGATCCCCACGGGCTGTGGGTGGATCTCTGCATCCCCCGTGGATCCCCATGGGCTGCAGGGGCACAGCTGCCTCACCGTGGCCTGAAGAGGAATCTCTGCTCCAATGCTTGGAGCACCTCCTGCCCTCCTTCTCCACGGACCTTGATGTCTCTGTGTTGCTTCCCATGTTCTCACCTCCTCCTCTTCTCTGGATAGAAGAAAAAACTTAGTTTTGATTTTCTTATCAAATCTGTTATCACAGAGGCATTACCAACCTCTGTAATTGGCCCAGCCTTGCCCAGTGGCCTGTCCATCCTCAGAGCCATCAGGGATTGGCTCTGCTGGACATGGTGGAAGCTTCCAGCAGCTTCTCACAGAAACTAGCTCTGTGGCCCCCCTCTATCAAAAACCAGGCTGTGCAAAACCAATGTTCTTTTTCTCTCACTAATTTAGGTTAAGTTTTCTGAATAAGAGATAATGCCTCAGGCTTGCTCCTGAGATGGAAGGGATAAGATATTTAAAGTTTATCTTGACACTTCAAGTGCTATAGTAATCCACTGTAATGCATCCTTGAGGGTTCTGATTGCTTCATTCCTTTTGTAACTTAAGATAAGTGATACTATATTACATAATGAAAGTAATTTTATCTAACTTTTTCTCTGTTACCAAGAGTCAAAGAACACTAGACAAAGTCAAAGATGGTAAGAAAAAGACAGACATATTAGACATTTTCCATGCACAGGTTTGCATTCTCTTTGGAGACTGGATAATCTTCCCATGGCTCTCCTCTACAACCTTATAATAGTTAATTAATGTACCCAAAGAGTCTTCTGCACTTGGTGCTTGAATAATAGAGAAAAATCAAGAGAGAAAAGCAGAACAAATATATAGCATGGGTAGCGAACTAACCCTGTTCTTTTAATTGAGATATTTCCATTTGGGAAGAAGTAGATTAGAGCAGTTATGTGATAGCTATTAAAAAGCTATCCCAAAACCAAAAGAAACAAACTAACCACAAAAAACCCAGAAAGAAACCTCAAATCCAAATGATGAAGAAGTTTGGAGTGGTAGGAGAAGGAATTAAGACAAAGTCATAGTCTTTTCATCCCTGAACTTTTGACTGTACCATGTAGGCTGGGGAAAGGATTGCCATTTAAGAGGATATTTGAAACAGAAAAAAGGGAAAAATTTCAATACCAAATACATATGCAAATTAATAAGTATTGGTGACTCGAGAGGAATGTGCCATTGTTTTGTGAAAAATATGAGTAAAAGAGAATTGTTCTGTCAAGGTCATGGAATTAGTATGGAATTGAAACGGATGAGACTTCAGCATGAATTTTCATGCGGAGAATGAATTCACTTCCTCACTTCCTAGAGAAGCCCTAGGATCCAAGGTAGAATTGTTTTTCAAATGGACAGCGTCATCAGTGACTGCACAAAGGTTTATTTTTGTTCACATTCTGCACTGGAAATGGTAGGAAAGACCAATGTTTGATGTGGACCAGCATTTCTAAAACTGATAAAAGCTCCAGGGTCTCCCAAATCAGTGTTGATGCAGAAGTATTTAGAAGTCTTACCTATAAGAGACACTTGGGATGCAGATGCAAGTGACTGCAAGCAGCATTAAAGAAAATGTTCCTTCACTTACATGATGTGAAGGGTGGGATGTTGGTGTTTGTCACAAACCACGGAAAAATCCTTTCATTTCTCTGCTCCAATATATTTTTCCTCTTTCCTTGCTTAAGCTTTTAGACTAAAATGTTCATAGTATAAACTGTCACCATTTCATGCATGTGTCCACACACTTGTCAAATATTACCTAGGTTTCAATTAATTTTTGCTATATGAACTGAGAATGAAATAACATTTGCACACTCTTCACAGGGAACAGTTTTATATGCTTTGCAGACACCAACATCTCAGTGACACATATGAGACGTTTTACAAAACTGTAATGGTACTGAACTAGCAGGGCTACCACATATAGTCAGTGAAAATGTGGATTCAAGGAAGGTCTTATAGATTCCATTGACCTGGAATTCATTGTGTCTAGATTATAAATTATATTAGTCCTGAAGTAATGGTAATATATGAGTTGTTCAATGTCATCATGGTCTTTTCAGACAAAAAGAAGAGAAAATAGAAAGTAAATTAATTCCCAGGGGAGGGACAATAGTGCTGTGGAGAACTGGTGAACACATTAATATACCCAGGAGACTTTTCTCAGCCAGCTGGTTTCCTATGTACCAATGTCACTGCAGATGTGAATGCATCACACACACTGGCATGTTTGTGACAGCCTCTCCACCAAAATGACGTGCTGCATAAAAAGCACTGTGTCTGCATAAAAACTGAAAAACAGTCTGTGGTTCATGGTGTTGTCAATGTCAGGGAAAAACCCACTGTTTCAGCAAAGCATCAAAATTATTTTGCCAGTAAGGCCAGAAAAAAACCAGTTAAGAAGTCATTCTAATAATCTTTTCCCTTTAAATTGGGTTCTAATGCAGCAGGTACTTTCCATGAAGGGCAGGAAGAGCTTAAATATATATTTTTTGAGCCTTGTGGAATTGTGAGCCCTCTTAGTACACTGTTGATTGAAATCAAATGGTTTAGAAAAAAAGAGAAGCTGGGGTACCCCGTATACCAATTCATGCATGGATATAGCTTACTCGACAGTCTGAGAGATTCAGGTAAACACTAAGAAATCTGCTTGTTTAATCTGGCAGACTGCTGTCTCATCATATTTCTGTTCCTAAAGGGCAAGTTCCTCTCTCACAGCTGAAAAAATCTGCCCTTGTAGAACAAAGATTTAGCAACTATAATAGGATAACTTCACAGTCTTGGGAAGCAAAGATGCTTGGGAGGGAGTGGGGGGCCATGGAAAATGGGATTCTGGAGGGGGGTAAGGAAGCAGCCTGTTTGCAATGCATCATGTCTATTTTACTACTATACAACAGCTGGTGAACTGTACTTTAGCATAGCAGATGGGGATTATCCAAAATACCTTTGTTATAGGGGAAGACCAGACAAAAGTAACATTTAAGTCAGTGAGACCTTGTCTGCATGTGCCCATCTCTTGGGAACCATCCACCCACAGAAGGATACCGAATTGTGCCTCTATACAGAAAAATCTCCCTGCATCCTGCAGATGTGGGATGGTCGGAGCAAGGACTGGGGCACCTGAGACCATGGCAGGGAGGGGTAGGTGGGGCACCAGCCTGGGCTGGGGTGACCGTGAAGTCAGTGAACATCATTGAAATTTCTACCTCCCCACTGCAGCATTCCCACTTAAATAAATTGTAAGTTTTCAGTTAGCAGGCGGTGTGGGTCTGTCCTTTCAGTGATTCCAGGCACCTCAGCTCTAATCTCCATAGTGAAATTCCATCTGAAAAGCCATGCTATAGTATTAGTCCTGAAAAAATGTATTTTTGTTCTGGAGACTGCAAAACAGTGGGAGAACCTTACAGAGTGACTGGAAACTGATCTCATTTGAAGGGAGGATAGTTCTGAAGGAAAAGCAAAATCTGGCATTGAAAGAGGGTATTACAATAAATAAGAGTTCATTTTGCCAGTCTGAAACTTACTACTTTTTTCTTGGAAGCTTGCTCATAAACTTCAGAAAACTCAGATTATTAAGTGTCAAAAGAAACAATTGGTCAGTTATTGGGAGTCACAGATGGGAAGCAAGTATCTAATGTGGCATTTAGTATTTATGTTTGTGCATAAGTTTGCACACAAAATGTTTTGATTTCTTTGACAAATAAATTGCTATCTTCAAGCTTCACTCTTTTATAATTACATTTAGTTGCAAAACATTTAATCTCCCTGAATATTTCTCATTTCCTCTTTAAAATACTTATGGTTTTGAAAATACTTGTAGAGTATCTTAAAAACATATAATTTATCAAAGAAATTAAGGCAGATATTTTGCTAAAAATGTATGTAGCAGGATTACATAATTAGATAATCTCTCAGAGGAAACGAGAACACTGTATAGTGCTGAAAGGAGATTTACCTGTTATTTTATGAATAACTGAGCTGAAGACAAAATCAAACGAGATCTTAGTGACTGAAAAGTGAATTTCGTAGAAGTTTTGCAAAATCCTCTGTGAAATTTAACAGAAACTTAGAAGAAACATTCAGCTGTTAAAACACTTTTTAAGAATATTTAATGGACAGATATAAAATTGCTGGCATTTATTTCCTACAGTTTAAAATTACAATGCTTATTTCAGATCTATTTCTAAATATAGAGACCCCCCACATGATAATATCTAAACAAAATTAATATGAGAATTATTAATTTTTATTGAAAGGCCAAGAACTTAGAAGTTAAAGTTTCCAACTTCTTTTATTAAGAGAGGAAGATATGCAGCAGTAAATTTCACTCTCAAAACATTTCTGTGTGGAAATTGTCTACTCCTGAAGGCATTATATAGCTTAAAAAAGAAACTTAGAAAAAAAGAAATATAATTTGACTTTTGTAATCAGATATCAAAGCTTGTTTTACAAATTCATAATTCAGTAACATGGATAAAGCCATCATGCCTCGCTCTGAGCTGATGGCACTGCAAATACCTGAGCTGCAGACCAGCTGCATTTTTGCATGCCACTGGTCTTTCAACAGAGCCCTGTGGGTAGCAGGCATTTTTCAATCATTATCCCAGCTGTATTTTCGGAAAAAAATTAATTTAAACGGGATACTGTAAACAAATCTCTTACAGTGACTTGTGTTTTAAACATGGTAATGTATACTGTGAGGCCTTGTGTAAAATTAAGTCTCATCATTAACATTATCCTAATTTCTGTGGTGTCAAAATAACAGTAGGTGCTGTTGGAAATGTTTGGTGAGTTCTGCAGGAGGTCTGGCTGAATTCAGTACAGATCTATAATTCTGCTGTTTAGCTGCCATTTATTCAATTGCACCTCAGACTTCCTGGAACCAATGGTGTGTTCCTTCAGGTACATCTCACAGGAGCAGAGTACAGCAAATATACGTGGGGCCCATCCCTTACTCATTTGCTACACATGCTCATAGTGTGCCTGCTGAACTTCCCCTCAGAGCACTTGAACTCTGCTGAGATGTAGCACTGACATATTTAGACAGAACTTATGATGACAGGGGGAGTAGTGGCAAGCAGTGTGGTCCTGCCTGCATGTACGTGCTGAGGTTACCGAGAACCTTTCAATTCCATCAAAAATAACTTCTGATTACAACTGGAATACTTGCTGTTTTCTTAGTAAAGAGCATGATACTTTCACCTGCACTCACCTATGTGAGTCAAAATCCACTGTTGTCATATTGTAAACAGAAAATAATGGTCTGGAATGAATCCTCTGCCAACTATCACTTGATGTGATAAAACATGAACAGGACATCACATGGCCTTTAAATAAAATGTTATATCTTATTTCATACTGTTGCAAGAACTTTTCGGTCAACATGCAGAAATAAGTAAGCCATAAATTAAATAACTGGCTTTTATTTGGAGAGTAACAATTTCCCAAGGACAGTTTACACAGAAATCCATTTGCATTTCACAGGTCAATGAGCTTTAGAAATGTCACAACTTCAAATAAAATAATTGAAATGAAACCCTGATTGTATATTCAGGATGTGGAAGAAGACCTTGATGACAGTTTTATGGGACCATATTTCTTGAAGCCTTGGGAGAGTTTTTAATTTTTGCTTTGTAAATAGCTATTACTGTGACATGGTGACTTGCAGAGAGATGTCTTATAGTTCCATTACAGCGGTCTATAAGGCCTGTTCTTTAGTTCTTGGGGCTCAGAGAAAAGTTAATCTCTGTTTCAGTTTCTCATCTGTGAAATCCTTATAATTTTTATCCACTTGGTTTTGTGAGCTTTGAAGAATAGCAAATTTTTGCTATTTTAACAGGTCTTCTGCTTTGTGGATAATCAACATGTTCTACAATGCAGGCCTTGAAACTGAATGAGATTCTTGCAGCTCAGGAAGTCTTTATGAAGTGAGGAAATTTACTAACAACTGTAGTTCACCACCTTGAAAACTTAAATAAAATGCATAACTATAACACAAGATATCAATACATTTTTTTGCTGCCTTAAAGAACACTGCAGTTCAATACACAACAAGTGTTTTATTACTGCAGTTCAGCTTGGTTTCCACGGCCATATGATCCTCTACACATGTAGCTTGACCAACATAAAATTATTTATATCCTTGATTCTTGAATAAATTCTTTTCTTTATACTGTAGATGGTAGATAAAGTCACATTAAGCACAATTGGATACAATAATTTAAAAAATAAATAAATTTGTTATTACAAATTCCTGGATCAGAAGAGAAAATATTCTGAATCTTCTTTATTCTTTTGAATTTCTGTTCTTTTTCTTATTCCATGTGCATTGTTTTTCAAGGGAAAAATCTTTCCTTTTTAACTTAAGCTCCCGAGTAAAACTAAGCGCTTCTGGATTCTCTTGTGTGAGTTGCAGGACTAATGTTTGCCAGTGGTCAACTGGCATATGAATTTTGGGAAATGGAATATGTGTTCCTAATTTTGTCTTCTCTTTGACAGAGTCCAAGACTTCAAAATTATTTTGCCATGCTCAAATGGATTGCTTGAATAATATGATATTCGAGGCTATGAGATAAAGGTGATTAAAAACCAGGATCAATTTTACAAAAAATGTATCTTATTGCATGAAAAGACCCTACAATACGAATCTCTAATGCAACCACCATAAAGTTCTAGCATAATAACACAGAATAAACTGATTACAATCAGTTTAGAAGAAGAATAGGACATTTAAGTTTCCTGCTGTCTGAAAGCAGAATAATGTAAAGAAAGTTATGGATTTTGCATGTTACCTTAGTACTATGGGAGAAGTTAAAAAATGAAAAAAGAAAAAAAAGAGAGAGAATGGGTCTAATTAATGATGAGCCTATAATTGGTGATATAAATTTCAGAATAAAAAAATCAGTGAGAACATATGGTTGCTTCCCTACAAATGAGACAGTGGGAGTAATGATCAAGCACTAAATGTATCAGCATTGGGATGTTCTATGTTTCCTATATGGTGTGCTAAGATATATCACATTCCAAAATAAACATTTTGTTGAAAAAAAAGATAAAGGTCTGTCATTTTTAAATATAAAGCAAAATCACTTATCAAAATGAGCAGGTAAATAGAACCTTTATGTGTGTGATTTTTTTTTCAGCACAGACCTGGGTAGGGGACTCCTTTATGTTCTAATGTGTTGTCAGTCTGGATAAAAAAGGAAGGTGACTGTTACTATCTTTCTGTCTATGCTGGACTCCCCTGCTGTTGCAGTTCTTACAGGGCTGAAATATTTCACTCACCTCAGTGGTGTTTTCTGAAAGCATTAAAATGAATGCAGAAATTTCACTCAATGAAACCTTCCAGCCAGGAGACTTGTCAACAGCACTTCATTTATTGTTTCTTCATATAAATGTTCTAATTTAATAACCTGGAGACTTACTTTTATCAGTATCCCAAATGAACATATTGTGTATAACAATTTTTCATATGTTCTTGAATCAGCAAACTGCCTGTTAATTGCCTGCAACACTCCCAAATTGGCCATTAGGAGAACGAACCTCTGCAATTCTTTGATTTTCTGCCTTCCTTGTTCTCCATGCCACCAACCCTCAGCTGAGCAATTAAGTGCCAGAATGTTTTAATTTTGTGTCACCTTTCAGTTCTCCAACTGGCAGGCCAGGCATCAACACATTAGGTGCCTTGAAGATACTCTTTGAAATATTTCTTAACAGTATCTGCCATGTAACCACACCACTGAAATTTTCCAAGAAACATTTCCCATATGTTAAGGTATTCCCTTAGCTTCTGTATTAATAGTACAATTTATAATTACATCTCTGCTAATTGAGGATACTGTGCATCAATACAAATGTGTTACCTGCTGGAAGTAGATTTTCAGGGCTTTTACAATATTCATGTGACTCATTTACATTCCTCCTGCCTTCATTAGCATATCTGGGCCATGCTATAACTTTTGTATCACAGTTACAGCCTTTCAGTCACTTTAGGGACAATAACTATTACTGTTTTCACTATTAATAATATTAACTATTAACTATTATAATTTTTCTCAACTCTACAGTAATTTTTCCAGAAGAATGCATCATGGCTGAGGTAGCCTGATTTTGGTGCATGCCTCCAATATAGACAGGATTACTACTGTTAGGATTTGTTTGCAAAAAAACCAAACCAAACAACCAACAAAACATTCGTTTTGCTACAGAGTATTGTCTCCTTACCATCAGGAGAAAAAAGCTTCTTCTCACCCTACAAATGTACTATTTTAAATCAGAAAGAGTTTTGCAGCTGACACAGCCTTTCCCAATACACCTACATGTCTACCATGTCTGACACTCCCCTAAACAAAATAAAAAGGCGTATCTATAAAAAAAACAAAACAGGGCTGTGTTGGGTTTTTCCCTAAATGGTTTAATTAGCCCCTTTTTTCTGTCATGCTGAAAGACAATTTTATGATTTTAGTGGAAGTAAAATGGCATTTAATGCATTCAGGCAATTTTATGCTCAGCAGCCTAGCACTGCAATACAGAAAGTGGCAACACTGCACCTCTGAATCTGGAGACAGCCCCATGGAGCCTGTTTGTAATTACATGCTTAACTGATAGTCATGTGAGTCACACAGTTTGGCCTTCATGTGCATACTCTCTAGCTATAGTGGTCTTGTAGTGTGAGGCAGACATGCTCTCTAGTTCAAGTGCTGGTTTATTTCTGATTTAATTGTTTCAGGGGATCTAGCATTAAAGTGCAAATATCAGCAGAGTAAATTCCTAAGAAAGTTCCTCTAAACCATAATATAAAAATTTTGTGGAGTTGTGCATTCACAAAAACACATCTGCACCTTATCTGAGTGTGTGGTTTGATCCTTGGAAACTTCCTTGCTAACAGTGGATATCTCTAGGACTGAAAAGCAGACAAATGCAAGTAATTACCCTCCTGTCGTTGTATATTAGAGTGACAGCTTTTAAGACTCAAACTTTTCCATGTATTTGCAGTAAAATCCATATTAAATAGTCACAACCAGACGTTTCAAGAAACTTTGCTAGCGTACAGCAGCAGCTGGATGCAACTGGACTGTCCCTGTGTACTAGTACACCTTCTTGGTGAATATTGCTAGTAGAACATATAAAACTTTCAGTTAAAGATGGTTTAATATTTACTTTAAAAGCTCTATTTCTCAGTTGGTGCTTTGGTGAGAACATTAATATATTGGGTCACTGCTACAGCCTTCAACTCTACTTCAGCTCAAACACTTTTGTATTCTGTAAGAATAAGGTAAATTAGCTAGTTTTGTTTGAGAATAAAAAAGTGTTAAATCTATTTAAGCACTGTTTTTTGTGGGCTTCCTTGCTTTAAGGTAAGGCTTTAAAGTCCCATAGGGGTTTGAATGTCTTCGCAGCTGAAGGGTCCAGAAAATTTCTAGTGTTTTTCCCCTCTCACAGTGAAAATCCCCGATATTATTACATTTATATGGAATTTTCTCTGTTCCACTTTATCCCCTGTGCCTCAACCAATAAGAAGAATCTGGTTCCAATCAGCTTTACTCCCTCATCAGATATTTTCATAGCTATAAAAATAATTTGTAGAAATACACATATATATATTTAATATTCAATATTCAACATATATTTATATATTGAATATGTATCCATATCCTCCCTGAGCCTTCTCTTCTCCAGACTGCACACTCCTAACTCTCTCAACCTTGCTTCACAAGAGAGATGCTCCAGTTCCTTTATCATCTTTGTGGTTGTGCACTAGGCTTGCTTCAGAATGTGCACATCTTCCTTGTTCTGGGGAGCCCAGAAAGGGAACCAATCCATCTGGCAACATGCTTCATAATGCAGACCAGGACCTCTCTCAGACAGCACCTTTCACAGGTAGTTGACAGTGACCATGCAATGACATCAGACATCTCGTCAACATTCCTGGGAGTGATCCACCAAGGGCATGTGTAAGTCTGCTTTTTTTTCCTAATGTGAGTATCCTCTTCTACTAACAGTAAGCCTTCCTGGCTACAGACTTTCTCTGTGGTGTCAGGGGTCTGTAGGTCTCAGCCTACCCCCTACTTTTGTCACCAGGTTCTCTGCCCTGTTCAGCAGCAGGCCCACCTTTTCCCTAGCCTTTTTTTTTGCTGCTGGTGTACCTACCTGTAGGAGATTTTCTTATTGTTCTTCATGTCTCTTGTGAGATTGAATTCCATGTGGGTTTTAGTTGCCTAAACTCATCCCTCCAAGCTCACATAGTATCTCCTCCTAGGTTATGTACCTTTGCTTTCATCTCTTGAACACTTTGGGGTTTTGTGTGAATTTAGTTCAGTTCTCAGTCATCCATGCAGGTGTCTTTCCATCTTTGCTTGACTTCCTTTATGTTGACATGGATCTTTCTGGAGCATCACTATCAGCAAGCTCTTGTGGACCTCCTTTCTCTTCATGACCATATTCCACAGGGAATTCCAAAGTGATTTCTGAACAGGCCTACTTCTACTGTCCTGAAGCCCAGGGCTAAGGTCCTGCTTTTTGTTCTGCTCAACTCACTCATGTTTCTGAAGTTCTCTGTCTCATGGTCACTCCAACATTCCCAGCCAGTCCTTCCTTGCTGTCAGTAGGAAGTCTAATATTGTTCCTCCTCACATTAACTCCACAAGAAGTTGTCAACAATGCCCTACAGAAACCTCCTGGATTGGTCATGCTCTCCTATGTTGTCCTCCTTGCAGATATTGGGGTAGTCGTATTTCCACACGAGGATCCAGGCATGTGACCACATGACTTCTTCCAGTTCCCTGAAGGCCTTTTCTGCCTCATATTCCTGGTCAGGAGGTCTACAACAGATTTCCACGACAATGCCACCCATATTGCCCTGCCACCTAATTCTGACTTTCATCTATTTAAGAGGTTGAATAAAAAAATCTCTGAAAAATTTGTGTTTTTTGAGTAGGTAAATGTTACAAGCTGCAGAGCAAGTCTCTTCACAGATATGTTTCTGTTACTTAGTTCTGACTTCCTGGCTTTGCAATTTCAGTGTCTAATTACTGGGCTTGGGAGGAGAGAGATGGAAGATGTGTCATTTCTGCTAAACAGCAGGAGGAACCTGAGCAAAGAGATGCTTATGCATCCAGATGTCTATCTGTTCAAACAGAAACTGAGTGGTTTCTCTTTTGCAAAAATTTTCACAAACGTTTAGCTATGTTACAGACCCTGGGTTTTCTTCTAAATTGTTCTAGTAAATATAGAGTCAAATAGCATTGATCAGTGCATCTGATTGGTTCTCATAAAAAGCATGACCTTGCATTTATTACTGAAATTTGTTCTGGTATCCTGGGTAGCTTCTGCAAAGTCTTATTAAATATTGACTAACTTGCTTTATGTTGCTGTTTGTGGCATCTCGGTCTTATCTCTGCTTTCAGAGTTTAATTTATATTTGTATAACTGTCCTCTACAAAACCAATCATAACAGAGATGGATGGATTACTGCATTCTGATATTTTTGCCAAACTAGAAAGTGACCATTCATTCCCAAAGGGATTTTTTTGCTAAATGCATAACGTCCATGAATTCAATGACAGAACTCCTCTCATCTCAGTACCATTCAAATTTTACCCCCTGTTTCTAGTCCATTGTAGCACTTTAAGAATTCCACTGCACAGGGAAGCTTATCAAAGTCTGTTGCAAGTCCAGATATATTACATCAAGTGTTCTTCCTTTAGATATGTCCAGAAGACTTTGTGGGTTATTTTTATCCCCTTCAAGCAAAATAATTAAATGCTTATTGTCAAATAAATAGTCTTCCGTTTAATCTTCAATTATCTGAGAAATTTTTGAAAGAAAATAATGCCAATACTGAAATATGAGTTCTGTGCTCCCTCAGAAGCTTTTCTATTCCTGTGTTCCCTGGAACTGGCTTATATTTATCTGTTTCTTCTGCAACTCCATTTGTTTCATATTCCCCACATGGTACAAAACATTTTTTGGTGCATTCAGAACAGATGTTGCTTTCAAGCTGATTCATGGCCATCTTTCAAGGGGGTTGTGAGGGAAACTGCAAACTTCCTGATGACATCTCTGCTGCACAGATTGCAGATTTCAGTGCAGAGACTTGCTTCTTTATGCATGTCAGAGAAGATATTTCACTGAACACCATTTATGTTGTATGAGAATGGATTCTTCATCAGACATAACAAATGTTTGTAGGCAATTTTCAGTTTCTAGGTATGCACCACCTTGGGTGCTGAATAGGGATCCAGCAACCTGAGTGGCTTGTAAATCAGTAAGATTTACAATCCTCCTCCTCCATTTCAGAATTTGACAAGTAGGACTAGCATCTGTTACTTCAGGTGCGAGGCTCTGGACCTAGAAGGTAGATAACTGATGAGTTGTGGGGACGTACTTCTGGGATACACTGATATCCTAAAGCAGCACCAATTGTACCCCGCATCATGTCCTCATGTAAAGTTTAGTTGTAATAGGAGACTCCCTTCCAAGGGGAATGGAGGCCCTGATATGCAGACCAGAGGCAACTCACAAGGAAGTCTGCTGTCTCCCAGGGGCTTGGATAAAGGATCTTACCGGAAAACTCTCCAGTCTAGTAAGGCCCTCTGATTACTACCTGCTATTTATTGTTCAAGCTGGCAGTGAGGAGCTAGCAAAGAGAAATGTGACAGCAATCAAAAGAGACTTCAGGACCTGGAGATGGTTGGTAGTAGGATCAGGATCACAAGTAGTGATTTCTTCTATTCTTCTGGCAACAAGGAGTAATATTGATAGGAATAGGCAGTTCCATAAGCTCAATACTTGGCTCTGAGATTGGAGTAATCAGAAGAATATTGGGGTTTTCTTCATGGGATGATCTACTCAGCATCTTGTCTACTGACACCTGGTGGGATGAACCTGTCTCAGAGGGGAGAATAGACAGGAGCTAGCAGGTCTCTTTGACAGAGCTTTAAACAAGCTTAGAAGGGGGAAAGGGACAAAACTAGGCTCTTCAGGGATGAACAATGGGCTTGTATGCCAGAACTTGAGGAAACAAGCTCTAATGGGGTTCCTCAATCTGCATCACAAAGTGTTGGCTACAATGCACCACACCTGAGATGTTTCCACACTAATCCAGGCAGCATGAGGAACAAATGAGGATGAGCTTGAAACTTTGGCCCAGTCCCACACATACGATGTAACTGGCATAGGAGAAACCTGGTGGGATTAATCCCTTGAGTGGGGTGCCAGGAGGGACACTTACAGATTCTTTGGGAGGGATAGGCAGGGCACAGGTGGAGGGTGACACTGTTTGTAATAGGAGAGTTAGAATGTATGGAGCTCGCAGTTGGCAATGGCACAGTTGAGAGCCTCTGGATAAGTATCAAGGGGCAAACAAATAATGCAGATATCATCGTGAGAAACTAGTATAGACCTATAGCCAGAATGATGATGCTGATGAGTTAATCTTTGAGGAACTAAGGGACACTTATGAGAAACTTCTTTGTTGCTGTGAGGGACTTCAACCTGCCAGAAATTAACTGGAAGCATTGCACAAATTAAACACCCCAGGTCACAACATTCTTAGAAAAACTTTGGTGACAACTTTACAGAACTTGTTGGTCCTAAGGCACCTAACTTTTAAAGACTCCCTCCTTGATCTACTGCTTGCCAACAGAGAGGATTTAATGAATGAAGTGGAAGTTGGTGTATATCTTGGCCACAGTGACCATCGAAATGATTGAGTTTAAAATCTCTCTTGATGGAAGGATAGTGCCAGCAAAACCTCAGCTCCAGATGTGAGGAGAGCAGAGTTCAGGCTGCTCAGGAAATTGGTAAGGACCCTTGGGAAAATGTGTTGGCAGAGAATGGGGTCACTTGTTAAAGTGCTGGTCACTGTATAACATCATCTCCTAGGGGCACAGGAGCAGGCAATTTCCAAATTGTGGAAGTCAAGCAGGTGAGGCAGGAGGCCAGCTTGGCTGAGCAGGAATCTTCTCTTGGATATAAGGCAAAAAAGAAGATATTTGCCCAGTGGAAGCAAGGCCAGGGGACATGGGAAGAATACAGAGATACTGCTTCCCATTATAGGGAGAAAATTTGTGGGGTCAAACTTAGTTGCAGTTGAAGATGGTCAGAACAGTGGGGGACAATAAAAAGAGATTTTAAAAAATATATATATATTAGTGGTAAAAGGCAGTGTAGAAATAATATCAGCCTGTTACTGGAGGAGGATGGGCCTCTTCCAAACAGGGATAGGGGCAAAGCAGAGGTGTTTAATGCATTCTTTGACTCTGTCTTTAATGCAGGTGGGGGGCCCAGTGCCCTGAGCTGGAGGACCATGACTATGAGAATGATCAACTCCCAGCTTACCCTGAAATTCTGCAGGATCTGCTGCTCCAGCTGGACCCCTACAAATCTATGGGGCGTGGTGGATTCATCCAAGAATCCTCAAAGACCTCTCTGATGTCATTGCAAAACTTCTCCTGATGACTTTTGAGTGGCCTTGGAAATCCAAAGAGGTCCCAGCTGACTGAATGCTACCAGACGTTGTCCTGATTTTCAAGAAGGGTGAGAAAGAGGAGCCCAGAAACTATAGACCTGCCAATCTCACTTCAGTTCCTGTTAAAGTTATGGGGAAGATTATTCTGGAAGGTGTTGAAAAACACCTGAGGGACAACACAGCCACTGGGCCAGCATGGCTTCCTGAGAGGAAAGACCTTCTTGTCAAACTTGATTTCCGTTTGTGACAAGACAACCCATGTAGCTGGTCAAAGGAAACAAGTGGATGTAATATTTCTGGATTTCAGTCAAGTTTTGGATACTGTCTCTCCCAGAATCCCCCTGAACAAAATGTCCAACACAGAGCTACATAAACAAATTATATGTTGGGTGAGCAATTGGCTCATGAGCTGGGCACAAAGGGTTACAGTTGATTGGTAGTCTGTCACTGGTGGGGCTCCACAGGGCTCCATCCTCAGCCCTGTGCTCTTCAGCATCTTCATAAATGACCTGGACACAGAACTGGCATGGATATTGAGGAAGTTTGCAGATGACTGGCAGGAGATATTGACTCTCTTGAAGGAATAGAGGCCTTGCTGAGAGACCTGGACAGATTAGAGGGCTGGGAAATCACTAACTATATGAAGTTCAACAAGGGAAAGTGCTGGATTCTCCGTCAGGAATGGGGCAACCTTGAACGAGATGATGGAGAATGGTGACACAGAAAGTGGCCTGGGGGTCCTGCTCTGTGGAAAGTTGAACATGAGTCATCAGTGCCCTGGCAGCCCGGAGGGCCACCTGTGTCCTGGGGTGCATCAGGCCCAACACTGGCAGCACGGCAAGGGAGGGAATTGTCCTGCTCTGCACTGGGGCAGCCTCACCTCGAGTGCTGGGGACCAGTCTGGGTGATACAGTATAAGAAAGACATTCAGCTGTTAAGAGAGTGCCTAAAGGGTGGCAACAAAGGTACTGAAGGGCTGTGAGGGTAATCCATATGAGGAGTGGCTGAGGTCACATGGTCTGTTCAGCCTAGAGAAGACTGAGGACAGACCTCACTGCAGTCTACAACTTCCTTGTTGGAAGGGAACAGGAGGGGCAGACACTGACATCTAAAATGAGATCACTTGAATTTAAATAGAAGCTCAGTGACAGACTGGGATGCCAGAGCCTAGTTTTAATACCTGCTCTTGCATCCTATCTTTGCTGCATTGTGCATTATTCTAAGTGTGGGAGAGACCCTAATTTATTTCAACCCTTTCTCCAGGAACCAGATTATTTAGTACATATATGCTCCTAGAGAGTGTTCAGGTTTTTTTGTCTAAGATCCTCATGGTGGTTTTTGTCCACTGTTTCTTTCCTTTTCCTGTTTTTTCTCTCCTCTTTACTTGCTGTATTTCTTGTTCAAGATATTTGGGTATTTTACTAGTAGATGTATCAATTATGCAAGAAAGAGATATATTGGCCTTCCATTTGCCTGCTCAGCTTTGTAAAAGGGCAAAGAATTCTACTGTATACTTTCTCCTAATAGAACTTCACCAGATCTGTATTTATCTTCAAGCTGTGTCACCTTGAATTTATTGTGTATTTATAGTGAAACCTTATGTGTCTGTGATGCAACTTGGTTATTTTTGTTGTTTATACCTTGCTCCAGCATGCCTGTCTAAAAGCATTATTATAACATTTTTTGCTATTACATGGTAATGCTATAAATTCCTGACTTTAGATTCCTGCCAGTAGATAGGCTGACCTCGATGTGTTCTTAAGGTTTTTCTCCCTGTGTATGCCAAAGAACTCTATGTACTCTACAGCAGTTACTGTATTCTTTGTCACCAATTTGCCATATTTAAGAGGCTTTTTTTTCCCAAGTGAAAAATGCCCATTCCCATAAAATAACCTCCTTTCAAGTATCTCCAGTTGTCAGTCTAAACCAAGGTGGCTAATGGGCTAGAAATGTAGTCCATTATACTCTGAAATCCACAGTACAAAGTATGGAATTGTCTTGTTACACAGACTCTGGACAGTGCGGATTTTTTTTCTTTAAACTTTATTGAAATTTGGACACAGCATAATGCTCATATGAGAAACGAAATCTCCCAAACAAGGTGACCAACAGCTACATGGATGGCAACAGGAGCCTCTGCTGCAAGCTCCTCTTCAGGGCTGTCCTCTGTTGGACCAGGAGATACTTCCCAAAATATTTTTGGCTCAGTTCTTATACTCTAGCTGATTGTTATTCTGTGTAAGGGCCTCAACACCAGCATGGTTCTTCCTTGTTGATATTCCCTCAATATAGTCAATCTCAACCCCAAGCAAAACCCATAACTGCCTCTGTACAAAAAACTCTCCTATGTGATCATTTCTGTATCAGCAAACGTTTAAAAATACTTTTGACAAATATTTTATTATTGTTCAAACTGACTGGATTTGTAGCAGGAACCACTGAGGGCTCCTTCCACTCTGGAAGTCATTCTCCATGATGAGTGATATACTCAGGAGGAGTCTCCAGAATCATCTATAATTTCCATCAGTAGGGTTTCTGCATGACCTGCTCAGGTTGTGAATTGCGAGGGTGGCCAGCAGTCCAGGGAGTCACTCTTTTCCAAATGCATCCATTGTCTTCATCTAGGTCATTTTCCCATCTCTGCTGATCACCTCCTGCAGATGTCCTGTGCACCCTCAAATTAAGTCAGGTGTACTTGGGTATACCATGTGCACAAGCTGATAACCAGCTGCACCACACATATCACTTCATGTCAGGCTTGATTTTTCATACCTGTCTCTCATTTCTAGTTTAAATTTCTAGTTTAAATATAACATGATATTTTTGATTAGAATCATAATATTTTCTCCTTCTGCGTCTCTGCCACATCCTGACTTCATATGGGGAACCATATAGAAGTAGTACTTAGCTCCTGTTTTGAAATAGCCTTGTGGGTGTTTATGCATTTTCCATTCTATGTAAACAAGGTCGTACTCCAGACTTGTTAGAGGCATCATGGTATTCCAGATTTGTCTGGGTCTGATTTAATCTTAGCCCATTTTTCTCATTTTACTTTCAGATGCTTGTTTGACACATGTTATCCCTCATCCATTTCAGTCAGTACAGGACTCTTCTATCAATATCCACAGAAAATTTTGCCTCTTCCAGGTTTATGCAAGGCCTCAGTAGTGGTGTTCTCTCACAGTTTATTACTATGGGTGCATCGTTTTCCAATGTGAAATGTCACATATCTTAATAGAAGCTGCATTTCTGTAATATACAGTGAATGCTTTCCTATCACTTGTGTCCTCTTTCAACTAAATTTATTGCAGCATTGCTTGGGTTTAAAGAGATTTTTCATGCAAACATTTTTCTATATTTTATATAAAAGAAATTATTTTTCAATACTTGGGAACCAATAGTCTGGAGAGGATTTTTTTTTCAGCATGTCATATCTAGCTAAAAATGTAAGCTGTTTAGTGGGGTTTTTCTTCCCATCAAAATGAGGGTGCTAACCAATATTGCTCAACTTGAGTAGAGAAGCAGTTGATTTGTTAAAAATATTGTGTGCAGTTTTGACCACCACAATATTAGAGAGGCATTAAGCCATTAGGAATGACCCTTGTGGGTTTCTTCCAGCTCAGCTTAATCTGTGATTCTGTGACTATTGTCTTCTGTCAAATCTGTAAAGCAATGGAGTCCTATGCTTCATGCACAAGATTATGGCACCCTGCTCCTGCTATGATTTATTGTTATTTTGTCCCTCTGTAGTTTCCAAAATTTCTAAACACCCTTCTCTTCCTTATTTTTTTTCTACAAATCTTTTCAGAAATACAGAAAAAAAAAAAAAAAGGATTTTCTGGGCAAGTATTGTTCGGTTTTAAGTCTTTGCAGTGCTCTGAAATTCTGGAGCAAGTTTAGTCAGTTGGATCCGCCTGCTGGACGGCCCTTAAATAGAAAAGCATAATTTAAAGCTTTTTAATAGGGGCTTAGCTCTAAATGTCAGGACACATTCTTGCACAAACACCTCACTCATCTGCCCACTGTACCTCTTTTGCGTCATTGCTTCTGGAGAAACAATTAATTCCCATTGATTCATCCTTGTTGCAAGCAAGAATGCTAGAGTAAATAATACACACTTCAGTAAAATTCTATGGTTTTGAGATCTTGACTGCAGAACTGAGAAAAAGAAAAGCAGTGAAAGGAACAGTAAGGAAATGGGGTATAGTCTTTCAAGACACCTGGCATTTTCCTTGTGTACCACCATGGGTGTTTCAGACCCAGCTTAGTCATCGGATCTGATGACTAAGCTGGTGATGTGCACCTGGGTACATTTCCTCTGAGCTTGTGATGGGGAACTTGGCCCTTCTGTTTCCAGGGAACCTCGCTGTTTTCAAGGAAAATGAGATTTTGTGACAAGAATACACCCACTCAATTCATGTCTAATTTATAGACCTTATTGTACCAAAATTGTCTTCATTTGTTTGTACTCAGGGGATGGAAAGGCATCTGAGAAAGATTCTGCTTTAATTAACATGAAGACTGTTCATTCATGTTCTTTTTTCTCAGAGAGTCAATTAAATTTCTGCTCTCAGAAAATTCTCTGAATTTATGTGAGATTATGCAATAAATTTGCCCTGTGCTGAAGAATGTCTAGACACCAAATGTACACCATAAGAAATGCGGGACGTATGGATTCAGTATGCAAATTAAGAAAATTCTGTTCACTCCATTCTTACCCATAACAGGTACTGCGAAACATCGTGATTAATCAGTAATAGTAGTAAGAACAAGAACAATAGTCCTAGACACTTTAGTACAGCCTTTGTTTCCTCTAGATCCCGCTAGCAACAGTGAAGACGTATATTCACCTATCTTACAGTCTTGTACAAGTCATTATGCAGGCAGCTTGCTATTTGCTCTGCTTACTTGCTTTCTTGCTGAAAGGTTGAGGGCATTCTTCTTATTATATTTGTTATAAAGCTCTTTACCCAAAATGTGGCCTAATCTGAGGCTATATTTCTCCTCTCAGATATTCCTGAAACTGCTCTACCTTTTTCTTCTCACAATCACAGGAAGTATCCTTTCTCACAATCACAGGAAGTACCCTTTCTCATTACTGAGATGATTAGGTTTCTGATCCGCAGTTTTCCACACAAAGGGATAAAATTTAATCTTGTTCACATCACTGACCCAAGCTTTAAGTGTCTCCAACACTGAATGAAGGACGGGTCCTTTGTTAGTCTTTTCAGAGAACTGATTTTCACTCTTAGTGCTTCATGGGTCCCAGAGAAGTCACTTATGCTGGCTGGTAATGGCAAACTTCACTACACTATCCCTGCAACCATAATAAATATAGCTTTAGTTAATTTTCCTCTGTGTCAAACTGCTACACTGCACAGCAAAAATTACTTTAGCAAACTAATCAGGCAAAATGAGAGTAATGCAGAGTCATCCTATTACAACCTTCTTGACTGTAACATCTGAGAGGTGTTAAATGCCATTCTCTCTGCACACTTAAAAATCCTTTTATGCTGCTGTAGCTTTTCAAAGAAAATAACCTATGTTTGTCAGAAATAAGTAAAAAATCAGTATGCTAATCTTTTTGATGTTATTACTGTGTTGAACTGCAAGTAAATATGGGAAGGCACATAATTGCATATTCCTCTTTTAACCAGAACATTAAGATAGTAAAATATTTCAAGTACTCAACATGCCTGAGATGAAAATGGAAGAAGCACTATAAAAAATTCTGGTATGTATAAACCGAATCTTTCTTATGATACTGTCCTTAATAGCCAAATAGCTGTCAAAGGACTGTTTGTTGTAAGCTTATAAGAGAAAAAAGTTCCAAACCCTCATTGACACAGCACAGCTAGTCTGTAGCTGGGCAAATAATTTGGCCATAAATAAGAAATCCAGTTCAGCTAGCCCGGTTCGATAAACAGGTCTCTGGGTAAACAAGAATAGGTTGAATTCAAACCTACACAGGGACCCTCAGCCAATCTCATTCAGCCCTAAATGCAGATGTACCATGGCCTGGAAGCTGGCTGGTGTTTAAGACCCCAACCATTCACCTGTGTAAGCACGGGTGATTCTAAGCCCCTTGTTGGGGGTTGGATTGTTCCCCTTTTCTTTCTGTGGAATTTCTCCCATTGTTATGCTAAGTAATTGTGGCTACACCTTAAAACGACAGATCATGTTCTCTCGTAGGGGGGTGGGTGGAGGGCGAGGTGTGGGGGGAACCGGAAAAGGAAAGGTGGGACGGGGGGTCTGGAGCGGGGCTCTCGCTCTCGCTTGGCTCGTGGAGTGGGAAGACCGCCTGGGCTCCCCTCTGGTATCTCCCCCTGCCATCCCAGCACTGAGATCCACGCTCCCTGACTTTGGACATCGCTCTGCTGCTCTCCCATCTCACCCTACTACCTCCGGACACTCTGCTGAGCACCACGACCGACACCGTGAGGGGGAGTCACTTTCCCCATCCCCTCTCACCCCTGGGCCGCGGCCGCCATCACCCAGCCCTCTTCAACTGTGCGGGACCTGCCCTGCCCCCACAGCACCGGGAACAGCACAGGGAGACGGCCTGCGGCCAGAAGGGACTGGAGCGGAGCTAGACTGTTCTGTTCTGTTGCCAATTTTTATAGCTGTTGTTGTTTTCTGCCTTGTTAGATACCAGTAAAGAACTGTTATTCTTATCCCCATATCTCCTGCCTGAAGGTGTCTGATTTGGACCTAAAATAATTAAAAGGGAGGGGGGTTGCACTCTGCATCGCAGAAAAGGGGCTCCTGCCTTTCCTTAGACCATACCTGTCTTTCAAACCGAGACAGATTTTGGCGCCCGGAACGTGAGGCATTGCCTGAGGGCATTGAGAGAGGGGTAGAAAAGGGGATAACAGTTCTTGAATTACCCAAGCTTGTGGTAGGTGACACCATGCTGTCCAGCTTACCCTGGATTGGCCTCCATGTGGTCACTGCTATATCTCTCCCATTTGTAAGCCCTTTTTTAAACATGAGTTTCATAACCAAGGTTACTGTGGCTATTATCCGGTTTATTGTGTGGGTTGATCAGTTGAGGAATTCATGGATTTTTAATTTTCTCTGGAAGATGGCCACATGGATTCAGAGCTATCGCACTCTAAGTGTGTGTTTCTGGGGCTACTTCAATAATGGTACTTACTGTGAGGAAGTGGCAGCAGGTGAAATTTTTTCTCAACCCATCACAGGGTTTTTGAAGTTCACCCCACCAGTCTTCAAGGGGTTCCAATCCACTTTAAATGCTAATGACATTATATTGTGGCTAGTGTGTGCTTATATCCCTGTTAAACCTGTTCTATCTAACATTCAGAGATAAGGGGAGATTGACTTGGATAACAACCCTGATACCTACCCCAGGGATTAGTGAGGTTACCCCAGAGCCTGATCCTGTCCCAGAGACTAGGAAGGTTACCCCAGAGCCTGATCCTGTCCCAGAGACTAGGGAGGTTACCCCAGAGCCTGATCCTGTCCCAGAGACTAGGGGTGTTACCCCAGAGTTTGACCCTGCCCCACAGCCCACCTCGGAAAGGAACCACCCAGAATGGGTGGGGGTGCTAGCGAAGGAGATACGTGAGATGGGCCAGATGCTGAAGGAGTACCTCTCCCCAGCTGGTGAGAAACCCTCCCCCTGCCTTAAAGAGGGAGACTGATGGTGCAGCAGTGGGACCCACAGATGTTACATCTGTCCAGGTTCCAGCTGAACTGCAAGGGCACTCACAGCCAGCAGCAGTTGCCCCTGTGGAAACTAGGAAGTCTAAGATGAAAACAAGGCACCTAGATAATAAGGGTCAGGAAGGGGGCCCCTCACAACCAGCAGGGGAGCCAGAAGTTGAGATCATCACCAAGTCCCTGTCATACGAGAGTCTCCGTAACCTGCGAAAAGACATTGTACGATGGGGCCGTGAGGCTTTTACAACCTGGTTACTGCGGGTCTGGGACCTTATGGGTACAGGTGTCCAACTGGATGGTACTGAGGCAAGGAATTTGGGAGCCTTGACCCAGGACTCAGGTGTGGACCAGGTATTTGTAAGGGAGACAGGTCTCCTTTCCCTCTGGGAGTGACTTTTAATGAGTGTGAGAGAGAGATTTGTCCACAGGGGAAGAATGCAGGAGTACCACCAGAGAACACGTTGGAATACCCTTGAGGAAGGGATCCAAAAGCTGAGAGAAGTGGCAGTCCTGGAGGTGCTCTTTGGGAGGGATGGACAGCATGACAATGACCTTGACAAGGTCAGGTGCACAGGGCAGATGTTGTGGAATCTGGCAAACCTGGGCCCATCTCAATATACCCCCTTTATTGCAATGATTGATGCTGATACCAACCAAGTGACAGTGGGCTCTGTTGCCAACAGGCTCAGGAATTATCAAAGTATGATGGCTGGCCCAGTGCAGGCTCATGTCTCTGCTGTGGCTAAGGACCTCAGAGAGGAGTTTAAGGAGGAGATGAAGGAGATAAGGGAAGAGGTGAGGAAGATCAGTGCAGCACCAGTGCGAGTCATGGACCCCAAAAGTAAAGCCCAACGCCCCCCAGCTAGGGAGAGAGGGTACACCCCATGTGCTGACCTGTGGTTTTTTCTACGTGACCACGGGGAAGACATGAGAAGGTGGGATGGGAAACCCACTTCTGTCCTGGCAGCACAGGTGTGCCAGCTCAGGGAGGGGAACACCAACAGAAGGAACTCCACTAAAGTGAAGGTAGCCTCAGCCTCCCATGGAGGTGCAGGGTATTACAGAAGGGAGGATGATCTGTCAGATCCCCTTGAAGGAACCTCCAGTATGTATGCCCAGGAGAGAAATAATAACCAGGGCTAGAGGGGCCCTAGCCAGGGAGAGGCACGGGAAAAATGGATCTATTACAAAGACCCAAAGGGACTCAGGTGGGCTTTTGGAATAGCTGCTGTGGCAGCAGAGGGCATTAAGCAGTTGAACACCCTGCCTGGGCTATCAGAAAACCCATCTGCAGTGGGACTTCTCAGGGTGAAAGAGCAACAGGTGCCAATTGCTACCTCAACAGTGCACCGCCGGCAGTACCGGACAAATCGAGATGCCGTGATCCCCATCCACAAGATGATCCGTGAGCTGGAGAGCCAAGGGGTGGTCAGCAAAACCCACTCACCCTTCAACAGCCCCATCTGGCCTGTACGTAAATCTGAAGGAGAATGGAGATTGACCGTGGAGTATCATGCATTGAATGAGGTGACTCCATCGCTGAGTGCTGCTGTGCCAGAAATGCTGGAACTGCAGTACGAGCTGGAGTCCAAGGCAGCAAAGTGGTACGCCACCATTGACATCGCCAATGCATTTTTCTCCATTCCTCTGGCAGCAGAGTGCAGGCCTCAGTTCGCTTTCACCTGGAGGGGTGTGCAATACATGTGGAACTGACTGCCCCAGGGGTGGAAACACAGCCCCACCATCTGTCATGGATTGATCCAGGCTACACTGGAGAAGAGTGGAGCTCCAGAACATCTGCAGTACATTGATGACATCATTGTGTGGGGGAACATGGAAATGGAGGTATTTCAGAAAGGAGAAAAGATCATTGAGATTCTGCTGGGAGCCAGCTTCGCCATTAAAAAGAGCAAAGTCAAAGGGCCTGCCCAAGAGATCCAGTTCCTGGGAGTAAAGGGGCAAGATGGACGGCGCCAGATCCCCAGTGAGGTCATCAATAAGATCACTGCAATGTCTCCACCAACCAGCAAGAAGGAAACACAAGCCTTCCTAGGTGCCATAGGCTTTTGGAGAATGCACATTCCTGAGTACAGCCAGATTGTGAGCCCTCTTTACCTGGTCACCCGCAAGAAGAACGATTTCCACTGGGGCCCTGAGCAGCAGCAAGCCTTTGTCCAGATCAAGCAGGAGATTGCTCATGCAGTAGCCCTTGGCCCTGTCAGGACGGGACCAGATGTGAAGAACGTGCTCTACTCTGCAGCCGGGAACCATGGTCTGTCCTGGAGCCTTTGGCAGAAGGTGCCTGGTGAGGCTCGAGGCCGACCACTGGGGTTCTGGAGTCGAAGCTACAGAGGGTCCGAGGCCAACTACACTCCAACGGAGAGGGAGATCTTGGCCGCCTATGAAGGGGTCCAAGCTGCCTCAGAGGTGGTTGGCACGGAAACACAACTCCTCCTGGCACCCCAACTGCCAGTGCTGGGGTGGATGTTTAAAGGAAAGGTTCCCTCAACCCACCATGCCACTGACGCCACATGGAGCAAATGGATTGCCCTCATCACACAACGTGCCCGTATTGGAAACCCGAATCGCCCTGGGATTTTGGAGATAATTACCAACTGGCCGGAAGGGGAAGACTTTGGTCTGGCCGACGAAGAGGAACAGGAACAAGTGACCCGGGCCGAAGAAGCCCCACCGTATAACCAACTGCCAGCAGATGAAACATGCTATGCTCTTTTCACTGATGGTTCCTGCCGCATCGTGGGGATGAACCGGAAGTGGAAAGCAGCCGTATGGAGCCCCACACGACAGGTCGCACAAGCTACCGAAGGAGAAGGTGGATCGAGTCAACTTGCTGAACTCAAAGCTGTTCAGCTGGCCCTGGACATTGCTGAAAGAGAGAAGTGGCCAAAACTCTACCTTTACACTGATTCATGGATGGTAGCCAATGCTCTGTGGGGATGGCTGGAAAGGTGGAAAAAGGCTGATTGGCAACGTAGGGGAAAACCAATCTGGGCTGCCAATGAATGGAAAGACATTGCCACCCGGATAGCGAAGCTGCCTGTGAAAGTCCGTCATGTAGATGCTCATGTCCCCAAGAGTCGGGCTAATGAGGAACACCGACACAATGAGCAGGTAGATCAGGCTGCACAGATAGAGGTGTCGCAGATAGATTTAGACTGGCAGCACAAGGGAGAGTTGTTCCTGGCTCGATGGGCCCATGATGCCTCAGGTCATCAGGGCAGAGATGCCACCTGTAAGTGGGCACGAGACCGAAGGGTGGATCTAACCATGGACAGTATTTCTCAAGTTATCCATGACTGTGAGACGTGCGCTGCCATCAAGCAAGCCAAGCGGGTGAAGCCCCTCTGGTATGGGGGGCGATGGTCCAAATATAAGTATGGAGAGACCTGGCAGATTGACTATATCACACTGCCTCAAACCCGCCAGGGCAAGCGTTATGTACTGACCATGGTGGAAGCCACCACTGGATGGTTGGAGACCTACCCTGTGCCTCATGCCACTGCTCGGAACACCATCCTGGGCCTGGAAAAACAAGTTCTTTGGAGGCATGGTACCCCTGAGAGAATTGAGTCAGACAATGGGACTCATTTCAAGAACAGCCTTATAAACACCTGGGCTAGAGAACACAGCATTGAGTGGGTGTACCATATCCCCTACCATGCACCAGCTGCAGGGAAAGTTGAACGGTGCAATGGCCTGCTTAAAACCACCTTGAAGGCACTGGGTGGGGGAACTTTCAAGAACTGGGAGATTAATCTACCAAAGGCCACCTGGTTAGTGAACACCCGAGGTTCCACTAACCGAGCAGGCCCTGCCCAATTTGAGCCCTTGGGAATATCAAATGGAGATAAGGTTCCAGTGGTACACATGAGAGGTATGCTAGGAAAAACTGTTTGGGTGAATCCTGCCTCCAGCAAAGACAATCCCATCCATGGAGTTGTATTCGCTCAAGGACCAGGTTGCACCTGGTGGGTGATGCAAAAGAATGGAGAGACCCAATGCATATCCCAAGGAGACCTTGTTTTAGGGTGAAATACCTATAGTACTGTGCCTATGTCTCTAACTGCATGTATGTATATATAATGTAACAGTTTAATTTGATATAGCATATTAGTATGGGAGAAATTCAGGGGTGGATAATGTTGGGGGTTGGATTGTTCCCCTTTTCTTTCTGTGGAATTCCTCCCATTGTTATGCTAAGTAATTGTGGCTACACCTTAAAACGACAGATCATGTTCTCTCGTAGGGGGGTGGGTGGAGGGCGAGGTGTGGGGGGAACCGGAAAAGGAAAGGTGGGACGGGGGGGTCTGGAGCGGGGGACTCTCTCTCTCGCTTGGCTCGTGGAGTGGGAAGACCGCCTGGGCTCCCCTCTGGCATCTCCCCCTGCCATCCCAGCACTGAGATCCACGCTCCCTGCCTTTGGACATCGCTCTGCTGCTCTCCCATCTCACCCTACTATCTCTGGTCACTCTGCTGAGCACCACGACCGACACCGTGAGGGGGAGTCACTTTCCCCATCCCCTCTCACCCCTGGGCCGCGGCCACCATCACCCAGCCCTCTTCAACTGCGCGGGACCTGCCCTGCCCCCACAGCACCGGTAACAGCACAGGGAGACGGCCTGCGGCCAGAAGGGACTTGAGCGGAGCTAGACTGTTCTGTTCTGTTGCCAATTTTTATAGCTGTTGTTGTTTTTTTCTGCCTTTTTAGATACCAGTAAAGAACTGTTATTCTTATCCCCATATCTCCTGCCTGAAGGTGTCTGATTTGGACCTAAAATAATTAAAAGGGAGGGGGGTTGCACTCTGCATCGCAGAAAAGGGGCTCCTGCCTTTCCTTAGACCATACCTGTCTTTCAAACCAAGACACCCCTGTAAAAGGAGGCGTGGCATGGAACAATAAATGAGGCTTTTTGTCGCAAGGATCTCTGGGAGTAATGTCATCTCTGTCTCCAACCAATGGCTTCACATAATACCTCATAAACTTTATTAATATTATAAATAACATCTACATGGTATGAAGACTAAAATATCTAAAATTAAAGACACGCTAATCCTAAAGTACCTTATTTTCAGAATGTCAAATCTCTTATTTGGACAAAGTCAGATCCAGTAGCAGGCAAATGACTGATTTATAATAGCCTTCCTCAAGGTCTAAGCAACATTTTAATTTTTTTTGTTATCTCTTTATGACTGGCCTGATAATTTAAGTCCCTCATTTGCATGAAAATATTATTCTGTATCTTTGCTTCTAATGATAGTTGGTCCAGGCAAATTGTGAAAAAAATATAAAACCTAGCCCCAAGCAACCTGCAGCTTTTGCTTAGAGCAGTATGTAAGGGTAAACAGACAGAAATAGTCATGGTTCTCTCTTATAATTATGTATGTTTAGTGTCTTATTATGTATCCTTGTTCCTTTTGACTAGGTTTGATTGTTGTTTTCCTAGGACTACAGGTAGACTCTTAAAGGAAGAGACCCATTTGAAGTAATGTCAAGCACCCACAGATATTTCACAAATGTGCTTCCCTTTCTTATCAGCTCTTTTTGGAGCTACTAAATAGCAGTAATAATAAAAATGGCCCCTGGCATTCCTGTGAAATTTCTTGACATTCAATGTCAAAACCGAAATTCCCACTTCTTATGTCATTTAGATACATAAACTTAAATTTGTAAATTCTGTAATCCCTTTTAGGTATATGAAATCTAAATGTGTTAATTAAAAAAAAAATCTGGTTGAAAAGCTTGCTAACCTATATACTGACAGCTAAGCTGAGAGAGTTGAAGTTTTGATATATTAGGTTTGTTTTCATTAG
Organism: Sturnus vulgaris; assembly: GCF_052056855.1. Taxonomy (NCBI): domain Eukaryota; kingdom Metazoa; phylum Chordata; class Aves; order Passeriformes; family Sturnidae; genus Sturnus; species Sturnus vulgaris. Next base: position 32,894,854 of record NC_142283.1, on the reverse strand, counting down.
AACCTTCTATGTTTTCTTCTCTTCCCCACCCCCCACTGTTTCTGTATGTGTTTTCTTTTCATGCACTAATAAACCTTCAATTGACACTTTTTTCTTTCTTCTTTTTTGCATTGGGGAATAGTCCACAAAATTTGAATTTTATCTTTCCTCAATGATTTCGTGGAAGTTAAAAAGAGCTTCGTAATTCAGTTACATAAACACAGAGAAAGAATTTACAATATTTGAAAGAAAGAAAAAGGAGTCTATATGCTATTCAGGTGTGGGGTTTTTTTAACTTGTGTGGTTTTTTTAACTTGTGTGGTTTTTTTAATATATAAGTGCATATAATCTGAATTGAGTTCAGTGGAAACTTTTCATTTAGGTGTTTCCTTGTCCACACTTACACATACAAAAAAGTTCTTCATAGCAGAGTTTATATGTCAGTCATATTTTAAAACACATACTAGATTTTGTTAAAACAGTTGTTCACATTATAACTAAATTGTGGTCTATAAGATCCGATTTATGCTTGTCCTTACTGCCAATCTAAGCCAAGCCTCTCTTTTTTGCTCCTTTTGATAACTTAGATCTATTGACAACATGGTTCATTGTCTTAGACAGCTGATATAGGACCAAGAATAAGCTCTGAAAGTCAGGCTATCTTAATGCTCTATGTAGTTAGCAGATACTACGCTCCCTTTTTCATTAACAGCTTTCCTGTTCTCTTGTCTGCACTGGTCATAATCATTTTAGCAGCCTTTCTGGAACTCAATTTCCTGTTTCTCCTGTTTTACAGCAGTTGAAAGAAGGCTCTGTGTGAATGTGGGGAAGGACTTTGTTGGACCAGGAAGCAGTGTTAGAGCAGAATAGTGACAAAATCTTTCTCTCAAACATCATACAGAATCACAGATTGAGCTGAGTTGGAAGAGACTCACAAGGATCATCGAGACAAACTCCTGGCCCTACACAAGGACAGCCCCAGGAGTCACGCCATGTGCCTGAGAGCATTGCCCAAGCACTTTTCAAGTTCTATGGGTCAGGGTTGGTGCTGTGAGCACTTCCCTGGGGAGCCTGTTCCAGTGTCCAACCACCCTCTGGGTTCCTGATAGCCAGCCTAAACCTCTCCTGACACAAGTTCAGGCCATTCCCTTTGGTCCTGTCACTGTCACCTCAGAGCAGAGATCAGTGCCTGCCCCTCCCCCTCACAAGGAAGCTGGAACTGCTGTGAGGTCTCCCCTCAGTCTCCTCCAGGCTGAACAGAACAAGTGACCTCAGACACTCTTCATGAGGGTTTCATTGAGGCCTTCACCATCTCCTTAGCCCTCCTTTGGACACTCTCTGTGATCTTAATACCTTCCTTACACTGTGTCATCCAGACCTGCCCCAAGCAATTGAAGTGAGGCTGCCCCAGTGCAGAGCAGAGCAGGACAATCCCCTCCCTTGACCTGGCCTTACAGAAGACAAAGGCTCAGAAAGCAGAATAAAATTATTCTGTCTCATTTTTTCATATGTAGCTTATGTATTTAACCATATTTTAGCCATAAATTAACTGATCACATAGTTTTAATGACCTACCAAGCTACATTTAATACCTGCAGCCGAATCAGAATATTGGTGTGATTGCTGCTCTGACAACTGTTTGTTTAAACAAAAAGTTATGTTTTCCAGACTAATTTTTGAAGTTAAATTCCATGTTTCTTGTTTCTTTCTCTTTGCTATCACTCATCAGGAATACTGTTTCTGAAGGCATGCATTTTTACAACTGAATAAAGGTATGTGTAAAAAACGCAAGAAGGTATTGATGAACATATTCAGAAACTTATTCTTGGAATTTCTGAGATATAGACACTTCCCAGATGGTTTGCTTCACTAATTTATTAAGAATTCATGAAAACTTTTTCACATTTACTTCCCACTTTCGCTTTCACTTTTACTTCCCACTTCCACATCTTGTTATTTTGCTCTGCCTATATCTTTTACAGATGTATCAATAGTACTCTACATGAAATTTCAAAATGCTGTATTCAGACACTTCATTAAATATAGATTATTCACATATTTCTGCTTAAGGAAATAACAAATACTCATTAGAAGGGTTTAGCAAATCCAATTAAAATAAGAAATGCTTGCTGGATCAATGTTATGTGGCTTGTATCATATATATCTGTCATACATAGCTTTCAGCTTCCCAGAAATGGACTGGCTATTATAGATGACAAAACTGTTGAATTTAAAAAAAAAAATTGTACTCTTTGCATGCAATTTTTGGTAAGCAGACTTACCATAATTTGTGGCCTCATTCTCCAGCTACCCTGGCTGTGCCTCTCTGTGCATTGGAAAGAACTAATGTAGAATCTACATCCAGACTGTGCATCCTTTGATCTGCTAAGCTTTTAGTCCTCCTTTCTCCTAGCAACAGGGATGCGAAGGTTCTATACAAAATAAAGTGAAATATAAAATATTAAATTGAGATATCCTATTTTTTTCCACTTTGCTAGCTTTTAATTTTTGCAATTTTTTTCCAAGTTGCTATCAGAGAATGACATGTTTTGTTGGACTGGAGATAATGTGTAAGATTGTTTTAGTTATTAAAATTAGGCTAAATACAAGAAAATAAACAACAGTTAGATTGTGGAGCCAATTTATATCAAATAAAGTTTTATGCATTTTCTTGCTTGCTTGCTTAAATGTGTTTAAATATTTTAAATATTTTGCACATACATCTGTAGGCTATTGGGAAATGACAAGATAAGTAGGATATATATGTGGGTAAAACCATGCTATCACAGAGCTGATATGCAGGTCTGGCTTGTGCTACCAGACTGTTGCCGTAGTGCTGTGCACAGCTGAGAATTCTGTGGAAATGTCACGAGGGCTGAAGACTTTCCAAACCTTAAGTGCAGGCTCCCCTCCATATGCCTCACATCCCAGCATCTTTCACAAATAGAGAAGTGCTGAATGAGGTGCTGGGTGGTCTTATGGATTCTCTTAGTCAAGTCCTATAAATTGTGAGGAAATCAAAGGGCCTCAGGATGCAATTTTATTTTTAATGTTTTTTTTTAATTTATTATTCTTTGCTTTTAAAAAAAATCATTAAGTGTCCTATCAAGATAGCAACATGCAAAGACAATTGTTTACCACTACAATGGGGAGATAAAGCCTGTTAGTTTGCTCATTTCTTTATTGTTGCACAAATAAACTACTTCAAATATAGCAGGAAAGAAAGCAAGTTTCTTGAAAAATTCAAAAAGAAGAAGTGCTGAAATTTCTTTTTTCTTTCCTTTTTTCTTTCTTTTTTATTTTGTTTCATTATTTTTACTCTTGAGTGTGTATGATTTTTAGTCTACACTACTTACATGGTCTCTGGCAGTATAAGGTGTGAAAATAAGGCACACATTTGCAAGGGGCTAAAATTAAATCTCTTAATAATAGCTTTGTGTTGAATTATAAAGGCAGGCATTGTGCTGCCAACAGTAGGTAGTCAACTTGTGCAACTTGCAGTTCAGAGATGCCTCAGTCCCCTCATGCAACAAGTTCATAGCAGGCGATGTTGGAAACAGACACTTCACCAAGCACAACTTGTTTTCTCCATACTTCACTTTGGAAATCCAGGCTGCACTTTGTGCTCATCTGGGTTCGATGGTTTTCAGCAACTCCCTTACTCTGACATAAGTGACAGTGACACTTTGTTCTGCTGATGTACTGCTTTTCATTTTGTGTAAGTACACAGATGAAGCTTTCACATAACTTATGTTCTTTAATTGCAAAAAAGGGGCTTGTGATGAAATGTGAGAGGCAATAAGCCTCCACATGTCACCACAGAGTAGCTAAGGTCATTCAGATAACAGCAAAGCCTACTTATAACATATGAAATCTACAATCCTTTTGGAACGAATCCACTGTATAAATATTCTCATGAAAATGCTATCCATTGTAAGTTTTCTTAACAAACAAAGACACTTTTTCAAGGTCATTTTAGTGGTGATAAGAAGTGTGGTTTTCAGTTGAAGAGGTAAATGTTAATAAAATCTGATTTTTTTGGAATTCATTAAAACATTGACTATCCCCTTTCTCTCTCATCAAAAAAAGGTGAAAAAACCTCAAGACCCAAAAGCTAAGTTAACTAGTATTTCCTTGGGAAAGAGGACAGGAGAGAGGGGCATATCAGGTCATTACTACGGCACTGTTGCTAAATATTTCAGGGTGGATTTTGCTTTGGTTAGATCGGCCTGGTTTCCTGGTTACCTGAATTTTTTGCATCATCCAGAAAGCCTGTTTTGGTTGCACTTGTCTGGGACCATAATGCAAGCAAATAAGCATAAGAGCTGCTCTGTGCTTTCTGAACTTATGAGTCCAGTGCAATGGTCTTTCTTTCTTAAGGAGTCAAACCTAATTTTCTGATGGTCATGCCCATGAGATAATTCATCCTTTATGAGGTACCATATACTTTCCATCAGTGGAAAGAAACTGGCAGAAAACTGTATTTAAAAGGATTATTATTTTTCTTTCTCATTAAACTGAAGTGGTGATTTTTTTTTTAACAGTCAGAATAGCTTCACCTTACTTTAGGAAAGGATAACATAGGTCCCTGGAGTGGATGTACAAATATATGGGTATGTGCTTAAGCATGTATGTGTACATGCATATGCATATAAACACACAGATATAGGAACAAAATCAGTGGGAAAGAGAAATGTAATTTGAAGAAGAAAGTTAGAAAACAAGCATGTCAAGGGGATTTCAAAGCTTGCAAAGATGCTGACAGTTGGAGAGCATGCTGTTATTTTTCCATATGTGATTTACTGAGGATTAGAAAAATAATCCTGTAATAAGAATTAGATGCTAAACAACTGAAAATAAAAGAGAGGAAGAAATAACCCAGACATTTTTATGTAGGTGACATGACAAGTTGCATCCACACCTCTAGTTTCCCACCTTTAAAGGGAAATGAGTGCCCAAGATTCACAGATGCTCAGGGTTGAAAATAATGACAAAAATCAGAAGGTCTTCAAAAGCTTGCAAAGTTTTATTAGTAACTAAGATATTGCATGAAAATTGGCATATTAATCCCTGATCCTAATATAATCTCACAGCAGTGGGTTTTGTATCAAGGACTAGGGTGAGAAGTAAGAGAGAGAGTAATTCAAGAAGGAGAGAGGGGAAAAATAAGAAAGAGAGAAAAAGAGAACAGTCCTGGTTGCAGTGTAGATCCAACTGATAAGCTGTCCAGCCTGCACAAAAGGGTTTGTCCCAGGAAGGTGCTTCCCTACTCTGTTCTCTTCTCCCACATCCTGCTTGTTATTATTATCAATCTCTGGCTGTTTTTGTCAACAGTCCTTGTTTGGCCTAACAGCTGGTTATTGGTGTTTGAGACTTACACATTTAGTCCCTTATCTTCTGAGCTTCTATACCACTCTCATGTCTGATCTTCTGCTGGTCCCTGGACACTATTTCCCATTGCCAGCTTCCAGTTTCATATGGTGATTTATGAAGCGGCTGGAGATTTCCCAGAAGGAAACTCTGTGTGCTATTAAGTTTGCTGATCTAGTTTAGCCCACTTTGTCCTTTGCCTTAGATTCATCACTGTACTACAGCATGTCCCCTGCAGACTTGGGGAATATTCAAGGGACAGGGAGGAAAACAGAGGAGAATGGTGAAGCTTTGTTCTCTCCTCACTCTTGACCTCAGTGGGCTCAAGCCCAACTTCCATTTCCTACAGTAGTAATTTCCTATTTTTCCTACATTCTATATGGACTTGTAATGTGCCATCCTAATTTTCCTCATTCACTCAGAGAATTTACCTTTTTTTTCAAGTACTTGTTTTCTAGCAGATTCTTTCATTTGTTTTGGTTGTAAACTCAGTTTTATTTGGCTGAAGCAATGTCGTTACAAATAATTGTATTTGAGGGTGTCTCAAACAGTCTCTCAAAGTCTTGTCACTGAAAACTTTACTACTGTCAGCATTTTTCTAAAGCATAAGAAATTTACAGATAGTATTACCAGCATCCTTTCATGGAATACCTTGAGAAGATATTCCAGTCACATATTACTGAAGAACTTTACTCAGATGAAGCTTTTACCTTTACTGAGAGAATTCAAGAATACACCAAGGAGTTTTTGCCCTCTTTAAGAGGTTACAGCTCCCTCATGGATTGGGTGTCTTGGTTTGAAAGACAGGTATGGTCTAAGGAAAGGCAGGAGCCCCTTTTCTGTGATGCAGAGTGCAACCCCCCTCCCTTTTAATTATTTTAGGTCCAATTCAGACACCTTCAGGCAGGAGATATGGGGATAAGAATAACAGTTCTTTACTGGTATCTAACAAGGCAGAAAACAACAACAGCTATAAAAATTGGCAACAGAACAGTCTAGCTCAGCTCCAGTCCCTTCTGGCCGCAGGCCGTCTCCCTGTGCTGTTACCGGTGCTGTGGGGGCAGGGCAGGTCCCGCGCAGTTGAAGAGGGCTGGGTGATGGCGGCCGCGGCCCAGGGGTGAGAGGGGATGGGGAAAGTGACTCCCCCTCACGGTGTCGGTCGTGGTGCTCAGCAGAGTGTCCGGAGGTAGTAGGGTGAGCTGGGAGAGCAGCAGAGCAAAGTCCAAAGGCAGGGAGCGTGAATCTCAGTGCTGGGATGGCAGGGGGAGATGCCAGAGCAGAGCCCAGGTTGTCTTCCCACTCCACGAGCCAAGCGAGAGAGAGTCCCCCGCTCCAGACCCCCCGTCCCACCTTTCCTTTTCCGGTTCCCCCCACATCTCGCCCTCCACCCACCCCCTTACGAGAGAACATTATCTGTCGTTTCAAGGTGTAGCCACAATTACTTAGCATAACAATGGGAGAAAATTCCACAGAAAGAAAAGGGAATAGTTCAACCTCCAACACTGGGCGAAAGAACCAATAGGATATTGTTAATTATTCATTTAAAAGTCTGTCTTATACATGGTGCTGAAGAACATGATCATTGCAAGGAGGAGAGCAAGCAAGGTGAATATATATACATATTCTGACTCTGGAAATCAGTGCAGCTCTCTGTACATCAGGTAATAAAATCAGATGTTATAAATACGAGAGACAATTGTATGTTTGCTGCAGGAGCTCATTTAGAAGTCAAGTAGGGGATACTTTGCCTTCAAGGAACATTATAACTTTTCAGATCTCTAATTGAATGTTCTTGAATAAGACTTGAACTGATTAAAGGAAAAAGCTCCAGCACCAATATATTACATGAAAAAAAAATTCTGTTATGCAATTGAAATCTACACTGAAATTCCAGCAGTGCAGCACATTGGCTAGGCTTTTCTGCATAGGGACCTTATCCATACAGGTTCTTACTGTGTGTTTCTCTGTTTTGAAGGGTCTTTGTGTGTTTCAACTTCTCCCAGGATTACTCAGCAGCTACTCTTCATGCTTGTGTCTCATCAGTATTTAGGCAGTTGTAACCTTAGCACTGGGAAGTCTAAACAATCAGTTGAACAGCTGCAGGGATCAGGATTTCAGAGGCTGTTGGAGATAGTTGACAGCTGCCCTAAAGGACAGCAGGTGAGACTGGAATTATTCAGGTCAGTGGTAAATATATTGGCTGTGAAAAAAATGAAGGGATAGGATGTTGTAGTCATACACATTTGATATTTCTAAGCTCAGTTTAGAAAAGCATCATTTGCTTCTGAAGACTCTACCATTTCTTCCATGATGCTTTTCCGGCCCTCTGTACCAGGAAAATAAAAATCTGCTTCATTATCACCAAAGATAGTACTATTGTTTAGTATGGAAAAAGATGCAGTCCGGTTGAGGAGAAGATACCACAGTTTTTGCAACTTGACCTGTGTTTTCATTATATCCTGTTAACTCTGGGCGTTTCAGAAGCACAGCAAGAGCAATGCCACCTGGAACAGTGTTTTTCTCTGTTCTGAGGTAAAAGGCTTTAGTGGGCCAGTGTGTAGGTTTAAAACACAAAGCTGCAGTAATTCTTATTGAAACTGTGGCTTGTGCCACGCCAAGACTCTGAGACACAAGAGAAAATGTGATCAAGCCTCTCCAGGCATGAGCAAGTTATTGAAGAAGTTTGGAGTTGCCTAAAGCCTGGTAGGTCAGAGTTAACACAGTAAATCAAACAAGGATTTTACTTAGTAAAAGGACAGAGACGATATTAGTAATTAATGCTTGATAGATAAAAAAAGTCAGAATTGAGAATTGCATGTGAAAGCTTGAAAGAAAGTACTTTAATTAATTATATAAAACTAAAATACTTCCTCCAGAGAAACCATTAGATAGAAAAATTAATAAATATTTCCCGTGTTCACGGTGCACATATCAACCGCATGGATATGGCCAAGGATTTCTGTTTATTTATTAATTTATTGAAAACAAACAAACAAACAACGTTATTTGCTTTACTAATTTTGCTCCCAGTTTGTGATTCGGCAAGTGAGCAGACATTTTGTGAAGTGGGCTGGTTGTCAGACAGTGTGATGATTTTGATTTAGGTTTCATGATTTGCTTCCCTTCCCTTCCCTTCCCTTCCCTTCCCAAACCTTCCCTTCCCTTCCCTTCCCAAACCTTCCCTTCCCTTCCCTTCCCTTCCCTTCCCAAACCTTCCCTTCCCTTCCCTTCCCTTCCCTTCCCTTCCCTTCCCTTCCCTTCCCTTCCCTTCCCTTCCCTTCCCTTCCCTTCCCTTCCCTTCCCTTCCCTTCCCTTCCCTTCCCTTCCCTTCCCTTCCCTTCCCTTCCCTTCCCTTCCCTTCCCTTCCCTTCCCTTCCCTTCCCTTCCCTTCCCTTCCCTTCCCTTCCCAAACCTTCCCAAACCTTCCCTTCCCTTCCCAAACCTTCCCTTCCCTTCCCAAACCTTCCCAAACCTTCCCAAACCTTCCCAAACCTTCCCTTCCCTTCCCAAACCTTCCCAAACCTTCCCAAACCTTCCCAAACCTTCCCTTCCCTTCCCAAACCTTCCCTTCCCAAACCTTCCCTTCCCTTCCCAAACCTTCCCTTCCCAAACCTTCCCTTCCCAAACCTTCCCAAACCTTCCCAAACCTTCCCAAACCTTCCCTTCCCAAACCTTCCAAAACCTACCCAAACCTTCCCAAACCTTCCCAAACCTTCCCAACACTTCCCTTCCAAAACCTTCCCAAACCCTCCCTTCCCTTCCCTTCCCTTCCCTTCCCTTCCCTTCCCTTCCCTTCCCTTCCCTTCCCTTCCCTTCCCTTCCCTTCCCTTCCCTTCCCTTCCCTTCCCTTCCCTTCCCTTCCCTTCCCTTCCCTTCCCTTCCCTTCCCTTCCCTTCCCTTCCCTTCCCTTCCCTTCCCTTCCCTTCCCTTCCCTTCCCTTTCCAAGCATTCCCTTTCCAAACCTTCCTTTTTTTCCCTGCTTTGACTGTGCTTGCTGTCTCTCTTTTCCGTGCCAATTGTCTGGAGATATAGTCTTTATTTACCCTATTTTTCAAAATTATATCTGTAAATTCTACTGTTTTTTTCTTGTAACTGCTTTTCTTTCTCAGCCAGTCTCAAAACTCATAATCTACGTTTGTTACTTTTTGTTAGTTTGAAGTGAAAATCGGCTATTAAATACGCTCTAGAAATGCTTGTGTCTATCACAGATTCCTTATAATAAAGTTTTATGTTTATTAATTTACTTTAAAATTCATTTTGATATGGAAACTGCCATTCAGTGAATATTTTTTAAGGTAGGCACTATACCTTCTCTAAAAGTGTTTCCATATCCTTTCATTTGTGTCTGTCTGGATAGATATTACAGGTTACCCACTTGAAAGAGAAAATAGCTGTAAACTTCTCTTTACTTAGGAAATATTTAAGGATAGCTATAACTTATCCATAGCCAGGGTACAGGGAATATGGGGTATTGAAACTCACAGAATTGAATTAGTAACTTTAGCTTGCGCAGCTTACTTGTAAATAGGTAGATGATATGTATTTGCTTTTTAGGAAGTCTCCCAGGCACCATGTGACCAGACACAGGCCTATGAAGAGATAGTCTGGTCCTGAGAAGTTTATTGACTTCAGCTTTACAGAAAGACAAAAAAAGGAGATGATAAATGTTCTTATTTGTTATTGTTACAGCAGGGGATTGAGGCAGGAGGAGCAAATATCCTCCTGGCATATAAACTCAGTTAACATTCTTCTCTGTGGGTCACATCTACTGTCGAGATTATTCCAAATAGCGAGTGCCAAGTGAAATGGAAACCACGAGCTCCTACCACACAGCTGTTAACCAGAACTGGAGGGAAAAGAGCAACTCCCCTGCTCCAGGGACATTTGCTGAGAGAATTCAGCAATTGTGACTTCCTAACCTCAAACACCATGACTTCGGGATATTTGTCAAAGTGCTTTTAAAGGATGGAGTCCAGTGAATAAGTGAGAGGAAAAAAAAAAAAAGATTGTCCTGATTGTCCTTTCATTATTTTCAACTGTAAGTCTGGAAGTATAGAGGATTTGAAGCAAAGATTGTTTTCTTCTAGAGTTCTCCGTGTCCAAGAAATTTTTGCTTCTTCTCTGGGAAGCAGTCCCATTATGAAGAGAGATGTTGGGAAAGTAAATTCATTATCAGTGGTGATATATAACTCTGATTAAGATTTTAGGAATAACTGAGTAAATTACTCTCATTACAAAGTCTCACATTCTGAAGCTTATACATCCTGCTGTTTGTGCTGGATGCTCACTTTTATTTTTTTCTAATGCTGCTTTATAAAAAAGAACACCACCAACTATTTCTGTTATTGATAATTTTCCATTGCTGCAAAGCTCTTTATGTTTGTTGTCGTGACATTACTACCCACGCCTGAGCTTTCCCACACAATTGCATCATTGCTATACAGCACAATCATGTGGAATTTGGAGGAGGAAAAACCACTTTTGAAACAGAAGAGATAACATAGAACAAGCTTGCTGATACCCTGCAGAGTATTTAATTAACAGAATCGATCACTTCTTTGAGAGATAAAGTGATTTGATAGAATTCAGGGAGAAAACACCTCTTTTTCAGGGCAGGGATAGTTCCTTATTGACACTCCCACTGTTTTTAAAATTAGTCTCTCCTGATTCCCACAGAGAAGAGAAAAAAATTAATTTTTAAAGTTATGTATTTAGAAGCTGATAATCCACCAACTGGTAAGGGACTTTGCAACATATTCGTCTCACAGGAAAAGGCATTTTCTGTCAAATTAATAGTTAATGCTAAGGGATTTAAGCGCAGTATGATAAATACATGATGTTTCAAAGTACATTTTATATGTAAAAACTTCACTGCTACACATGCACATATATATGCAGCAAAAGTATTCTTTAAACAGATTTTTCCAGTCTAGAAACAGCGTATCAATTTTTACACATTATTTAAGTAGTTTGTGATTCAGAAGATTTTTTGTATTGAAAAATGCAGTTAGCACCAAACCATGTGTATTCCTATTCAAATAACAAATAGTCAGTTCCTAAAAATTCTTAACACCTGCTGGAATAGCTGAGCTCTGGACCTTAAAGACAGCTGCAAACCTCTTGCTCTTCATGGATTTCTCTTACACTCATTGAAGTATAATCAAATTCATGTGGGTGTGTTAGGTTTGCATGAGCATTAGCCCAATAAGGTGTTAGTCCAATCACTACTGAATCCAGTGTTTATATGGAAGGTGTAATCCATGAACCCAAATATACTGCATCCATATCATCTTAATGTGTGATAGTTCTAAGCATATTCTTTATACTAGTCATGAATGCATTATTTGAAGATTAAAAATCCAGTTTTATATTTTCTCTTTCATGTTTTCCTCATATATGTAGAAATGGAGTAGGAAGAGCACCATGAACTTTGCACACACAATGGCACTTTTCTTGCTGTTGCTAGGTTCAAAAATAAGGTACCAAAACAGTTTTAAAGTATCACAGATATTTTTCTAGAAGCTTAAACAGCTCTGTAGAATTGAAAAAAACATAAACACCTGAAATATTTAGTTCTATTCCTTTACATAAATTCTATATTTCTTAACACCTATATATTTCTAGAACACAATGTCAGCCTCATTGCAGATCTATGTTCACATATATATTTAATATTTTTTTCCCTCTAGAAAGAACGAGTAAGTTTGTGCAGATGTAACATATGTATCTATAGACCACTTCAGCATTAAGCATAATAAACTCAACTTCATTATAAGCTAAAATATTGGCAGTGACAGGCCTGCTATAGTGGGCTTTCCAGGAAATAAAAGTACTCCATCTCTTACAATCTCACTAGCAGAAGACTCAGACATCCCACTTTGGAGACAATAAAAATAAACGAACACAGTCTTTTTTAACCAAAAGCAGGTATCCAGCAGTGTTGTTTTGAAATTTTTGAGATTTCTTCTCTGAGAATATGGCCAACTATAGTGGTGTCAGGATTAAAAGCAGACTGTCCGGCTCCAAGTAAGTGGGGTTAGAGTGTCTGGGCACAGCCATAACCAAGGCACTCACAGCTGACAGCCTTTGTCCTCTCAAACTTTCCTTGGGGACTGCAGCATGATGCCCCTGGGCTGAAGGTAGAGTGGGGACAACCAAGTTGTCAAGCATCCAAAGTTCCCAATTAGTGCACTCCTGCATGTTGCTTGGAATGACTTTTGCTCCAAACATCAGCTCCATCTTTGTGTCTTCTGACCTGAGCAGACAACTAGCAGTTTGTGGTGAAATTCCCATTCCTGGTGGGGCAGCCTGGAGGTGTGGTAATCTGCCATTGTACTAAATGAGCATCAGAGAAGGGGGTTTGCACCACACTTTTCTTCTAGATCTGGTTTCCAGTGCTTCAGTTAAGTCTGGAGAGGTTCAGGCTTCTACTCAGATGACCTAGACCACTCCTTCCCATCCAAGCAACAGTCCCACATTGAACAGTTTGCCAGAAGGTTTCAGGGAGCAGAAGTCTGCAGGCAGTGATCAGTGATCAGCCTGCCACAGTGGCTAAGGTCTCTGACACAAAGGTGTGCATCTTAAAAACAACCACAGGTCTACAGCTTCGACCCTGCTGCCTTGTGTTTAGGCAAGAGAAACAAAAAGCAGAGATTTCCAAAGCTAATTAAATAGTTAGTTATGAGTATGACCTATGCCTGACATGGCATTAGGACATACAAATTAAGGCACAAAGAGTTCTTACATGTAATTCTGGTTTAAAATGGATTTTGGCTTTGTAGGAATTGTGAAATCTTTATAGCCATCTAATAAATCTGTTCCCTAGACATTAGGCTTTTTTCTCAAAAAAACCCAGACACTTGTAAAACATTCTGTCAAAGTCTTCCTGCAACATTCCTTCTAGTGGTCCAGAGCCTACAGCCTCCGTTATTGAATTTCTAATTAATAATTCATTTTTATTTGTTTGCCTCTCAAAACTGCATGTTGGTTTTATCCTATGGCAAGAAAGCAAAGCTGAAATTCATAACCAGCAAAATCAATGTAGTGGCAAATCACTATATTTTTCACCCTTAGAATTCCCATTCTAGCTCTGTTAGCTTGTATGACCACTTACCCTATGGAGAGGAATGACAAAAATGGGAAAATCTGATCAGATTTGTAGGTTAAGGGGCATACCTGAGGACCAGGCATGCAAATCTTCAGCTGTAAAAAGAGGAATCAGTTGTTCTTTGTTACATAATTTCTAATATTGATCAGTTCTTTTGCTATTCACAGGAAGGGCAGTTCCCCCTCAAACATTTTTTTCCTGTTTTTCTTTTTTTTTTCCCTGTTTTATGTTTCATATTTATCTTCATTCTGTCTTACAATGAGTGTCTTGTTAGTTCTGTTTAAAAGGTAAGGTAAACATCAAGTGAACTTTCAAAGCATGGAGCTGCTGGTTTTCAGCATCATATCTTGCACAAGCCCTTCCCAAACTGAATATGAAAATGCATCCCACATTGCCAGGACGTTTAAGGGTATTTCCTTCATTCTTCTGCTTTACACTGATGTTTTACACAAATGAGGAAGGAGAGGTACAAACAGGTTCATGAGGTATATGGCAATGATTAATGGAGCTGTAGCTTACTAGGGAGATGGTGGGAGATGTCCAGCTAATTGACTTTCCTCTGAGACTTCCTTGACATTCTGTTCCCAAATTTGCAAATTGTGTGATATACTTTGCACTCTAAGTGTTGTATGAGATAGCCATTATTTACAGTGACTGATGAAAAGATAATATGATTCCTATCCAGCAGGACTAGCATTATTTGTACTTCCTTTGGTTTCTGTCTTTGATCTGTGCTTAAAGGAGAGAAAATCTGTCATGTTTAGCTGGAAAGAAAATTCTTCACCACCTGCTGTTCTTCTGAGTGCAAAGCTTCATGGATCTGAGACTATCACTAGTAATTTTGGATAATTACTTAGAGAAAGTTTAGGGGTCCCATATTCTACTGCACTGTAATCAGAGTCCAAATTTTAGTTCATTTCCCTGAAAGGCAGATTCAGAAGAAAAACAATTCAAAAATAAACACAGTGTCGTCAAAGACATTTGTTCAATGTCTGCCACTGATTTTTCAAGTGACACCCTTCCCTTTTTATATAGTTTTAATTTTTTTTTCCCAAAATTGCTTTCAATTTCATTTGGATATTTCATCTTAGTAAGATACATTTTCAAGAAATAAAAATTACTGACTGCCATATGAAATTTTCTAAGTAGCAACCACAGACTATAGAAAAATAATTTGGTAAGTTTCTCTCTGTGCCTGTGCTTGTAAAAATACTTCATGAAAAGGACACTTGCCTTCTTTTGTTGAGGTGTAGCATTTTTTCACGGATTTTGGGAGCAGTTTGTTTAGAGAAAGGAAACAATACAGTAGCATCATCTAAAAGAGCTTCTACTCACAGATTCCATTTGATCTTCAGATACTGAGCTGCAAAGACAAAGAATAAGAGAATTTGGGTACGCATTTCTGAACTGGCCTGCTTAAGAAGACAGGTGATATTCACAAAAAAAGAAAAAAAAAGAGACCCAGCAAAAGGGTATCCACCTATACATTTTGTTTTCTATAGAGAAAGCAATATTTTTCTCACACAGAAACAATGCAGCATACAGAAGGGAGCTCTGAGCTGAATGCTTTGAACTGCAATATGATAGAAGGAAGAGAAATTTCCTAATGAATTATTAAGGTCAACAATATGAAAACGTGGGTGGGAGAGGAAGGCAAGTGTTTCCAAAAAATCTACATCCAACAAAGGAATTACAATTGAGCTAACAGAAATCATGTATCTGCACCAAATTGATCTGAAATCAACTTGAATGTTTGACTTTTTCTAAAAGTGTAATAAGAAAATTTGAATTTGGGTCCCATTGAGCTCTTATCTAATTCAGTTCCATCCAGTGTTTTACCCCTAGTGAGTAACAGTATCATGATAATTCTCTTCTTTGAATGGGCAGTGAACGATCTCTTCATAAAATAATTTTCCAAGGCTTGCTTTTTGCCTGCTGTTATGACTTTATATTATTTGCAGGACCTGCTGATGGAGTTGTGCATATGCTAAAATGTACAGCCCCCATATTTCGGAAAGGTAAAAGGAGTTATGAGATGCTATGTATCAAATGAAAGTTTGTTTATCAGTCTCCTAGTTTAAAGAGGTTTTCCATGTAGTGAAACTATACTAGGCCTTCATTGTCAAGAGCAAAGGGAGGGTTGATTTACATTTAATTCAAGTGTGAATTTCCATTTACTTTTCAATAGGGTATTTTAAATCTGACAGCTGACTATAAAGTAAAACTAATAGAAAAAACCTAGGAATCTAAGCATTTTAAGATGGTTTGGATTTCATTTTTCTTTTTTTTTTTTTTTTAAAGAAAGCTGTATTAACAAAAAATATTAGGCCTTTTAAGCCAAGCTAGTTTATGTCTGGACAACAGCACAGACAAAACAAATCTTACCTATTATAAAAATAAATAAATTGTCCAGAGGCTGTTCACTGAGAATATCGAATGCATTAAGATTTTAACATAAGAAAAGATTGTACAATTTACAATTATAAAGAATTGTTCTTTACTTTATACACAATGAAAGAGACAAGCTTCATATCTGCCAAAGCTTTATGAAGCAGGAAGCATTATGACGCTTTTTAGGTGAAGGACATCTCATTTTCGCCCATTCCGTTATGGATTATCTTTTGTAAGTGTCAGGCTTTAAAAGAACACTATTTTTATTGGATGTTTTGTATGAAGAAGAAAGGCTTCTTACATAGGAGGGTGACATTTGAATTTTATTTTAGAACTTCAGTATTTCTTGCTGGTAATAATTATAGGGCGCTCATATTTTTGCAGATAAATAGCAGCATTAATCTGAACTCAGCTCAATCTTCCCATAATAAAATCAGCAGCAATAAAATTTCACTACATGATCATAAATGGAAAATATATAATGTATTAAGATATAAATGTTATATAATTTAGCTTAATCTAGCGTGACACTGGAGATCTAGTGAAGCACTGGAAAGCATAACTGATACAGTTGCTTTCCACTGAAGTTCATGCCAAGAGTATCTTGCATTCTAAAACGTATGAAGTTTCTGTTTTGCTCTGTACTGGAAAACTCAGACTTACATGTGAAGCTGTGCTGCAGTGGGCAGAGTTACCAGCATTTTTAAGTTTACAGGGGTCTTGCCATGACTGAAGAACCCATTGTAATCCAAAACAGTGTACACGGACTAGAACTTTGTCATGTTGTATGATTATGCATTTCTGCTAACTACCACTCATTTCAAAAAGGTACAGATAGCACTTTGCTTTTCATACAGGTATGGAGATGGTTGAACGAGGCAAAACCAACCAACCAACCAACCAACCAACCAACCAACCAACCAACCAACCAACCAATCAACCAACCAACCAACCAACGAAAAAAGACAGAAAAACAATTGACATCTTCTTTCTTAATGGTCTTAGCACTAAAATCATACTTACAACAGTTTCAGTAATTGCTTCTCATCTGTTACAATGGGATATTACCTGATATTACATGATTTTGTCCTCCTATTCTTCACTGAAAGGATTTCATACAGCTTTACTGATCTGTAGATTGTACAGAAAGATTACCCTCTGGAGCTATGACAGATTTTTTTCTATTTGAAATGTCTTAGTTATACAATTAATAATTTATTTCATTAGTGGAAATGAAGACTGGAAAATTATAATAACAAATCTATAACATGATATTTTGGGTCTTTGTTTCTTTTTATAAGAGAAAAAAAGGAATTATAAGCCATCTCAAGAATCTAATGTGGCAGAGAGTTACAGAAGGCAGAGGGAGAACATTTTTACTAGTTGACAGTTAACTTTCCCTGTTTATTGAAAACAGACAGACTGATTATATTTCTTAATGCAGACTGACCCACAATTTAGTCCAATATCCATTGTTTCAGATGGAAAACCTCTATGTGTTATATTTAGAATTTCTTCTTTTTTCAGACACCATTGATCTGCAAGTTCTTTACAAAATACTTTCAATGTGTCAGGTTGTCCAGAGGGGTTGTGGAGTGTCCATCCTTGGAAATACTCAAAAGCCAACTGGAGGTGAATCTAGGCAACTAACTGTGCATAACCCTGTCTGAGCAAAATGTTTGCTAAGATGACCTTCTAAGGTCACTTCCAATTATTCTGGGATCATATGAGTCCACCTCTAAAAATATTCATGGTTTAGCAAATTAGGAGCAACTAGACTGGAAATTCTCAAAGAAAAGAAATTGAATTTGAGCACCAAAACATTCCTAGATATTCCAGCTACAGTTCAGAAACTTCAGAGAATCACATGTAAAGTCCATGGCCAAATTACCAATACAGGATAATCCTGTCCCAACAGATCAATTTTTCCTCACCTATGTGAAATTTTATTTTCCCTCTGTGAGGGGAAAAGAAAAAGATGTCCTAATTTCCCCTTCTTCAGCCCTTAAAGTGAGATTGTCAGATACTCATGAAAGGCATAAAACCCAAAACCTGTTTTTAAAATGTATTGGCCATGCAGAAAACAAAAAGAGCTGCTGCTTGAAATCTCTGGAAGTCTGAGCTGGGTTGTAAAATCTTCACCTAATATCTGTAGTAATGTATGTCCCTTTATGCTTTGTGAAAACCTGACCAAGATATGCAACTTCTCACTTTGTGTCTATGAGCTATATAAATTTCTATATTTATAGCTGAAAATTTCCATTAGCTGTTCTTTGCTTCATTTTTCTCTGGGAAAAAAAAGCAGAGCAACTCCAAATGAGAAAAATTACCCACAAAGTCAACAAAACAAAATGTCTTTGTCTGTATCACAAGCCTGCAAGGCATGTGGCAGATTACATCTACTTTTACCTGAGGCATAGTGAAACGAATGATGTTATAGTCACTTTCATGAGAACTGATGTCTTGTTTTGGAAGCTAATAACAAACTATTCATAAAACGTGGATTTTTTTGGCACAATGTAACTTTTCTCAACTTTTCTATGTTCTTATTACTCAGTGACAAAAATGCCTTCAATGCATATTTCACACCAATGGACTTCATATATTCTCTGTCACTATATGTTAGTCTAATGCAATCTAACATAGAAAATATCTTCCTACTGCCTTTACATAGAATAAACTGCATATTTTTACAGAAAAATAAGTGTATTTTTTTAATGTAGAAAAGAATTGTAACTTCTTATTTATTTATATCAAGTAATGCTTTAATGTTTCTTTTTATACCCAGGGACCAGAGGGATTAGTAGTGCAAGCACACATCACATGAAGTTATGTGGTGGTGTAAAGTCAAATTAGTAGGTAGTACACCGTGTTTCCTCTGAAGTCTGGAGGTTTTTTTTGGTACTTTTACCAAAATAGAGGCTCACAAAAGTTGTATAGCTCTGCAAACCAGGCAGGAAGAAGACAGTAAGGGCATAATGCCTCTCTTATAATGTATCTGTGTGTCCTGGAAAACACATTTGTTCTCACTCTATAAGCTACAAAGCACAGTGTCATCATAGAAAAATGGTATATTGATGTGTATCTTTTTCTCATACTTTTTTCTTTTTTTTTTTTTTCTGTAAGCATTTGCATTTTTCTTTCCTATATGTTTTTGCATCATTTTAAGTATTTTATTTTAAGACATCATAGAAAAATGGTATATTGATGTGTATCTTTTTCTCATACTTTTTTCTTTTTTTTTTCTGTAAGCATTTGCATTTTTCTTTCCTATATGTTTTTGCATCATTTTAAGTATTTTATTTTAAGACAGGATTCTTGACTACAACCTGGGTTCTTAGGCTGCTTAGTGCTTGGCATAGACTAGTCTGAAACTTGCACTCTTTCCAGGTAAATTAATGAACTTTTCAGAAATCATCACCCAAATTACATGCTTGGGATCATGTCCAAGTCAGGTTTGGGAGGCTATAGACCACACAAACTCGTAGGGCTGTCTGCTCCATAGTTCTGGCACAGAGTAAAAGAAACCTCTGCCTTTATTGCATTAGAAAAGAATTTTCCATTTTCCCATTTAGGTCCATTGCCTTTTGTTCTATCATTGGGCACCATTGAGAAGAAAGTCTGATTTCATGTTCATTGCATTTTCTCATCAGGTATTTATGCCAGTGAACTAGATACCCCTAAGCTTTCTGTTCTCTGGGTGAACAGTCCCATCTCTCTCAGCCTCTGCTCATATGAGAGATGCTCTAGTCCTTTTAGCATCTTTGTGGAGCTTCACTGGACCAATATGTTCGTGTCTGTTCTGAGGAGATGAACTGGACCCATCACTCCAGGTGTGGCCTCACCAGGACTTGGCAGAGGAGAAGGCTCACCTCCCTCAAGCTGCTGGCTGCATATCAGGATGCATGCCTCCTGATGCATCCTACAATACTGTTAACTGTCTTTGCTACAGGGACACACCACTGGCTCATATTTGAATTTTTGTCCATCAGAAATTCTACCTCCTTTACAAAACTGCTTTCCAGCTGGGTGGCCCCCACTCCATATGCTGGTGCCTGGGTTTGTTCCCCCTCAGGTGCAAGATTTAGCATTTGTTTATCTAATGGAAGATTTAACAAGGGAACACAGACCTGTCATTTTAACAACAGCTTATGAATTACATCTAAAATGAAAATATACTTTTTTTCTTGTTTTTAATGTGATGCACATGCTAATTAGTTTTTGATAGAGACAATTGTTGCAAACTGCTACAAGTGTTGACAAATGAACTTTTTATGTGGCAAAAGCTTGATTGGGCAGCTTGTGCTACTGAGAAGAACTAATATTCCCCTCAGGCATGATAATAAAACCCGATTTTATTTTTATTGTCAAAAAATCAGATATTGTTTTGGAGTTACCATAATCCCATCTCTAGAATTGGCTTTAACATTTACAAGACCTTCTGCAAAAACAAGTTATATAATCTAACTTACCCAAAAGCACTAAAACAAAAAGATGACAGAGGTGATCAAGTTTTACCCACCTTACTCACTGTGGTTACTGCGCTGCAAAGAGAGAGTAAGGACAGCAACACACACGGACTCCTTTGAGGAAAAAAGGCCAACTTTATTGTACGGATAACCCGTATTAAAAGTGTGTTACGTGCAGCTGGGACAGGACAGTAGTTTATGGGACAATTGGGAAAAACATCCCTGGGACAGTACTTCAGGATGTATCCTATGGGAAAGACACCAGGTGTTAATCTTTATTATGAATTTCACTCTGTTTTTCACCATGTTATCACCCTGGGAGACTGCCTCCCTAACTGAAGCTCTAGTCAGCTTGTCAGCCTGGGAATGGACCTGAGAGTCAGGAGAAATCCAGGCCTGAAAAGAATTTCCAAGCTATAATTCCCTAGCTCTCTAAATATGTGTGTCGACAACTCACTACCCTTTTCTCTAGATCACACTCCTTTTCTGACATGCAAAATTTCTATGCACAATCTACCTATAAGACTTAAGTTTTGGTGTTCAATGTGTATCTTTAAGAAACTACTTCCTTCAAGATCCATCAGATTGGCTTATTTCTGTTCCTAGAATGCAGAATCATGACATGGCGTTGCCTAGTTGAAACACTTTAACTGCAACTGATAAATTTTGTTTAGAAACCTGAAGAGACCCAGTCAATGTCTGGAAAGGCAGTATTACAAAGACAGCGGGACAATAATGACATTCAATTAAATTTCATATTAATTCCTGACAACACCACTTTCTTTACTTGGACATTTGATTCCATTGAAGGTTCAGGCACCTGACAAGGAAGGATTTGCTCTGGTGAATCTAAGCAAGACCAAAATGATGTTGGAAACAGTTTAAAGGAAAATTCAGAAGATTTCTCCCCTTCTCTTGTTTGAGGGCTGATGCAGAGAACTTTGGTTCAGAAACACACTAGTGTTTCCATTGTACAAGATTACTGAACTGGCCTGCTGATTCCACTGGGCAATGCTGACATTGGGATGAGCTTAGATGAAAGGACAATACTAGCATAGTATAAAATAAACAAAGTATGAAATTACAAAGTATAAAATAAACTACCAATACAAAAGTTTTTCTAATTTGGGTTTTTGAAGGTAACATTTTTCAATACAGTCTGATAAACTGAAATGGGGGGGACTTAAAAAACAGGACAAGATTATTAACATGGATATAGTTTGCAAATTACTCTAGATGCCTGGAAAAGATGAAACAAACCCTTCACTTGGAGTCACTGAAATCCTCAAACATAAAAAATGCATCTGATGTTATTCAGAGTGAACACCAATTTAATCACATTCTGTAAGCTGATAAATAGCAAGGAATGCATGTCAACAAAATTTCTACATGGAATAGTATCCTCTATGTAAGTTTGAAAGAAAGTAGACCCAAAGAAAATAAGGGTTGTGGGAAGCTAACAATGAAAGAAACTTGCCTCCTCAAAACAAATATTTTTTCTTTCAAATAGAAATGATATTACAACAGAACAATCACAGAAAATTATTTCTTCTGGCCATGAATAGCTGAAAACATTTTTATCTGTCATAGTATTTCTTCTTGCCGAAACCATAGGTTTGGAATCGATGTATATCAGAAAGACAGCCTATATATTTTCTGTAGAAAAGATTTGTTTTTTAAAAGGGATTGAGATATAACTAATGCGATGTCAAAATAGTACTTTAAGCAAAAATAAAGTAAGCTACTCATTCATCACTTTTGCACAAGGGACTGCAAAATATTCTGCCTCTCCCTTTCTAATTCCTAGATACACAGTTACACAGCAATGAACGTATATTTCAACTCTCTTCAGAAGATCAAAAGAAAAATACATAATAATAATTACAAGAAATTATTATTCTCAGCTGCATAAATCTTAATAAAGAAAGGATTTTGACTGAAGAATGAGAATGCAAGTAACAGAAATTAGGCATGACATAAGAAAAGCTGTGTACTATATTACCCTTGCTAAAATATACTGTCTCAAAATGGATTTAGTAAACTCTTGATTAGTTTCAAGTACACTGGGACATGGATGTCCAAGAGGAAATACTTTATATGAACTCTTATCTTAAGAAATGATTTGGCTTGAAGTAGGAAACCAAGTACAAAGATAAACAGCAAAAGCACTTTTCTCTATCTGTCTCTATCTTTTCTCTATCTCTATCTATCTCTAATTTCCTTGTGGAAAAACCTGCCTCCCCAGCCTAGGCACTTATACAACGTATACAATGGAGCACTTATACACCCTTCACACCTGCAAACTACTGCTGCAGTTTCAAATACCATAGCAGGTGAGTCTGCATTACTCTGTGTAAACAGTAAACTAGATACTGGTGTACCTGACTGTCAATATTACAACATTACAATTTTGTGTCTATTTTCCATTATTTATTCTTTCTATTTGAATCAATGTTATGAATGACGGATTTTTTGGGGACAAATCACAGCTTCTATTCCTCAGCTTGTTAAATTAAAAAGAAAGTAGGAAAAATAAACAGACGTGTTTACTTTTATGGCCTCCTACAAGACCCCAGAAGAACAGAGCCTCCTGTCTTGGCTGTTATACTTTTGCATGATGATTGCTACTCCAGATTTAACATTTGCTGACATGGCCTCACATTCTCAAATGACCTTTATCAAAAGATTTGGGTTGCTGGCTTTTTTTCTGAAATTTTGAAATGGATGAGAAGTTTTTGTGCAAACTTGAGCTTTATCACAGCAAAGTGACATGCAGTGGAGTAGAAAGGAGTTTGTATTTATTATCTAGGTAGCTCATAATATTTATTCATATAATTTTGTATTGTTTAGAGGATAGAACATACGGATCCACTTTATTGAAAACCACCCTTTAAAAAGTTATATAATTATTTACTTCTACTTTTGTTCATAATTATTACATAATCTGGCCTGGCAGAGTTCTCTTCTGCTCAGATCCAGTATCAAATAGAGGAACTGAAAATCTTACATTTTACTAATACATAGAAATTAAAAGTAGAAAGATCACAAAGAACTGAATGTACTACCCAGGCTAAGATTATTATGTATGACAAAACATTACTTAAGAAATAAATGGAGCTGCACTTTCTGTGTAAACCCACTCATTTGTTTGTTTCACCTTAACTATGTGAATGTAAGATATGTTAAACGTTATTTGTTTAATTATTCTGAGATGATGATAAAAATATTAGGAAAAACCATTTGTTGCTAAAATAATGATTACTTTATTATGCTAATAAACAGCATTTGTGCCTTTCACATCTGCTTAACTTAATACTTATCTAGGAGCTTTTTCTCTTTTTTTTCTTCATTCTTTGGTAAAATTGACTGCCAAAACATATTTCTGAACATGTAAGTATCATAGTGTTTAAATCAATTAAACATAATATTGTAAACCATGGCAAAAAAATTACTGTGCTGAAAGCCGGCAGTTACTCATAACATTTTAAAGTTTTAAGTAAAGAAAAGAAAAGAAATAATCAAGGGAATAAGGGACCTAGTTTCTGGTGATTCATCACTTGGCTGCCTAAATCTAAGAGCTTTCTGAAAAGGGAGGGCTCATTACAGACAAATTATTTCAGATTAACTATTCCTTTTGAACTTCAGTGCTAATCTCAGATACATTTACAGTGTCTGATGAAACACAGGCCTGATTTTAAATGCTGCCCTGATTTTTTTGTTTTGTGCTGTACTGAACCCATTTCTAGCTTGATAATTGGTTAGTATTCATGGCAAAGAACTGTTGCTGGTGGGGAGGAGTTAACATTTCTGTGTCAAGTTTTCCTGAAGTATCTCCAGAGTACTGGAGATACCCTTGGGATACTACTAGTAATGCTTCTCTTTTCTTCCTACTAGATTTCTTGGCATGACAACTGTGAGCTGCAGTTTTTCTGTGGCTTGGGTTTGCTGCATCCAAATTGCTCTGAAGACAATCTGACCGAAGGCATTCTGCCTCTATCTCTACTGTCTTTGTCATTTCACTCTAATAGAAAGATTTTTTTGACCTGTGTTGGTCTTAG
The DNA here is from genome assembly GCF_052056855.1 of Sturnus vulgaris. Lineage (NCBI taxonomy): Eukaryota > Metazoa > Chordata > Aves > Passeriformes > Sturnidae > Sturnus > Sturnus vulgaris. The sequence goes on along the minus strand of NC_142283.1, from coordinate 32,870,480 downwards.
CTAAGAATGGTGGGTTATATGGGGACAATCTTGACTTTCTTTGCTTTAAGCCAATTATGACACAAGTGAAATGCATAAATGACATTATCTTATGTTACTTCAGTTTTACCCATCTATCCACTCACTGCCTGTATCTCAAAACAACTTATGTAAGGTTAAAGAGTCTCCTATTTTCAGGATTCCATCATAGACTGGCTGCATCATGCCTGTCTAGTACTGTAGGAGTTCGGCAGTTTTGGGACATTATAAGCTATCCAAGAAAGGTGGACCTTGTGCTAGGGTTAACTTCTCAGCTCTTTATTTGCCTGACAACCACAGCCTCCCTTCCAACAGAGAGTAGTATGCAGGAAGGAAAAACTGATGCCCACTTGACACTAATTTTGACATGAATCCAAGACTCAAAGTGGTTTGAATCCTGTCACAAAAGTTAATTTGTTTTGCTACACCTTTAAATTCAGATTTTAAAATTTTAAATTGATGAGTGTTATTAAAAGCTGAAGAAAATGTATTGGTTAATTATTACAAGTCAAGGACATCATGTATTTTACACTTATCTGGTAAGCATTTTTACTGTTTCATTCAAAAAAAGCTAAGTTTTCTCTGACACATGACAGATGAGGGGAAACAATGAATAACTTTGGGATAAGAGAACAGCTGAGTCTAAATCCCTGATAATGCTTCAGGCAGTTGCATTGAGGTTTATGTTTGATGATCATTGCTGCCAATTTACTTGAGAAAATATTAACTCCTAAACTTAGGATGACAACTAAGATAAAACATCCAAAAGTTTTCTCTGAATATTTCAAACTATTAAAAAAAAAAAGTCAATGTTACCAAATTTCTGTAACATCATGCAAGATAGAGTTACAATCATATTTTGCAACATAAATTTTTCAGTAACTTAAGAAAGTATGAAAAAAGGCAGCGTTAAAAGATATTTAAAGGATCTCACAAAAAAACCCCCAAACTTACTTTGATTTTTGTTTTTCTAGTTCCAAGATGACATATTTGTATGTGCTAGGGATCTGATTCAGAAAATTCCTTTGATGAGAGTATAATTTAAATAATACAAGTAGTTCTGTTCTCCAAGTAACTACTTATGCATCCACAAGGTTGAAGATTTGGGTTTAGTAGTTGTGGTTCATTCTATTTCTTTTCCCTATTTTTAATGATGTAGTTTACTAGAACAATGAGCTTATGACTCATTTGCCATGACAGCTTTTGGAAAAAAGCAGTAAAAAACCAATATATGGTCAAATTTGACTTTAGGAATGTCACATTTTGGAGACTGTAGGAAATAGATTCTGTTTTTCCCAAACCTATGCTCTACCAGATCTGATGCCCATTTTCTTGAGCTTCTCATGTTTCAGTGTTTCGGATGAGAGAAGAAGAATCAATGTGCAAGACGGACTACGAAGTCCAGGTAAAGGACTTCAGCCCATAAGAACTATGGGCTAAATTTAGAAAGTGATTTTAGTGATCTCTTACAGAATTTTGGTAATATTACTGAATTTTCAAGAAAGCAACTCAAGTCTTGATCATTTGGAATCTAAGATAAAAGAGGTGATGACAGGAGACAAGAAGCAAGAAGACAAGAAATAGTCTCAACAACATAAACAGCTGTGTCTACTAAATAAATATACCTTTTATTTTGGAAGAGATTAAAATGCTTATACAAATGACTGACTGGCTTGTAGAAATGGCAATTAGGTTAGTAGTAACAATGTGACAAAGTCCAGTGGGAATGATTTCCTTTGTCCTTTTCTATTAAAAAAATTACTTTTGCTTGATGACTCTCGTGTACAAAGTATTTTCACTAATCCCCAGACAAATTATTTCATTAGTTTCAGTTTCATTCATAATCAAGACCTAAAGGAGTTATGCAGTCCTGTTTAGAGAAAGTCATAAAGTCTCAAGAACCTTGAATTCTATACTAATTCAGTAAAATTATTGAACATACACTTTAAAGAACTGTTTGATGTACTATAACAGAGCATTATAAAAAGAAGCACATGCAGACTTAATTTCTATACTACTTGAATCCTTCTCCTATGTATATCTAGGAGCCTTATAATGTCTTTCAACATTAGTTACTTGTATTTGGGTAAGATGGAAAGAAGCTATAGAAATCTGGCTCTTTCCTGCTTGGTTTGGTCGTTTTTTTGGGTTGAAATTTTTTTCCTTTATTTTTGTTTTGTTTTTGTTTTTGTTTGGCTTTGGTTTTGGTTTTGGTATTAGTTTTGGTTTTGGTTTTGGTTTGTTTCTTTGGGTATTTTTTCTCGTTTGGCTTTTCCCCTTTGTTTTTTATTATGTTCTCTGCTGTTGAAATTCTCCCCCTCTCAGTTGCCCAAAGCATAGCAGCAACCATAGGGGATTTCATTCAGATGGCTTTTCTTTGCATGAAAAACACTGACAAAAACATGATAATTTGAAAAAATCTTTCACTGCACAACTCAGCTTTTCACAGTGATCTGTATTTTCAATCTTTCTCTACCGAAATTTTGTCTCCCTCTTTATGTATCCATATCCTAATTTTTCTATCTCATTGTGAACTCTCTGCAATCCCTTACATCTGCATATGCAGACCCAGCAGTAGTTGTGTAGCTGTCCACACTAAATTTTTCTGTCTTACACTATGAGGGAGATGGTTAGACAATACGATTGCCACTGAGAGCAATAACTTCATTGGTGGCTGTTTTACTGCAAAAGCTCTGCTTCACTTTGTTCTGAATTTTGTCTTATATATCCAAAAACATAGGCAATGCCCCAAATACTGTATTATATGTGTGCTGTAATCCTGCAAACAACATGTTGAGCAAAAACTAGTAGGCAAATTAATTCAACGCAATACTGCAAGGGAATAAAACCAGATGAGTTATTTGACAACTGTATTGCTTAAAAAGCCGCCTAAGTAACAGAACCCTTTTAACTCGCTGACAGACAGTAAAACACTTGTGTTTTTGCTGGCTGATCAGTAACTGAGCACAATCTCTTGCTGTAATTTGCAATGACACAGCTGCAATGGAAAAGCCACTATAAAGCTTTTTGGTCAGGATATTGACAAAGAGATGGTGCTGAAACTTTGATACAACTTTGTGCATTTCCTACCAAAGCATTACCAGTATATCATATTGACAGTGGCAACCCTAGTGTTGTAACTTATCAAATCAGAAAATCTTTTCTGAACTGACTTCATTAGGTGAGGTTTGGTTTAAGTTAATTTGTTTAGGTTTGCCATTTCAGTTAGAAAACTCTCATTTGATCACTTCGCTAACTTCAAGAATACTTTCGTGACACTTCAAATCATCTCACAACAAAAACTGGCATTAAATACGATTAAATTCAGAGCCCTAAATTTAATTGGAAGCTCCAACAGATTCAGCTTTGCAATTTTTGTAGCAAAGACCATGAGCCACCACAACTCTGCCTAGAATGAATGGCAATTTAATCTTTCTGAGAAGTGGAGTTTAACTGCATATAATACTTGGATTGTAATTTCTCACCTTTCTTCTATTTTAACTTTAATTCTCGTTGTACCACAAATTGCCATACCTTCTATATTTAGACATGGAAATACTTACCCTGTGTCTTGGTTTGAAAGACAGGTATGGTCTAAGGAAAGGCAGGAGCCCCTTTTCTGCGATGCAGAGTGCAACCCGCCTCCCTTTTAATTATTTTAGGTCCAATTCAGACACCTTCAGGCAGGAGATATGGGGATAAGAATAACAGTTCTTTACTGGTATCTAACAAGGCAGAAAAACAACAACAGCTATAAAAATTGGCAACAGAAACAGTCTAGCTCCGCTCCAGTCCCTTCTGGCCGCAGGCCGTCTCCCTGTGCTGTTCCCGGTGCTGTGGGGGCAGGGCAGGTCCCGCGCAGTTGAAGAGGGCTGGGTGATGGCGGCCGCGGCCCAGGAGTGAGAGGGGATGGGGAAAGTGACTCCCCCTCACGGTGTCGGTCGTGGTGCTCAGCAGAGTGTCCGGAGGTAGTAGGGTGAGATGGGAGAGTAGCAGAGTGATGTCCAAAGGCAGGGAGCGTGGATCTCAGTGCTGGGATGGCAGGGGAAGATGCCAGAGCAGAGCCCAGGTTGTCTTCCCACTCCACGAGCCAAGCGAGCGAGTGCCCAGCTCCAGACCCCCCTATCCCACCTTTCCTTTTCCGGTTCCCCCCCCCTCCCCCTCCACCCACCCCCCTACGAGAGAACATTATCTGTCGTTTTAAGGTGTAGCCACAATTACTTAGCATAACAATGGGAGAAAATTCCACTGAAAGAAAAGGGCATAATTCAACCTCCAACACCCTGTAAAAATGTCCAGGCTCCAAAATAAATCTGCTGGTGGGAAGAATGACTACTGTTTAGCTGAAAAATTTAGTTGACTTTATTGTGGATGGGTTTGTATCTCACTCCTACATGCAAAACCGATGTTTTAATTTCTGTTTCCCCACTCCATGCTGACATAAAATTTAAAAGGATTAGGTGCAAAATGGAAACAGTTTTTTGATCAGAAGCAATGAAGGTTCTTTCAGGTAGAGCAGTAGGAGGTGCAGTTCCTCGGCCTACACAGGCTAACCCTTTGCCACAGTTTCCACACTGTACTGCAAAATTCCACTTGCAAGCATATTCGTCCTAAGTGCATTGTGGAAATCCCTGATGAAAAGAATTTTCTCCTCTATACTTGAAAGCTAGTAAATCCCTGTTGGGGTTTGAATTGTTCCCTTTTCTTTCTGTGGAATTTACCCCATTGTTATGCTAAGTATTTGTGGCTACACTTTAGTAGCAATAGTTTTCTCTCGCAGGGGGTGGGGGATAGGGTGACACCGGAAAAGGAAAGGTGGGACAGGGGGGTCTGGAGCGGGCTCTCACTCTCGCTTCGCTAATGGAGTGAAAGGAGGACGGCCAGTGCTCCGAGCTAGCATCCCCCCCTGTCATCCCAGCGCTGAGATCCACGCTCCCTGCTGTCGAACACCGCTCTGCTGCTCTCCCACTTCATCCTACTATCTCCGGACACTCTGCCGAGCACCACGACCGACACCGTGAGGGGGGAGTCGCTCCTCCATCCCTCTCACCCCTGGGCCGCGGCCGCCATCACCCAGCCCTCTTCAACTGCGCGGGGCCTGCCCTGCCCCCACAGCACCGGGAACTGAGCGCAGGGAGAGAGGGCCTTGGCCAAAGGGACTGGAACTGAGCTATACTGTTCTGTTTTGTTGTCAATTTTTATAGCTGTTGTTGTTTCTGCAGTTTGCCTTGTTAGATATCAGTAAAGAACTGTTATTCCTATCCCCATATCTCCTGCCTGACAGCCTCTGATTTGAAACTATAATAATTAGAAGGAGGGGGTTGCACTCTGCATCTCAGAAAAAGGAGTTCTTGCCTTTCCTTAGCAAATACCTGTCTTTGAAACCGAAACAATCCCTTCTAAGTAAAACTTGAATTCAGCTGTGAAAAAGTGACTTGCTTTCGAACGACAAAATTATTCATGTCCATAGTTCAGAGCTGTAAAGAAATATGTCTTTTTTCATGTTCATTTTAGTAAAGACTACTGGAAAATGGCTACACTTCCTTTTTTTCCCCCTGTGTTGTTTTGTCCCGGATGAACATAAAATATTTCATATTTCAGTCACCAATAATATTGATAAACTCTTATAGCAAAAATACTAATAAAAACTAGCATTTCTAGATTCATATCTATCCCATCTCTAACATGAACTATTTTACCCTTGGGGAAATATAGCTAATACAAATATATATTTTTTCATTTTTCTCTATTTTAGATGCATGATCAGCTACAATGGAAATCTAATGTGTTCATTAAAAACATAAAAGAAAATACCAATGGTTTCAAAATATGATAATTACTAAAAGCTCCTCTTAGAAGGATTATTTCCTATACCTACCTGCATCTAGAGGCTAATCTCAGCTGATGAAAATAAGTCTCTGTAATAGTGTTGGTCTTCCACAGTCTCTGAATCCTAAGCAGCCTTATATTATTATTTTATATATCTATATATCCATACCTATATCTATATATTTACACACAGCTTATATAGTAGTCTGCTATATTTACCTAAATGAAAGTCATTGCTGTTCCTCAGCTTTTTTTTCCTTTAGCTCGTATTAGTGTTGTATATATATGCATCATCCATACATATATAAGTATAAAACTCTACTTTTGTAGGGAATCATATGAGGGGAAGAAATCCCACAATTCTTGTACATGTAGGATTTAATATGTGAACAAGGCACCAGTAATCAAGATGTTTTTCTTTATTCATTTGTGTGTCCTGTTATTTACTTTAAAGGGATTTGAAGAATTTTGTGTGGAGAAAGACCCACAGTCTCTGCTCAACTCCGTAATTCCTACATAAATGGCAGAGGTTCTGGATGATTTGTATTTGTCCGTAGATGCATCCTTTGGCCAGAAGAGCAAATATGTTAAACACAGATGATGAAGTGAAAATCTGTATCTGAAGTAAGAACTAGCAGCCTCTAGTTAGGCCACAGCAGAAGTTATGGTTTAAAATAAATTAATAAAGAAACACCTTGACAAGTGAAAATGCCAGATCCCTCTTCCCATTGTTGCTAGGAACTGCAGTAAATGTTGGTGCCAGCAGGGGATGACTCTTCTCTCTTTTACTGTTTGCATCTTGCTGCAGCCTGGTGTATTCAACCGAGCCCCCAAAATGCTGAGGAGAAGCACAAGGGAAGACAGGTACCCTCTTGAGGACTTAAGGAGGAAGACATAAACATGACCTTGGCAACTGACATTGATATGCCTAATATTCATGCTGAGAATGGCAAATATGGGCCCTGTTTTTTTCCTTGACTAATTTAATGGGCACAGTAATTATTTATCAGCAAAAACAGGAGACCAAGAAAAGCTAATTTGCTTCCTGGCCACCCTCTGAGCACTTCTGGCCTTCTTCCAGTAGAATTGTTCTCTGCAAAGAGTTTCCCTCCTTACTCCTTATTTTCCCTCCATTCAGTGGTTCCCAGGCTTTCAGTACACCATGATTCTCAAATGTCATAACTTAATTTTATTCTTCTTTCTCTCCTTTGATCACAGGTCCTTCCTGCAAAATCCCTTTCCCATTTTACACTCTTTCTTTCTTTTAGGAACAAAGCTTAGCACTGGAACCTGTTCGTCTCATGGCAGGTAGTGATTTTTTACACCAAGAGAGATCAAGTGCATTTTAATTTTATTTTTTCTTTTATTTTTCTGACAGAGAGTGTGTCTACATTTGCTTTTGCAGGAAAATGTAGACTCACAGTTTTCACGTGCTTGAGTATTTGCAATTATATGGTACAAAGTCTCAACTCACAGGCTTAGCTAGTTCAAGTTAGCAATAGTTATATGGACTTGGGTTGACTCAGTGCAGACAAAGTGAGGCAGGATATTCTTCTCTGCCTCATGCTTTAAATATCAGATGTAAATATTTTTTGTCTGCTTTGAAAAAAATGCTATGACAATTGTAAGATTGAGAAGATTGTGTAGAGGGAAATCCTGATTGAATAGAAAAAGTATTGAACAATTTAGGAAATCAAGAAGATGCTTATGAGCTTGCATATAGCTCTTTCAGGGCTTGAAAGCTCTCTAGCAAGCAAGACAGAAGAAATTTGCTTATATCTCTATGAATATCCTTCTGGACAAAATGTCCAGCCCATAGCTGGATAAAGACATGATGGGATGGGTGAGAAGCTGGCTCACAGATCAGGCACAAGGGGTTACTGTGATTGGGTGACATCAGACTGGTGAACTGTCACTGGTGAGGTTCCACAAGGCTCCAGCCTCAGCCCTGTGCTCTTCAGCATCTTCATTCATGATTTGGACAGAGGACTGGAATGGATACAAAGCAAGTTCACAGATGATACAGAACTAGGAGGAACTATTGACTCCCTTGAGGGCAGGAAGTTCCTGCAGAGAGACCTCAGCCCTAGAGGCCTGGACAATTGCCAGCCTAGGAAGTTTAACAAGAAGTACTGGATTCTACACCAGAGACAGAGCAACCCTAAATAGACACTGGGGAATGAGACAAATGAGCAGTGACACAGAAAGGGGCCTGGGGGTCCTGCTTTGTGGCAAGCTGAACATGAGCCAGCAGTGCCCTGGCAGCCAGTAGGGCCAGCCCTGGCCTGGGATGCAACAGGCACAGCATCACAGCCGGGCAAGGGAGGGGATTGTCCTGATCTGCTCTGAGCTGGGGCAGCCTCACCTCAAGGGCTGGGGGCAGGTCTGGGTGACACAATGGAAAAAAGATATTAAGCTGTAAAAGAGTGTCCAAAGGAGGCCAATAAAGGTGGAAAAGGGCCTTGAAGTGAAGCCATATGAGGAATGGCTGAGGTCACTTGGTCTGTTTAGCCTAGAGGAGACTGAGGAGAGACCACATTGCAGTCTACAACTTCCTTGTGAGGAGAAGAGGAGGGGCAGACACTGACATCTACGCTCTTGTGACCAGTGACAGGACTTGAGAAAATGGCCTGAAGCTGAGTCAGGGGAGATTTAGTTTGGATATCAGGAAAAGGTTCTTCCACCAGAGGGTGGTTGGGCGCTGGAACAGGTTCCCCATGGAAGTGGTCACAGCACCAAGCTTGGCAGAGTTCAAAAAGTGTTTGACAATGCTCTCAGGCACATGGTGTCATTCTCTGCCTGTCCTGTGCTAAAGCAAGAGCTGGACTTGGTGATCCTTGTCAGTTCCTTCTAACCCAGGATATTCTAAGATTCTATGATTCTAAGTTCCGTGCTGATGTAAGCTTGTTCACATTCTCAGATCCAGTCATCTTGAGGTGCTGGTATGGAACAGGACCACATGGGAAACAACTGGATTTCACAAGCCTTCTCAAGTATTTTCTTGTTCCCTGTTATGTCAGTCTTGATGAACTACAAATAAGAATATCGTGAATAAACTCTGTGTGTGTGATGCCTTGCTAAAACAAACAAAAAAAGACTTTAGTCTTGAACTTGCAGAAAAAGGAAATAAAGTCTGAGAAAGACAGATTCTTACTTGCAAATATGTTGATGTGAGAGCTAAAGCTTGCCCTGCCTCTGGAATTAGAAAATGAGCTGTACTAGTTAGATTATCGTTAAGCTGTCAGGGGATGTGCTGAATATCAGGCACCATAATTCTGGTTTGTATGGTACCAGTAGTGATTATTGAGTATCGCACGTAACATTCCCTTTCCACTTTCTTTTTCCCTTTATCTCCTGAGCTCTTCCTGTGCCCCCAGGGTCTGCCAGTGGAGCGACAGTGAAATGTCCCTACTGATCATTGCTCCTTGAGGCTGGGAGCATTCATGTTTCTTGGTGCTCAGATCTTTCACTCTCCAAGACTAACCCACAGGAGTAAGTGACTCCAATACCAGCAGTCTGGAGAATTCCTTTTTATTTTTTCCCCAGAAGTATTTTAAAGATTGATTGATACGTTGAGATCAAGGAGGTCAAGGAGGCTCTCTGAGGACTGAAAAAACAAAAGGGATGTAACCAGAGTTCACTAATACATTTCTCTGTGATCACCTTCTCTTTTCAAGCACTCTTTATTTTTTGTTGTAGGGCATGCTCACCATATGCCTTGCTACCCACTTAATTCTTTCTATTTGACAGAGAGAAATCTACAGTCTCAAAAGCGGCTATTTTGAAACAGTTTGAGACCTGCCACATCAATTTCTTTTCTGTCTGAAAATCATCATTATTATCTCATTGTATATTATTTAATTTGGTTTTAAAGAATGGAGAACCTTGCCTAGAAATGCATGTGATAGATCATTGCCCTCTGATAAATGTTAAAGTCCTGCAGTCTTCTTCCTGTATGTAAAATATGTACTTGAACTCGGCATCATGTTTTTTTGCTTCTAAGGGGAACCTTATTGATTGTGAGTATACTAAATCTAGAAAACCTTGGAGATTCAGATGGAATGCTTCACAAGGTGTGTTTCTGAGGGCAATTTTGGCAGTCTTTATGGCAGTCACTGAAACAGAAAATATGCTGACTCAATTTATGGCATATTAGTCACTTTAAGTAGGTTTAACATCTAGATTTTTTTGGTTGGTTGGTTTGGTTTTTTTGGGGGGGGGGGGTTGTGTTTTTTTTGTTTTGTTTTGTTTTGTTTTGTTTTGTTTTTTTGTTTGGTTTTTTTGTTTTGTTTTGGGTTTTTTTTGTTTTTTTGGTTTTTTTTGTTTGTTTGTCCTAGTGTGATGTTATGTTGCTCGTATCTCCAATCGTGTGTTCTGTTTGTGCTTGGTATTATGTCCTGTGCTTTCAGGACTGACTCTGAAAGTGAAGGTTTGTTTCGTCTTGTTATCAGCTGGCTCACCTCCCCCATGGTCTGTGTTTAGGAGAGGATTTGCTTTGCTTGCTGTTCGCTTAGCTTTGCTTGTTTTGCTCTCTTGCTTTACTTGAAATTGAATACCATCTGAACCTGTTCTGGACGGGGACCTGGGAAACACCAAGAAACACCGGGAGTCTGCCTTTTGTGACCTGCAGCAGTCATTCCCCAGTGCCAGAGACCGATAACTGGGCGACCACTCGCCAGAGAGACTTTCTGAGTTTGTCATCCTTTCAGAGCGGTGAAAGAGTTTTTATCATCTGCTGTTGTTGTTGTTTTTTTGTGCTGGGGAGTGTTTTGCTTGTTAAATAAACAGGGTTTTTTCCACTTCTCTCTGAGGAAATTCTTCCCGAACCGGGTGGTGGGGGGGAGGAGTTGTGGGCGTTTGCTTTCTGGGGGCTCCTTCAGGAGGTTTTCCCCCAAAATTTGCCCTAAACCAGGACATTGTTTTTGTTTTGTTTTGTTTGTTTGTTTGTTTGTTTTTCCATATCAAATGAAATAAAAAGCTTCAGTTTTGTTGTAGCTTTTCTGTTCACGGTGGCTAACTGATGAAGTAAATGAATTTCATCTTGTGAATTCCAAGCTGTGGAACATAAAACTGTTCATATAACAGCTTTTTTTACTGTTTGTGATCCAGAGATGAGAATATTGGTCTTAATCACTATTAAAACCAGAAGTGTTACTTTTTTTTTTCCTTTTAATGGAACAACTAGAGACCTAGATGGAAAATGTTATAAGAACCAAATATTGCTTTCAATCCAGATTCAACTGTGCATTTATTTCATGTGTAAAATAAACTTCATTTTTATCCTACAATTCTATTTGCCTGTACATCAAAATATTTATAGTCTTAAATGATCCCTTTGATGTGATTCACTGACACATGAAGTTTAGAACAGTATATGATTGACCAAGCTGAACTGTCTTCTGATACAGCTTCACTGAAATGTATTAGAATTGTATCAATTTGTCCCGAAAAAACTTCTTGCAGAAAATACTAATTCACTGTAATTCTCAGGAGACAGTGCATGGGGGTTTTATGGGGATTGAGAGCTGAATTTGAAAGATTATGATCAGGGTATAATTGTAGGATTTCTGTGCACCAGATAATGCAGTCAATTGCTTACTTCTGGTTTCAATTAACAATCTTCTAGAGGCAGTCAGATAGAGCCTCCACTGGTGTGGATCAGCATAGCTGTGCTGAAGTGAGGAGACAATTACCATTCATTTACACAAGCTTATTTTCTCACTTGGGGCAAACTACATGATAATGAAACCCACAGGATGTAATAAATGGGGAAAATGTATGAATGTCAATAAGGATAAAAAAGTAATAAGAAGACAACCTAATAACATATCTGAATGGAAGATTAAATGAGATTCTAAACTGAAAAAAAACCCAAGTCTATCTTGGGGGAAAAAATGATGCCGATACTTTACTTCATCACAGTGAGAGAAACCTAGGAAGTGGTAATTGTGCATGATTTGGAGAAAGTACTCAGACTAGAATCTGACTCTCAGTGCTCATTGACTTTTGATAGGATTGGTATACTAGATCCACTCTCTAAATTCAAAACGCAATTCATTATCTGGAAGTAATTTTTGGTGGTATATTCAACTTTATTTTGTTTGTTTCTTTAAAACATTTAGTAAAATATGGGGATTCAAAACAAAGGATTTTCTTTTAGGAACAGAAACAATGAGTTCAGGTCTTGCCAAATAATCTTTATGTGCATCCAGAATACTGTTTTGTGTTTCTGGAGAAATCCTCTTATTTTAAACAAACTAACTTATAAAGGAATTAAGAAGAAGGAAGACAGTTATTTTCCAAATAAATGCTTCATGTTTTCTGTCATGGCAGAACAATGAGATAATTTGGGCAAGGTGGGCTATACATTTTTAATGTTATACCTCATTGTGTACGGAATAATGGTCTAGTGTAAACTGCAGGCGGTCATGGTTAAGGACATTATAACCTCAAATGCACATGTTTCTAGAGATATGTCAAATAATAGGACTTTGTAAAAGGGAGGACAGGCTTATACTATCTTTTCAAAGTCAGCTTTTAAAGTACCCAGATGCAAAGCCTTAGTTTCTTAACTTGTAAAAGGCTTTTACAAAGGAGAGATACTCTTCTGGTTGCTAAGGTTTTTTTCCAGAAAGTGACTCCAAATGGATGTGAAAATGAATTAATGGAGAAACTATTTAACACTGTATATCTTAAGCAATAGTAAATCTCAAAATAAATTTACTTCTGGTAATCATCTCGTTCAGCCACCTCGTGTCTCTTCAAAAATTAAAGACACAGTATTTTTTCCGGTTTATACCATTGTCTCAATAAGGGATTGCAGATACTCATTTTTATTTCTCTATGCCTTTGTGTTTTCATCTCTAAAATAAAGATGATATTATGTACCAAGTGATGAATATATTTCCCCTCTCCATTTTCAAAATTTATTATCACGTTCAAATACTTCTTTTAGTTATTTCAAAACAAGCTACCCATGAAACTATTTTATTGCAGAAACACATCACCTGTGAAGAGTATAGAGAATGATAAGAAATGTGTGGAGGGGGATTAAACAGGCATTCTCTGTAGCTTGCTGTGATATTAACACATATTTTTTTCTCTGTAATGCAGACAGTTTTTCTGTAGTGTTACAAGAAGTCTTATTTTTTGGTGACATTTTTCCATTTCTGACTGTTTCCATATACATATATTTCTCATGTTATTTTCTTCATGCTGCTATTCAAGATTTCCTTATATGGTTCATTAAAGCAACCATGAACCCCTTATTCACTTTCAAGCTCTTATATCAATGACTTCCTTATTTCTTACACCTAAACTCTAACTGCCTCCCCTCTATGCCACCCTCAATTCCATCTGTCTCTGTGCATATGCCTGCCTTTTATGGTTATAACTGCCCCAATGCTCTGCAAATAGCTTGCAAATGTTTTCTTTAAGTAATTTACTCCACTTTCCAGCAGATAGCAATTTTTAGCTCCTCCTCAGTGAGGCTGGTATGCATAACTTGTTCAAAGAGACCCTTTAACACTAGATCAACTCTTCAGCAGTGATAAGGGGAACAAAGCATGTTTCCAATGTTTCATAAACTGCAACTGGCCACTGGTCAAAATCAATGATTGCATAACTTTCAGTGGTAATGAACCTATAGATAGAGGTAAAGGAAGTGATTTGCTTGTAAGTGCTTAGGTTCTCACTGTGAATAACCTGACAGAAACTCAAGGTCTTGCTTACCTCAGTCAAGTTAGACAGAAATGTTACATCCTTTGTGGGATTTTTCTGTACTACCTAAGCAACACCAAGCTCTCAGTCAAAAACTCCACATCCTTAACTCTTCTTTGCTCTGTAACAAATACCTGGTGGAAATCTACAGGAGGAACTGTCAGGACCCTGGTCACTGAGGACAGGAGAGGTCAGATTTTAGAGAAAGTGGAAGTGAATGATTGACTTTTCTGAGTTCATATGTGCTGAGGTCAGCCTAAAGTAATTTAGGAAGGCAGATTCAAGTTTGTTCTTTATTCAGGTATCAACTTTTGAAGTTTGTTTAGCTAGCTGCAAAGTAGGGTGAAAGATCTCCAAAGAGCTGATCCTGAAGATGAGTCAGGTCAAGATGTAAGATGAAAGGTTCTTACACAATGTTGCATGACCTCTTAGGCTGGTGAATCCTGTTTACTCTTCCAAGCACCCAGAAATACATGGGAGGCGTGGGAGGATGATTCTATGGTGGGGCACCATGGGTTGTCATGGAGCTGTAAGTCTTGCAAGGCAGCTAGCAGCAAAAATGGATTAAAAACAGAACACAAAGTTGTCATAGAGCTCCTTATTCGTATTATTTTCCCTCAAAGTGAATATACTTTCACAGAAAATTGCAGAGGACTTAATCTCTCAACAGTTCAGAGCCTCAATAGACTTCATCTGAGTACCAAGAAATCATGATTCAGATCTTAGTTCAGGTATTTCTCAGCAGAAATGTCATTCAGCTTCTTTATTGCTGAGCTGTTACCTGGAAAATTCTTGGGTTTGGATTGGACCCACTATCCGAGTCAGAGCTGATGTTGCAACACAACCCAGAGCTTTGATGTTATTCCAGCTCAGATCAGGCTAGGTATTTGAAATTTAATGGAAAAATCAATGCATTGAGGACAATAATCTCAGCAATCACTATTGTCCATTGTGTAACAGCTATGAGAGGATATGTGGCAGCATGAATTTGCACTGATTTCGACGCCATCCCCAGAGGTTTAACTCCTAGGTACAACCTGAACATATTGACTCTTTACAGATAAATCTATCCTTGCCCAAGCAATTTTCTCCTTCCCAACCTTGAATTGAAGACTTCCTTTGGTCTTCAGTTCATGACAAGCTCTCTTGATAAAAAGCCATTTATATAACTACCTCTGAAGGATGCAGTTTAAGAGCAAAACTTTTGTAATGTATTTCCTCACATACTGCTGTGCATTTCAAGCAATATTTAAAATGCTCAGTATACAAATCCTGTAAAAAATCAAACTTACAATATATGGAGTTTAATGCTGGGTGGTGCATTGGAGCATGCTTGAGGGAGTGTGCATATCTTTTTTCTTTAGACTAAATGATTGTCCTGGTTTTCGGCAAATTTGGGGGAAAACCTCCAGAAGGAGCCCCCAGACAGCAAACCCCACGACTCCTCCCCCCCCCCCACCACCGGGTTCAGGAAGAATTTCCTCAGAGAAGAGTGGGAGAAAAAAACCTGTTTATTTAACAAGCAAGACACTCCCCAGCACAAGGAAAAAAAAACCAACACCAGCTGACAAAAAAACTCTTTCACCGTTCTGAAGGGATGACAAACTCAGTCTCTCCGGCGAGTGGTCGCCCAGTTATCAGTCTCCAGCGCTGGGGGATGACTGCTGCAGGTGACAGAATGTAGACTCCCGGTGTTTCTTGGTGTTTCCCAGGTCCCCGTCCAGAACAGGTTCAGATGGTATCCAGGAGAGGGAGGGGACGGGGTAGAAAAGAAAACAGTCCAGGGAAAAAGTTGGACTGCCTAGCTGAACTAACTAATAAGCAAAAAGCAAGGGCAAAGCGAAGGAAAGAAAAAGAGGCAGAAGCGAGCAAGCAGGCAAGCAAGCAGGCAAGCAAGCAAGCAAGCAAGCCGAGCTAAAACCTCTCCTAAACATAGACCATGGGGGAGGTGAGCCAGCTGACAACAAGACAAAACAAAGCTTCACTTTCAGAGTCAGTCCTGGAAGCACAGGACATAATACCAAACATAATCAGAACACTCGATTGGAGATACAAACACCATAACATCACCCTAGGACAATGATTTAGCTGTAGGAATAGTCAAGCCAAACCCCATAAACTCAGTCTTTAAACTGTATCACAATGTTGTTAATAATGTTTTTGCCTCTGTATGCTTTTTGCCTTGTCTGGACTGTAAAAGGTGTCTTAAATAAATGAATTCAACACTGTACATTCAATACTACTATTGCTCCTTGGTAAAATTTCTGGACAATATTTGGAGCTATAGAGGCGCAGGTAGTGTTTACACTGCAATCCAGGTACTTATTTTTCTTCAGTAATCTGGAGGATGTGCTTTGCTTTTCATTGACTATAGCAACTGTCTTTTGTAGAAAATGGCAAAATATCAGAGATCACAAAGCTCTGGGAATTTGAGTGATTTTTTGGTTTAAAATGGAGAAGACTAGTGCTGACTGATTTGAGAGAGTAAACAGGGATGCTTCAGTTCCTGTGTCAGCTGCAGAGCCGTATTTCATCTACCTCACATATATTTTGCCAACTACGTTTCTGTTTTAAATCTGCTTATCTGCACAGTGTTTCAACAACAAAACAAGGTCTTTCCTTCTGCTTATAAGCTTGATCTGGCAAGCGTGCCTCTTAAGGTACCAGTGTAGATATGAAGCCATTGCTGATGACTGACTGTTTACAATAATCTCATAAAATTTTGCCACACTGTGCTATAATATATTAGGTAATATATTAAAATGATAGTCTATCTCTGTTGCAGTTGTTTTCTTGTTTCCTGTTCATGTTCCTAGTTGTGTACATCCAGAAAACCATATAATTGTGTCTGCTACCTTATTACCTCAATGTAATAAGTGACCTAGTCACCTCCATATCTTGTATGAGTGGACTTCGACATGAGAACATTGGTTTTTTAGATACTTCCTCTTCTGTCAGTCTACACTGATACTACAGATATCAGGGCACACCCTTCTAATGCACCAACTAGTTCAAGTGCTGGAGGAAGAAAATGGATGCTGTTAAAAGTATCTATGTAACCAGCACGCATGTAATTCAGTTATAGTTATATGCTGAATGAATACATCTTCTGCAGCTAGAGGAGCTTTGGCATTCACAATTGATTCAAAATTATACATTCATGAGACAAATAAGCTAGTTAGGTGCCTGTATGGATTTAGATTTTAAGAGAAACGTAATTTACCCACAAACTTCTTCATCTATCCCCTCAGAATGATTGAAGATTTTTCAATGCAGATGTGTCCCTGGAGTGAGTCGGAGCACTTTTGAGGAAAATTCTATAAAAAGGGTAAATTTTCAAAGATTAAGAAATGAATTGAATTCTCCTTGCTCTTTTGCTCCCTCATGCTTTATAGAAGGCTGCCCCAGTTTCCCACTGCAAAAGCACACTTTCTCTGGCAGTTTTTGGGTTTAGTCCCATATTTATTCACTCGGTGCTCAACCTTTCTACAGCATATAATTCTGTTGATATAAACAGAATTAGTCACATTGAATATATGCTCAAACATTTATATGCAGCAGCTCTAAGAAAATACACAAGAATTTGTCTTATCTAACTCCTCCTGTTTCTATGAAATTATTTTCTATTTATCAAAGGAATCAGCAGCTCTAAAGCATCTGAAGGGATTTGCAAATCTGAATATATTTGGCTAGAAAATGAAAAATTACTAACTATCTTGGAAATAAAAAAAAAGTATAATCAGCATGTTCATATTTTTAAGGTTGGAAAAAATGAATACTGAAAGTAGTCAGTATTCCTCAAGGATAAGAAATAAGCAGTTTCATTTCCTCAGTCTGAGATCCCTGGAGCCCACAGACATCTCCTCACCTCCAGGTTGCATGCCCTAAAAGTTGTCTTCTCCACATTCAGACCTTCACAACCTGTCATTTCTTGTTTCAGTGCTCTGTTGCTTTGTGCTGAATATAATGATAACTTCATATCCAGAGAACTTGCTGAGAGGTGCAATGCCTACCAGCATTCACCTCTATTCAGGTTTCAATAAATATTCCTTTCAAAAACTGTTGTTGCTTCTCTGTGAGAAGTGAATCAAACTCTCCTTCTCCTTCAACTTTACTAGATGTACATAAAAAGGAACACATTAGAAAAATTTTAGCAGGCTGAGCCTGTTTCAGAATGTGTTTTCACATTTCAAGCTTTGGCAAGTGAAAATTAATCTTTGAATAGAAGTTTATCTGCCAATTTGCCATCTCTGTGAAAATATGGCATTATAATTTGTGAAGTATTAGCACTTCTTTTTTCTTAAAATCTTTGCTGTTGGGTTTGTTGTGTTTTTCATTTTCTATGAAAAAACTTGGATTTTTCTTTCTTCTTGACTTGTGAAACCTATCTTTCATACCGGTAAAGGTTAACCTTTTTTGGTTAACATTTGGCATGGAGAAACCTTTTCACTGCAGGGATGTTCCTGTGACAATAGAAATGAGACAGAAATAGAAATAATTTCCAGAACTTCTGAACAATGAATCAAACATTTTTCGTATTCATAAACAACTGCAGGATTCTTGGAACTTTCTTAACAAAAGCATTAGTGGGTGTGAAAGAATCATTGAGATTTTTCAGTAATATATTTCACTCTGCTAAGCAAAATGAAATGTCTCTATTGAAGCCAAACGAAAAAAACCAGTAGTCTTAATTTCTGAAATAGATTATTTAAGATTACTCTCAAAGCATAAGGCATAGTTGATGTAGAAATAGACCCCTTGGGATGTGGTGGTTTGCTTCTGATTGTGAAAGATACCTGATTTAGCAGTAACCTGTGTGTTCTTTAGGATCCTCTTGACCTCTTTTCTTAGAGTGCAAGTCCTATTGTTTGTTGCTCATGGACTGTCTTTAACTTGACCTATCAGTGCTAGAGGTTAGTGTTAGTAATTTATGTAGCAAGTGTGTGGATATTTTTGAGGCATTTCTTTTGCTTAGCCATAACCTACTTGATAACAGGTTGTGGAATGTTAAAATACAAAGCCCATTCTTAATGATTTTAATTATTTCCGTAGTACTCTGCATGTCAGATGCTTATTTATCTTGCTTTTCAGTGAAATGAATATAGAATAATTTATCTGCACACAGATAGATAATAAATGATCTTTAAAGTGAGTTCCAACACATTCATATTTGCTTGTTTTCTTGCTGATTTTAATAGGGATCTGTGGCTGGAGAATCATCAGAGCTGTATTAAGGAATAATTTTTTTTCCTTTTTTAAATCTTGGTTAACTCTACAGAGAAACACAAGTGCTGTGCTCATTATACACTAAGTCAGAGGTCTTGTAAAAAATTTCTAAAAATTCCCAGGATGTGCTGCAAATCTAAACAAATTTACTGAACAGATTCCAACTTGCCTCAGTGGAAGTTGGTTAGTGCATTCACAGAAAGGCATATTTGTCTGACTACTTGAATAAAAATAAAGATATCAAGAAGCTCAAATTATCAAAATCTAGAACTGCATTTCTTAAAACAGGATGGTAAGTGATCAATGATCACTGCTCTGATCACTGACTCCGTAAGACACTGAGGATGAGAGAGACATTTTAATGGATGATGGATCTGTCTTACACTGCATAACTTAAGCACCATTTATGCTAAAATCAACATTGATTTTGGTCAGAAAGACTACCACCTATCTCAAAACTCTGAAAGTAGCCATCCAGAAATAGGTTATCAAATGTCTGTGGACAGGTAATGAAATAAGGCACCTAATTTTATGTCAGCACCATAAAAAGAAATAAAACCCCAAAGTAAACTCCTTTGATTCACAAAAATTTTCTAATTAAAATAGAGCAGTGGCTCAGGACTTTCACTTGCTATAGCTTTTATGTTCATACACAGGTTTTTAGGTTTTTTGAAATGATTTTAAAATTATTTTTTGTTCTTTTATTTTTTTAATTTTTTTTAGTAGTTTTGATCTTTGTTTTTTTATTCTATCCTGATGTTCAGAGAATCTGTTTTGTATGATTCATAGATGATTGAAGCTAATGCAAACTCATCTATATTTGGGACAAGTTTCTGTTTATGTAGGTAAGCATTTATATTCAAGGATTCTTAGCTGCTTTCAGACTGACATAAGTAATCTAATAAATAGACAAAGTTCTGGCATATTTTGCCTTCAGGAAAAGGGTCAATGAGGAGTAAAAGATGAATATAGCTTAATGTCAGTCTCAGCTGGAATAATTAGTGTTCATCATCTGTAGCACTGTATTTGCTCAGGATATCTTCTGTTAAATGCTGATGGACTTTTCATACCACTCAGCTCAATCAGAAGTCCAAATGAAAAAGCAACATTAAGTGTATTTGTAATGCACAGTGAAGACTTCATGTCTGCTATACCAGCATGAATAAGTATCTTCATAATCTGTTTTACCCTTTGGCAATTGACAAACACTGTGTTGATACAGATGGCAGGACTGTACTGCTTGTGTGATCCAAATGTGTTTGTTCATACAGACCCTGGGACTGTTGGTTTTCTGTTCCTCGTTTGCATCAGTCTTGTCTTTTTAGAAAGCTAAGAAAACCAAGATGCAAACTCAAAGTCCTTTTTTTTTTTTTGAGATAATTGAGGCAATTCTCATATGAACTGACAACTAGCAAAAGTTTTCATATCTGTCAACTTGTCACAGGAAAATAGTCTGGCCTGTCTACCAAACTTACTGCAAATGTACTGTAGACTTGCTATGTTAAAGACTATTCCTAATGACAGACAACCAAAGTGATCTGTGATGTTATATACACCCAAACTTCCCATAAAATCAGAATTCATGGCAGTTTGATCACTCGCGAGACTTTGTGGGCAATGATTACAAACACGTTGACTGTTCATAAAAGAGAAAGATCTGGGAAAAAAGAGTTTTTTTCCGTGTAATTTCTTGTGCTATCAAATGCATTTCTTCCATCAAATGTAATAAAACAAATTTGGTCCTGTGAAGAGAGGGCCAAAAAGCGAGAGAATATTAGTTAGTCTACAACTGTAATTAGCCTTCCCTATTGGGGAAGAAAAACACAGGTTGGGACCTTTCTCATGAATACAGAAGCAGATAACAGGATGTTAAAGTAGATCCAACCAGATTTAACAAGTGGGAATCTGAGCTGGAGATTCAATGACATCAATGCTTTTGGAACTGCTGTTTTGGATATAACCTGAGGTCAATCACTTGAAAGAGATACCTGCAGGAAAGCATTGCAATTCCGTGATTTTTTTTGGCCTCAGTAGCTTACTGTGACTGTAAATTTGATATTCTGATGATACTCTTTTAAAATAATTTCTTATTGGCTCTGTGTTCTAACTGAAATTCATGTAATTTCTTGTCCTGAGACTTAAACAGCACTGAAATGTTGTTTTGATATGATCTGAAATTTCAACCTGCGTGTATTTATATTATATAATATATATAACATATATAATATATAATATTTAAATATAATTATAATTATATTTATGTTATCACCTGTGGTACTAAGGCAAGACCTACACTTATTCTTAAAATATGGACATGACCTCTAATTTTTGCCAAGTCATACTTTGATATATGTGCTACTATAAATGTGTGCTACTCATTTATAGCCTACAAAATATGTTTAACTTATGAAAAAACAAAAGAAGTTCCATAGAATCATAGAATTCACTAGGTTGAAAAAGACTTTTGAGATCATTTAGTCCACCAATGACCAAACCCCAGCCTGTCAATCAGACCACAGCACTAAGAGCCATGTCCAAACACCTCCAGGGACAGTGACTTCACCTACCTTGGGCACTCCATTCCAATGCCCAAAATTACCCTTTCTGTGAAGAATTTTTTTAATGTCCAGCCTAAACTCCCCTGGTACAGCTTAAGATTTTGTCCTCTTCTGTTACTGGTTGCCTGGGAGAAGAGACCAACCCCCACCTGGCTATACCCTTCTTTCAGGGAGTTATGGAGATTGATAAGGTCACCTCTGAGCCTTCTCTTCTCCAGGCTAAACAACCCCAGCTCCCTCAGCTGCTCCTCATAGGACCTGTGTCCCAGACCATTCACCACACTTGTTGCCCTTCTCTGGACACGTTTGAGCATCTCAAGTAAAATCCTCCCTAAAGTGAGGGGTCCAGAACTGGACAAAGTGTGGCCTCTGCAGTGCCAAATACAAACAGAAGAAGATACTTCCCTGGTGCTGGTTACATGCCTGATACAGGCCAGGAGCCATTGGCCTACTTAGCCATGTGGGCACACTGCTGGCTCATGTTTAGCTGCCATCAGTGAGCACCCCCAGGTCCCTTTCTGCCTGGGCACTGTCCAGCCACTCTGTCCCCAGCCTGTAGTGCTGCAGGGGTTGCTGTGGTCAAAGTGCAGGACTGGCACTTGGTTTTGTTCAACTTCACATCATCGGATTTGGCCCAACTTCAGGACTATTTGTTTTGTTTCATCTAAATAAGTATTCTGCTGGGATACTTCAGATGCCACCTGCTTTGATAGACCATGCCTTTTGCTTATTTATGTAAAAATACCAAAATGTTTGTTTGATATTATAACATATCCCTTTTGAAGCAGTTAGGAAAGGCGGGGTATAAGTGGTATAGGCAATTTCAGAACGGTATGCTATTATCAGTGGCATGTGAACCAAGACATATAATTTATTAAAATATATTTCAATCACTGGAATTTTTCTGAGTTCTGAGATCAATCCACATTTGAATACTTCATATTGTTTGTTGCCAAAACAATGAACTTTCAGGACTGTCTTACAAAATCCATACATGCCATGTATCTGAGCTTTATTTTACAAATCTCTCAGTATCCTTAAGAGGAAATAGTCTCACTAATATATATTAAGAAGATTTTCCAAAGATTTCTAGTTGCAATAGCTATTTCTCTGTAGGTGGCATCTGGAACTTTGTTACTTTTGAAGATAAAAGTTGTAGTAGTATATTGTGTAGTATACAAAGCTCCAGAATTTTGTAGCAATTGAGTTTTTTGAGTTCATTGGTTTCTTGACAACAGCAGGAGTTAAGAATATTTCATGCTGGGTCTGAATCTGGATTATCTCACTCACAAAAAACAGTAATACTGTCTAGCAATTGTGACTTGGAGTAGTTACTTTCTCCGAATTATAAGCACTGCATTGTGCTTTCATTACATAGCTGTTTGATAGTTAATCTCATGAACAATAAAAAGCACATGAAAATAAGAGTTCTGCTAATCTCTACAAAGAAGACAAATTTCAACCCCCAGCATTTTATGTAACATAAAATGAGATTTTTTAAGAGATACAATTACATCTCCTAAGTTATTTTTGCTGAAAAAAAATGTAAATGTTATCTTGAGGATGCTGCAAATTTGACCTTTATTTCAGGCTCATTAAAAGATTTTCTGTACTTCTATCTATTTAGATGGTTAATTGCCTTAGCATTGCAGCCAAGTGTCTAAGAGTCACAGGCTTTGGATGGCATTGAGAATTGGCTACAGATCAGGTGAAACACTGTATCTTCAGCTGAGATGGTGTTGGCTGGAAAGACTAATTTATACCATAGCTGAGGTTGTGGAAATATGGTGTGTGGTGCTGAGACAGTGTAGGAAAGAGAGTGGTGGCTCACCTGAGGAGACCAGATAATTGCACTAAATGTAATAGACTAACTCTAGAGTAGGGCTCCCTGAGACCCTTTCTTGGAAAAGTACTTGGAGTAACTTGAATAAATGCAGACAACCCAAAATGTCTACATATAATAAACTTTTTGGAGTTCCCAGGAAATAAATAACTATAGGCCAGATTTTGCTATTTAGATAACACTGATCAATTTGGCGCTAAGTCACAGTGCAAAATTAAAATGAAGAGCAACACTGAATAGAAATCAGTTAAGTGAGTTTTTCAAGATAAAGCTTTGAAAACTAAAGTGCAAAAATAATTCAGAAGAAGGTAAATAAACTAATGGAAATAAAGACAGGTTTATATAGGTAAATGTTCATAGAATTAAATATTTTCTCTCAAGTGACATCAGGATTGGAAGGAAATAATTCAGATATGTAGATATAACCTGCATTTTTCCTCAGAGTAGTGAATCAAGGTAGTGTCGGGCTAAATTTCTTATAAACAAAAGAAGATTTTTTCATCGTATAATTAGCTGATTAATCAATAATTGAGTAATTGCTTAGTTACATAAGGCAATACACCGTTTGAATTTCCTTGTCATAGATCACTATAAATTACTTGCAATAGCTGTGAAAGCAGTATAAGGAACTCATAAAAAGGAAATAGGCTTGGAGGTTTATGAGACAATAAAGTTTAATTGGCTGTATTCCATTAAGATTAAGAAATACCCATGTAAAAGCACAAAACAGTAAGCTTTTGAGATCTTAGCTATAATTCCATTTACCTTGTAGACTACTTCTGCAGGCACATTCTGGGCTGGATATCAGAAAAACACCACCTTACAAAAGCTCAACTCTTTGTAAAACCACCAAGAGTGCTATAAGGTTTCTGTACCTAAGTTCTTTATTTCTTTCGGTTCATTATCCTGTTATTGTTCTGCTCTTTTGCTAACTTTTGTCACTTTTCCCTCTAATTCAGACTCCTAAAACATTGTAATTCTGGTATTCTGTTAAATGTGTAAAAGTGCCTTGATGTCACTGGTTTTTCAGTGACATTGGTGGGGTTATAGCTGATAGAAAGCTGAAAGGTCAGCTTAGTTTTGTAACATTTATACTTCAGATTCTTTAAAATCTTAAATTACAGGGAATAAATTAATATATATTATTTAAATAAAATTAGTTCAAAAATTAATAAAATTATTACCATGATTTTAAAATATATTTGATTTTATTAATAAAGCTAAGAATCTGTTTTACAACAGGAAAAGAGTATGGAAGAATTTGAACAAACTGATTTACACCATGTCACAGTAACAGAGTTTGTTTCATGAAATCACAGTTTTGCTGAACTTTCACTTAACTATTTTCTGAAGAATACATGAACAGTGGGGTTGAATAATTTCTCAGAAATGCGTTAGACATCTAAAGGAAATGCCTTACTGTACTGTTGCCTAGCAGAGCAGTTCCTGTGATTAGCAGAAAAGAGTGGGAGTGGAGAGGAGAAAGTCATAAATTATATGAAGTTATTCTGTGTGCTTGTTCCAAACATGCTTAATATTTTAACTCTTGAAGGTCATATTGACCGAAATTATGCCTGGTAATGAAATTATTCCTTTGAATTTTGTTTGGAAGATTGCACATTTATATTTTTTAGTTTTTCCTTTTTTTTTTCTATTTATTTATTTAAATAGAAATAAAATTATGTAATTTTTTAAAAAAATAAAACACCTAGAAATATTATTGGAGAGGAGATCATGATTCATAAGAATTTTAGAGTGACAATCCTTTGCAATGATGCCAAGGACTGTCACTTCTTTCTTTTCCTTAGGCAAATTAATTGAAAATTGCACAGGTGAGCTTAAATAAATTCAATGTCTCCTTCATTTTCTACTTGGATGGCTACGTGTAGCCATCAGCTACATTGTTATTTCTATTTTTCTCTCTTTTTCTTGCAAGTAAATCAGAGAGTAAATTTAATTAAGTTAACATATAAGGTGCTTTCCATTCAGAAAGCATAAAGCTATTCCCATTTTCGTGTCTGGTTGTGCAGCTAATGACCTCAAAAGCTAGATGGTCTTAAATACATTACTGACATCCTGTACAGGCAAGTGCTTAAAATGGTATAGGGAGCTAAACTGTTCCATATCCTACTGAAGTGGAAGAAACTTATACATCTTTGGGTTGGTTTTCAGGGCTAAATTTTGACAAGTATTTGATTTACACACAAGAATTTTACATGTTAGCGTTAGATAATGTGTATCTATGAGAAATTATCTCCTTGATGAGCATTTTCCTATCATCATATGCAAGAGTACTTTCTGCTCTTAACTGTGGACAGCAGATGATGATCACTTTTTGACTGCTGCAGAAAGGGTTTAATTTCTCCCCCAAGCCTTACAAATCCCATCGCAGAAGCACAAATACAGTGGCAGCAGATACTACACATGCTGTGAACAACTATTAGGCAGTTTTAAGTTAATAAGGGTTAGGTTATTGGGTGATGATGAGGATTAGAGACTATCTTGAGGATGTCCTTTTAATAGTGACAAAAGAGGATTGTACTGTCCACATGCTTCTGCTACTAGGAAGGCATCTACCACAGACTTCTTTACATCAACATCACCTGCTACAAGATATAAGACAGCTGACTCAAAAATCTCTATGTGAAGTATTACTATGTTCTATTGAAATATGAATTTGTGAGTGTCTTTGTATTCAGACAAGTGAAAAAATAATTGATGTTTCTTGTCAGATGAAGTGCAGAAATTAGTTTCTGAAGCATTCTTAAGTCTGGTATCAGTTGCTCTGCATGCTAAGTAGCACAAAATAAATACAGAAAAATTCCTGAAGTAGGATCTTGAATATCTTCATGGTCTAAGAAATAAAACAAATAGGTGAGTATAGAAGCTACTTTCTGCCAGGATACGTCATTTTCTAATTTATTCACAATTCAGATTTGAGTAAAAAGCCACGAAAAAAACCTGTTGAGCATGATCTCTATTAATGCCACTCTGAGGATCTTCCAGTCCTATTACTTCTGTACGAACCTCACAACACTGAAAGAATTTAAATAAATACTTTTATTTCCTTTAGTCATCACTCTTGATTCCTATGGGTAAGCCTCCCAGTTTTTTAAACAGCTAACAAAGTCAGGATATTTCACCTGAGCTCTCTATTAATGTCAAGAAAACAATATCTAGGATTTCTCACTGCATTCTTTTTTATTATTCAAACCTCAGTTAAGCTTCCTGGTACTGGGGGGAAAATCTGAGTAAGAATTTTATCTTGTTCATTTTATTTTATCTTACCATTTTCTAATTTTCATTTAAACAGTTAAAGATCAAAGTAAAATATCATTGAATACCTATTCTACAGCCTGAATTATTTAAAATATTTTATTATAATGTATTTTAGGTGTCAAAAATAATACAGTTCTGATTGCAATATACGTATTTAAAATGAGCAGATTTTCTGTAGGCAAAGATAATGAAGGAAATTATGTTCATATTAGTTACTGCTTGATGTTGAAAAGGTTGCCAGATTATTGGAAATATTTGGCGCTTTCATTGGAACTGTTATTCTAAATGTAATAATGGAATCCTCTACATATTCCCAGTCCTTTCTCCCCAGCTGTGGATACTGTAAGCAAAATTGCAGACAGAAAACTGTAAGACGTTGAAATCACATGAAATTTTCTCTATTTTCCCATGAAACTAGTGTGCAGTATTGTTGTATAACCCCATTCTTAGGAATACAATTTCTTTAAGTTGCAATGAGATTTTTTGACTGCCACTAAAATTTTCCTTTTCTGGAGTCTTCATTACTTATGGCCCAATAGGTACTCCAGAAGAAGCTGAATTAGTAACTGCTGTAGGATAAAAACCACTCAGTTTTAGGTGTTGTTCTCCAAGAAAGTAACAAACCGAATGAGAGACTCCTGGGAATAAGAATAATTTCCAGAAGTACAGTAAATAAGACCTAGAAGGAGAATATGAACATTTTACTTTACATCTAAAGAACTGCAGAAACATAGGAATCTGACTGACAGGAAAAAATGCCTCAAGTAGAAAAAAAATGGTCTGTCTTCTATACCTATGGGAGACAAAGTAAAAGTTATCAGCCATAGAAGAAAGAGGCAGCTTTAAATTATGCTTTAGGGCAGCTTTCCTAGTGGTAGATAATAAAGCACTTATATACATTGTCTGAAGGTGATGTGGAGTTTCTCTACCTGTAACTTGGACAAACATCAGTCAGGAATCAAATCAATATTGCTGAGTTTGCCTTATGCAAAGAGATAGGCAAGATGATCTTTAAATTACGCCTTCAGTCTTGTCATTCTGCGGCAGCAAATATTGTAAAGGAGGATCATGTTTTTAATAAGGAGAAATATATTCCCTGTGCAGTTGCAGTTTATGTGATTATGTAGAAAAATATGTTTTCCCAACACAATTAATTCATTTTTGGAAAGAGTGGTGTAGGGTAGTGCTGCAGTTTAGAAAGACAGAGTTATTTGGTTTGGGATTAAAGTTTAAGTCCTTCTTTTTCATCTGTATGGTGGTAATTTGAAGTCATATAACAGCAAATGATAGAACCATCTAAAATATTTTATTGCTTCAAATTATATAAACATTCTTAATATATTGCAGTGTAACTTACCTGCTATGAGCACTAGAAAGATTTGAAGTACTGGTGATAGAATCTTCTGAAATTCTTTCTTCTGGGACTCCTTCTATGACTTTTACCATGAAAAAAGACAACTCTTATGGAACTATCCCATCAGTGCTCACTAGTTTGAATTTCAGAAGTAAAGTACTAAAGAAGCACACTGTTTATCATTAGCAGAAAGTTTAGATTTCTTCTTAATTTCTTAACAAACTCCAAAGAACCTGAAAAAAAAAGAAAAAAAAGAAAAAGATAAGTTAGAATCTCCATAGCGTTTAGAATATAGAATATGATTTGTTTATAATTTACCCTAGACTAGAATAAAATAGATTAGATTAGAATAGTTTCCTCTGGTGCCTACTACAGGACAAACAGCTATTCTCGCTAAATTCTTTTTTACTCAGTGAAACCTTAATTTTATATTAGACATACCACTTAACAAGAATGCTTCCATAGGACATTGTCTATAAACTCTGTTTCATTAGCATGAAGTGGTGAATATATGATGCTGTCAGAATACGCTGCCAAGAAGCAATGGTGTCTTGGGTTGACATTAGTGTTGTACTAGAAACCACATTTTCTTTGATAGGATTGAATTGTCTTGTCCTGCACCTCAGTTTCACTGTGGATAATTAGACACAGAACCAAAATTTAAATAACTCCTTTAATTTATGCGCTGTGCTTGCTTTTTATTTGCTTGGTAATCTCATTATTAGAGCTTTAACTTTCTCTAGCAATTTGATTTTTTTAGACTTGAGATGTTAGATTGTTATAATTAATGTCCAATCATATATATAGCAAAAATATCAAATATGATGGGATTGAATCATGAGTCAAGTTATGAAATAAGGTTAATGTTGATGAAACACAAAGCAAGATCTGTGTGTTCACTTTTACTAAAGCAGTAAGAATGCAGAGACAGAATAATTTTATCAGTCAAAGGCCAGAGATGATCTGACTGAGAGAAGTGTTTATAAATGGGTAAAACTGTGGCTACTCAGGGCATTAGTGACCTCAAGCACATGCACATTGCCTTGAATAAATGTTCTGCTTGATACATGGGCTACGACTTGATGTCTGAAGCAAAAATGTTATATCAAAATTTCTCATTGGGAACAATAAAACATTTGCTGTCATAAGGCACTTGTTTGACAGTTTCAAACTGCAAAGGCTGTTGACATCTGCTCTGACTTTGTCAGTCTCCTTTCTACAGAAAATCAGAGCTGTTTTTTGCTGTGTAAAGTTGCTCTTTAGTCCTGGAAACTAAGCATTTCCTCCTTTCATTAGTGAGACTTTTCATTAAAGTTTTCCACTAAGCTTTCTCTATCCGACTTTTTGCACTGCACTTATTATTGGAGCACAAATAGTTGTAATAACTTTTCTATAAGGCTTCTGATAATTTCTTCTGCAATTCTGTTGATAGTAAAAATGTGAACAAGCTTTGAAAAAAAACCCGCATAACAGGATGTTTTTCTAATCTCCCATTTTCATTCCCAGTATTTCAATCTGCTCCAAGCAGTTGTCTTCTACAATGTCAAATATAACAATCATAGTTGTTATCTGCTAGGTTAAATACAACACACTAAAAATGAAGGAAGTATTTGCTGTTTCATTTTCAAGACTATTTGCATTCCCTAAATTTTTATTTAAAAATAAGGAAGTTATTTTTCTGTAGACATTTTACAAAAATTGTCGTAACTTCCTGCTGCATTGGCAGGTGAAAAGAATGTACTTGTTAAGATTAATGTAGATCAGATGAGGCCAGATGCTGCTTAGAGAACACAAAGTTATTGTGAGTCTTTGAAATTCTCATTGACTGGATTTGGAAAAAAAACCAGCATTTCTTTTTTACAACAGGAGCAGCTGGATGCTTGAAAATCTGGTCTTTCATTTGTAGGCTTCAGGCCTTTTTCTAAACGGAGAATTTACTCTGGCTTTGTTAAAGAAACCTCAAGACTTATCTACATGGGTATGTTTGTGAGACATAAGCTAGGTTATGAATTTTTAAGTATCACAGCTGGTTCCCATAGAGGGGATACTTTGGGATGTAAGTGTCTTGCTGTAGTTAAGGTTCATCTACCAGCAGAACTGGTTCTCTCTGCTTTGTGCAACTATATGGTCAATTTCTCCTCCAAAGTTCCTATTCTTAGAGGTTACTAATATATTTATTTATTTATTTATTTACCTACTTATTTTTTCCTCAGCCATTGAAATTGGTTTGTTATCTCTCCCGAGGAGCTGTCTTTCATTATTGCCTAGACTATTTCAGGTGCAACTATCATACTATGACAGGATTAAGTTGGTTTTGATTTCTGAGGCAGCTTGTATGCTTTTGCATTTATGCTTTGTGTTAAAAATTATGAGGATTTAAGGCTTATTTTTACCAGATGTGATAAAGAACATACTAACTTGAATCTGAACCTCTTTTAAACTTGATTTTTGAATATATCTACTTGCTTTGTAGTAGAAAGTACTCCTGAATTAAAGGAAGTATCACAGAGCACACTGATTATAAATTTTCAGTTCCATGAAAATTGTGACCTTTACAATTGTCAATAAGCTTCTAAGTTGCTTTAGATGGGACAGCATTTTTTTAACATGAAAGCAGATGTCAGCTTCCTGTATTCCCACTCTCAATTTGCTAATTGAAGAGAGATGAAAATGTAGTAGGTAATTTACAGGAATTACATCAGTATGTTAACTATTTGTTTTTGTTATTGCCCTCATCTCTTTAATCTAGAAATAAGCAACGTCCCTCAATATTTCAATATTCCTGATTCAGTGGGTAGGCTTGCAAAACATATAAAAAACAGAACTTGCTTCATAATAAAAATATTTGCTTTGTGTGACAAGGCAAATATTTAATTATATTTGAATTATTTTCAAATATAAATAATATTTTTTCCCTTATTTTCATTATTTTCTCAGCTTTATAAGACTTTTTGCTTCCATGTGTGAACTTTTATGTAGGGTTCTGCAGATGCATGGTTTTTAGATAATGTAAGGGAGAAGACAGACCTTCTCCACCTGGTCTTAGATCATTGGGACTGGGAGAAAATTATTCTTGTGTGGCAGCATGATGACAACTCCAGCTAAAAAAAGACTCAGACTTGGTTGATATAAAGCTCCTCCTTTTTCTTTATTGGTTTTACTTTATTTGCCATCATACCTTCAAGTGATGGAAATGAACCAAAACAATACTCTGTATTAACATGGAAAAAAACAGAAAGCAAAGACATGCTTATTTGACCAAAAAGAAAAGTAGTTAAAACCAAATACTCATCTGCAGTTACAACCTGCAAAGTGGTCATTTATATAATTGCAAAGACTGTATTGGAAGACTGCCTCGTCTGCCCCTTATCTCCAGTCTCCAAAAAAATAGACTTTTTATATCTATTCTGCATTCAAATTGTAGGCTGTTATAACTGATATTTTTCATAGTTATTTAGTTTAACAGAAGTTCTATCACATTGGTTTGTGTATTTTTGATAGGTAAAGGCTAGAGCTGAGAGAGAAAAGGGGGATTATGAGTGCTAAGGGTATACTTTGAAGAATTAGAGAAGCAAAATAAATTAATTTTTCACATAGTGAAAAAATTCTCAAAATAATGGAGTACATCAGTACTTTTTCCCCTTTTAGGAGGAAACTGGAGGTGTATGGGGAAGGAGAATCCCTGCTCCTTAAAGGTTATATGGACAAAGCCCCTTTTAAATGGAACAAGGGGCAATAAGAAGGAGGAAGATGGAGACAAAATACATAAAGACACAGACAAAGGACATGTGTGCTCACCAGTAAAGCAACCTGACAATTTGCTACACATCTTTGCTACCATTTGAGCCTACAACCAGGAAAGTAGCAGCCCCTGTCCCAGGGGCACTGAGCTGGACTCCAGCATCAGGGGACCCCCAAATTGGAGCAGCTGAAGCAGCTGGAGCAGGTGGCCAAGCTCATAACACCCCAAAGAACTATCTTGATAATTTCTCCCTCTTTTGAAATTGCATAACTACACAGAAACTGTCTGTCATTCCCTGGTTCATTTGGAACAAAATATTTTACCTATGCGGCTCTAGTTGCACAAGGAACTGTGGTAAGCAGTTCACGCTGTTATCCATGATGTGGTTTAATCCCAGCTGGCAATGAAGCCCACACAGACACTCACTCGTGCCCCCACCAGCAAGACTGGGGGAAAACTTGAAAAGTAAAAGTGAAAAATCTCATGGGCTGAGATAAAGACAGTTTAATAGGTAAACACCTCACACACAAGCAAAGCAAAACATGCAGGCAGGTGTTCAACAATTCCCAGAAGAGCAGGGTTCCATCACACCTAATGGTGACTTGGGCAGACAAAGGGTTCTGTCACTCTAAATGTCCAACATTCCTTCTTATCCAGCCTTATGTGCTGAGCATGATGCTGTAGAGTGTGGGATGTCCCTTGGGTCAGTCCCAGCTTGGCCACCTCCCAAGTCCTGGTGCAGCTCCAGCCTCCCCACTGCCAAGGCAGCACAACAAAGAGCAAAGGCCTTGATGCTGGGTATACACCACTCAACAGTAGCATAAACATCTCTATATTATCAACACCTTTCTCAGCACATGTTGTGGCGCACAGTTTGGTTTGGATTTTTCCCTATGTTAAATGGTTTATTCCCAAGTTGCACCCCCAAGTTATGTATGAAATGGTTTTTCCCTTCCCACCTCTAGCCTCCACCCGTTACCTTAAACCCCTCCCAAGTTCCAGAACCTACTCTGTCTGTAACCCTAAACCCATCCCACGGAGCTGTCTGTTATCATTTGCTTCACCCCTTGTTCTGGTATGTTCTGTGTTAATCATCCCTCCCCTGTAACATGATTTGTTAAGATGTGTGTAACTCCGCCTATGTTTCCCCCTATTGGTTTACCCAGAATGAAGCCCAACCCATGGTTACACCCCTTATTTGTTCTGATTGGTGTATGGTTTGTACCCTCCCATGGGGGAGGTCCCCTATTTAAGCTGCCTCACAACAGTGTTCTGTGCCTTTTGTGGTTCTCCCTTCCTGATCTTAGTTGCCTTGGACTTCCCCATAAACCTCGTCCCTGAATTACAGACGGTCTCCTCCGCCGCTCTTTACTTGCCTTAGACACGCAGCTGAAGCCATAGCTCACATAGAGCTATACTCCTATTCTAGATTCCACAGGATTCCGAAAAGGAGCCACTCTTAGTGTGGGCTCACCCGAGAATTAGCTGAGTGCCCTGTGGGAGTGGGCAGACAGTGAGCCGCGTCAAGCACAAATGTAAACATAGCTCTATACTGGTTACTATAGAGGAAATTAACTGTACCCCAACCCAAAGCAGAAAAATAATAGTACAAATTTTTTTTTCCAAAAGCTCGCTTGAACAGGTGTCTGATGAAGAAAATTCCAATTTCTCTTTTTTTGTGCTGAATCCATTATAGTGGCTAATTCAAAGACTGATTCCCCTTGATAGCTACCAGCATTTTGAATTAGTTACTGCTAAATGACATCTGTTTTACAGTTACACCAAAAAATGACAAACTGAAAAGATATGCCCAAAGGATCTTTCATGCTTTTATGCACAGGGCAGGTTTTCACAGCTATTTTGGAAACTGAATACAATTAAGGCACTATTGGTAAAGAGACATATGCAAAAGTTTGAGTGTTCAAACTACCACACTTTGTTTTGAGTTAGGGAAGATCAGCCTGAAAAAGCACAACAACCCCTACCCATGTAGTGCCATGATGAAAGGTGGCTTTTGCAGTCTAATCTTGTAATTCAGGAGATATTTTCTGAAAATTCCAATATTTGAACTATCAAAGAATTCATTGTTTCCATTATTCAGTCCCTCGGTACAGTGGCATAACTCTCCTTTCATTCCCAGAAGTTCATTTTCTTAGAATTTCATCCTTGTTCTTTTCCACAAACACTAACAGTCAGCTCCTTTTGCTGTTTCATCTACCGAGCCATAAGTATGCTCTCAGAGCTTAGCAAATAGTACACTTGTGCTGCTGCTTTTACTCTGCTGCATTTTCAGTTTTTACGGCCGTGAATGTGCTGGGCACAGTAATGACAGCCTGGAGAGCTCCAGTCATTTATTGCAGGGCTGCTTCTTTTCAAGGCTTGTGAACACCCACAGAGACTCCTCCGTCTGCAGAAACAAGAGGCTGATCACACGTCTGTGAACCACACAGGTGCCAGCAAGCTCTGCTAGTGCTGGGCAACTGCTGAGGTAGATTTCTGCCAAGAAACGGAGTGAGAATTCCCCTTTTTTATCACAGAGAGCTTTGATTGACTTGCTATCAGCAGTTATCATTCTGGAATAGCTTTGGAGCAGCACTCGATGCACAAAAGATTATAATCACCCTCTGGACAACTAAGCTTTTGCAATCCATCCCACCTTATTCACTTTAAAAATGCATTCTAAATCACTAGATAGCACATCGCTAATTTTTCAAGCAAATCCAAAGGTTTAATCAAAATTGAGCAATTCAGCAACAACAGAAAATAAACTGCAGTTTCTATGGCTTCACTCTGAAACTGGTGCCTGTGCTTCTTTTTGGGGAGACAGAAAATCCAAACCCAAATTCAATTGTCATGTATTTTAGGTGTGAATGATTCATCATTTTGAATATGGTACAGCTGTTAGGTTATGTGATAAAAGCTCTTTGTACACCTACAGTTGAGCATAACAGCTACCAGTTACTCAAAATACGGACCAAGAGGAAAGACAAGACTTTCTGGGCCTCAACCAGTTTCATCATTCAGGTCTGAGGTCTACCAAGGCTTAGATCAAGGGGTTTCTTCAGAGTGAACACACTATTAGAGTCCGGCTGCTGGGTGGATCCACTCCTGTTTAGGAAGCATTAAAGAAGGCTTGAGGGTGCTCTGTTTGAGGCCTTCCAGTACTTGAAGAGAGCCTACAGGAAAGATGGAGAGAAATTTTTTAAAAGGGCAGGTAGTGACAGGACAAGTGAGAATGACTTCAAACT
The DNA here is from genome assembly GCF_052056855.1 of Sturnus vulgaris. NCBI lineage: Eukaryota > Metazoa > Chordata > Aves > Passeriformes > Sturnidae > Sturnus > Sturnus vulgaris. Next base: position 32,835,664 of record NC_142283.1, on the reverse strand, counting down.
GAAAGAAAGTAGGTTTAGATTAGATATTAGGAAGAATTTCTTTACTGTGAGGGTGTGAGGTCCTGGCACAGAGTGCCCAGAGAACCTGTGGATGTCCCATCCCTGGAAGTGTTCAAGGCCAGGTTGGATGGAGCTCTGAGGAGCTTGATGTAGTAGAAGGTGTCTCTGCCCTTGACAGGAAGGTTGCAGTAGGATGATCCATAAGATCCCTCCAATCCTTATTTTTCTATGATTCTATAATTCTGTGTTTATGGTCCCTTGCAAATCAAACCATATTATGATTCTATGACCTTTCCTATGCTATCTCCATCAGAATTTCCAAATTAAAGTTCCTGGCATTTTTAAAAAGGTTCATATGGCATATAGTTTCTGAAACTTTTTTTGCCTTCTTTTTTACTCCTTGCAAGCTAATATTTCCAAGAACAGTTTTGAAGAAGAGTTGACTTTGTTCACTGAAGTCTGGTCTAAACTCTACACTGAGCTGCTGAGAGAAAACTGTGTTGATGTGCTGATGGGGTGATGAGGTGGAGAACACTTTGAGGTTACAATGATCCCTTGACTGACTTTTGCTTTCCTAGGTTCTGACCTTTGCTCCCCGATCCTAAAGGGCACATTTCATCTTGCACTAGTCCAATCTCTTACCTCAAGCATATTTAAAACAGAGTGAAATGGCCTAGACAGACATTATTATAACTGAAAACATGGACTTCACACTTTAAAAGTCTTTCTCAAAGAAATACTTTTAGATACAATTAATGCAAAACTGCTCTTCTGGCCTGCCCATTGCAGTTTTTCCATTTCTTTCCCTGTGTTCCTTCCACTGCACAAAAATGCTCTCCACTTGTCTCTTCTTCCACGTCTTTACCACTAGGATTTCTTGGGCACTATATTCCTCTGCTCATAGTCTTACTAGAGCAATTTTGTAGTGATACAGAGCACCATCACACAACAGACACTGTATCTGCAGGTATGAAAACCCAAACTGCTGTCTAGCTTTTTCAAACCCATGGATGAGCTACTTGATCAATGAAGCATAACAGATTTCAAGCACTTATTATCATCCTCAGTTCCTCCACCATCCCTTACTTAGTTTTGATGTATCATGTTGCATTAAGAATTATTGTCATTTTTTCAAACCCAGATTCATTTTGCTTCTGTGCTAAAGTGATGTTGCATAATAGAAGCCTCAGTTGTTGCACTTATTGTCATTCAAATCATATTGACAGGATAAAAGCATCTGAATCCAGGCAGAAAATGTATTCTATAGTTCATCACAAGGAAGCTAGATTTTGTGTTCTGTTGTATAAGTATTTAAGCTATTTTGGTAAGTCTAGTTTTGAGTCTTTAACTGACTGGTCCAAGACTGAATGTAAATATGCAGTTTTAGCAATGCTGTTTCTACTTTGAGTCCTTTCAAAATCTGGAGAAAATATATAGGCAAGCTTTTATTTTCATACTATAGTAAAAGCTAATTACAATAGAACATAATGTAAAATTAAAATATTTTAGGGTTTTTATTTTCTATTTTATTTTGGCTTATGTTTTGACCTCTTTTTGGTTACTATTTAGTCAAACTGTAGATCTTAGTACAGTTTTTTCTTACTAGGAGAAGCTGTAGGCAAATTTGGAGCTCTCCATGATGTACTACTGATCAGTGATTCCTTCTCTAGTTAAGGTCTACAGGATACTAAATACATGTTGATTTCTGCATGAGTCCTTTTGTAGAGATTGATGGGGGAAAATGGCCCTTTATGAAACTTGAATGAATACCAATATGTACCCTGAGGGAGAGCAAGAAACCCCCTAAGCATAACTCTAAGAAGAAAACTATTCTAAAGAAAGGATAAATCCATCACATTCTGGAGAATAGAAGTTAAAACAGTGCAAGTATTTGCTGTGTAGTCCCATAACTATCATTCATTCCAGAACTGGAGAGATATGCTGCAACCAAATTTTTCATAATTTTTTTTTTATCTATTTCTTGTAATTAAATTATTATTAATTGGTAGCTTGTAGTTCAGGGGTTGCTGTGCAGAAAAAAAAATTATTTAGAAAACAAGAAAGACAAGAAATGTAGAACTTGTACGTCTCCTCTATAGTTCCTATGTGAGCAGTGAGCATTGACCAGGACAGCTCCAGATGAATAGGTTTGGAAATCCAGATGCTCATCCAAATGCTACAGGAATGCTGCAGTAAAATTTGGTCCTAAGGATAATTGGTATTTTCAATCCAATGGAAAATGTGGGTGTTGTTTGAAAACTAATTATTCTGTATTGCTATTGTATCCTAAAAAAATTGACACAGAAATAAAGAGCAAGAATTTATAAATGAAATTACATATTTCCAACCTGTTAGATGAAAAAAAAAGCCAATATATGTCTTTGTGAAAGAAGTTAGAAAAAGACCTGAACTGGTAAGATGTCTCTGAAGAAAGACCTTTTTGTCTCAGCTGTCTATTCTGGAAATTGGTTGTGATGATTTGTGAAAGAAGCTTGGAAACTGCTGCTCTTTTTGCAAGGAGCAGCTGCTGTACAGGACACTTACCTGGAACCTAATATTCAAACCCACTCCTCAGACTGCACTTACCCTCTCCATTCAAGATTCTAATTCTCCACATCAGTGCAATTGTGAAATAATTACATTAAATTTGATAAAGTGTTGGGATGTTTTGGATACTGGGATGCATACTAAATGTCATAATTAGGAGAGATAGTCCCCCCTACTCAGTAAGCAGACAGATTTTGAACAAACTTGTAACCATGACTCTGTGGGAAAACACATTATGAATGCACAAGGTACGGATGTCATTTTTCTCCACACCCTGTGGTCTCACAGAGAAGAAATACTCCTGTCACTCCAGTATAATCAGCCTGCTGGCTCCAAATATCTTTCAGGTCAAAGCAAAGGTCTCTAGGACTCAAGCAATTTGTTTGCTTTGCATAGGTAATATGTCTGTTAGAAGAAGTCTTCATAGGTAGGGCAGAAAAAATGTGTTACACAGAAGAAAAAAACCCACATTTTGCATACTTACTCTCATTTTTACTCCATAGTAAAATGTGAGCATTCAATTTGAGACATTCTTGAGACAATCTCTGTGTTATTTTTTGGCTTTGCTGTCAATTGTCAGAAAAAGAGCCCCTCAAAAGAGATTCTGAAAATTAGTGCTTTTCATGTGCTAGAAGACATACTGTGGGTTCAACACTGATTTGGGGACATTGGGTCCTAATCAGCTGTGTAAGAAAAAAGAGACCTGTGATCTACAGGTGAGCTTAAGAGACTGAAACGCCTTACAACTTAAAAGTTGTTTAGACACTGTGGGCTTTTCTCAAAAGAAATACTTCTACTCAAACACAGGGGCTTTGGGAGGCACTAGACCAAAGCTGTGACCAGTTTTCTCCAGACCAAAGAGCTATATTACTGAGTGAATTTGTGGATGATTATTTTTTATGCATGTTGATGCTTTTAGACAAGAAGTTTGTATGCATATATTTGTAATTTTTCCACTTGTATATACTGAAAAGTCAAGGACTATCTTGTCAAATGTCAAAACTATGTTTGACTTGGCCTGAGGTTACTCAGGAAACTTACAATACAGGGGAGAAAAATTCTTTGTCTCAATTTTAACTGTAAAACTATTCTACGTCCCTGTATGCTCTACACAGTCACACTGCAAAGTCTTTTCCAAACTACCATCATTCAGGAGTAATTATTGCTGATGATGGAGAATAGCAAAATTTGGGGAACATCCTAACTTGTTCAACTCAGATTACTGGTGAATTTTGACTGCAACTATGGTTTAAATTATAATGCTTATTCACCAGAGTAAGATACACAGCAGAAAGCAAATGTCTGAATGTCTATGAAGGTAGTAATTTTAATGGGTAGGATCCTATTTGTGGCCCTTGGGAATTTAGATGGCAATTAAAAACGCATTCACATATAATGCGAGCTTCACTCTGCATGTAGGAACACAGCAGATAAGCTGCTTGTTGGTAAAAGAGTTGTTGAAATGGGAAACGGTTTTGATTTCCTGTAAAACACACATTTTTTATGTGAGTTCAAATACATCCCTTAAAATCTCTGCCTCAGCTACTCCTTTCTCCCTGCCCTCCAATATGTGTATTTACATCTGTATCAGGTTCTTGAGGAGAGAGAATAAGACACCATTAAGAACTGTCCTACCCTACTCTGAATGGGATTCCTAGAGGTTACTGCATGATGGAAGCAAAAATGACTATGATGCAAACAAAAACAGCTGTGCTAGGCAAAACAACTACAACAACTGAAAAATGTTAAGCAGTAAATACTGAACAGAATCAGATTATTGTGTATGTTTGTGTATCTGAGATAGAGACTTGAGTGCAAGTGTGAGCTGAAAAATCAGGGTAAAAACTCTGAACTTGCTAGTCCTTAAATAAGCCCCAGTAGACAGCCTAAGGATGCCTTTGAGCACTTAAGTTTTGTGAGAAGGAGCAAGGAAAAGAGTGAATTACTTTGTCACTGAAATGCTTTCTTATTTGCTCACAGTCACCACCAAAACCACGTTAAAACTGCTCCAAGCTGACAGTTCTTGCCAGGTAGCAATGGAGTACAATAAAAAACACAGGAAACCAAAATGGATATGGCATCAAGTCATATGGACTCAGGATAAGTGTATTGTAAAAGCAAAATAAGGATTGATTTACTATGGCTCTCAGGAAATAATCCATCTGAAATCCAAATTAGTCTGGCTAGGTGCCTGTTGGACATTAGAGGTCTATCTTTATAGCGTTTTGAAGACACTAGCCTGGCACAGTTTCAAGGCCAGCTAGTTAACTACAATGCTAGCATGGAAGCAGAATTCAGCAATACAAATTTTATTTTGTTGGTGGAATGTGTTAGGGCTGACTCCCAGTGTTAAAAGTTTCCCAGTAATCCAGAAGTTACAGCAGGATGTTATGGTCACAGAGACATAGGGACTTAAATATGTCAAATAAGCACAATTATACTTGGGATATGTGACAAATACTATGGGCCTCTAGTTGTTCCCAGGGTAGCACGTCTCCCACCCACTGCCACTACGAGTCTCATAAGGGTGCCATAAACAACCACCAAAGTTCTTCCATTCAAAGTAAATTTCTGAGCTCTTTTAATTTCAATGGAAATATTGAATAGTCCTTCCTCCCTCAAAACCAGCTGTCTCAATGTTCATGTACATCATACAGATGTCCAGGGTAATGTCTTTAAAGACAATAGAAAGTTGGTGTTCTACCAGTTTTTAACTATATTGTGTGTGCTTTCTTTCAAGTTTTTGTGGTGCTGAGTGTATCAAAGTATTTTACCGTAATAAAAGAACTCCATGCCTATATAATACAGGTACACATAAGATACAAATATGGATCATCAACACTGCACCTAAATAATGGCCACTGTGCTATATTTGGTCCTTCAAAATAAAAAAATTCCAACAATGACCTGACAGCTTCTGCAATTACGATCCTTCTTTGTGCCCCTAGCCAGTGAATCTGAATGCTGAATTAGAGCACTTTATACAGTTTTTCTGTGACTTTGCCAGATAGATGTGAACGTCTGACAAATTAGACTAGATCTCATTCAAATAACCATGCTGGAGGATATGGATGATGCTGTCACAAACAGTCAGAAGCAGATCAGGTTAGCTGGAATTGCTTACCAACTGAGATGAGAGTTTGTGTGTTTTTAGAACTTCATCTTGAACTGTGTGGGCATTATATGTGTATTCTGTAATTAGACTTTGGTGATAAGTTTCTAAAGCTCATCTATTCTATTATGTATTATTCTAAAGTAATACATATCTAATTTTTCATATACTACTCTTCTTGCTTTAATAAGTTATTTAATATAAAACAACAGATGAACCATTACTTAAACTGGAAAAGGACAACAAAAACTGTAATGTAAATAATTACATACATGCAGAGTAAGTAAAAGGTTCTTAGGCCTTGTCTTAAACACAATGAAATAATATCCAGGCTATGCCATCATGTTTGCTTGTTTACAATATTCTTCTGTCATTCATCAGATTGCACATCAAGAACTCCCAAACAGGTTTACATCAGGTAATTATTTGACCTTGTCACACCATATGTCAAATTTTAATTAGTGCTGGAGATCAGAATGGCATTGTAACCTACATTTAATAAGCTGTCTCCCAAAAAGCTTCAGTCAGCTGGATTTCTACGCCACGTCTGCAATATATTGGCAAAAGAAGTACTTAGCAAGTTCATCATTCTTAGCAAAGTTATGTTTATTTGAATTAAAATATAAGTTAATTTTGAGAGTCTGGAAAGGCAAAACTAGCAGGAACAAATAAACCTGCCTGGAGGAGTTAGTACATGATCACTGAGACACAAAGTCTACATGAACATGGCAGTAAGGTTGATTTGCATCTGTAACTGGTTGAAAAAATATATTGGTTTGAGCAACTCAGCACAGCCAACATGACTTGTTAGTGCTCATGAGTCAGGGTAGAGAAACTCAGGCAATTTTTAATGATCATTAAAGCAAATTTCAGTGTCTGCACATTAACAGGCTCCCCAATAATTGTAAGGTACATTCTCTGTGATGCAATTGTAATTATCTGTTTGTGCGATGCAACAGGAATAGAAATACATTTACATCAATGTCTGATATACGTTCTTATCAAGCCATCAGTTCTGTAATGCAAATACTTTTCTATTTCTCTCAAAGGCTTCCAATCTCTACCTATACCAAATTAACCAATTTTCAATTTCCAGCTACAATTGTAGATATGACTTAGTTTTACATGGTTTGCCCATCACCCTTTCAGCAATGTGAACCTATACAGTTACGCAACTTTTCTAGGGATTAGCAATAAATTTCAGTGCTCTGGTGGATAAACAAAATTTTAAATAATCTTTCTGAAATAAAACATAACCAACAAGGATTAGGAGCAGTTTCTAGATTCAGAGGGGTGGGAAATATTGCTATTACAGTAAAATTTCTGGAAGCAACACTATTCTGGCAGAGAGACAATTGATCCTTATTAAATGGATGTGACAACATATGACAGAACAGTGACTTCTTAGGCTACCTTGGAAATATTTACTGGAGAGGGAGGAAATAACAAAATGCACAGGGGAGAAAGCTGTCATCATGTAAGTCCAGAATGGAAAGCAAAGAAGAAGCAGAGCAATTTTAAAAGCTCTGCTTTTCAAATTACCCACGAAGAGGATATAAAGTGTACCAGCCTTGAGTGATACCGAAAATGAAGATAAGTATTTGAGGTCAGAGAAGGCTTTTGAGGGATGAGAGTTTCCCAAGGAGCTTCTATTTTTTTTCTACCACCCCATTTAAACTGTGTTTACATATCTGTGAATGTAGTATCAGAATACTTTCTTTCACAAAGGGTTTATCTCCATTCTTGGTCTGCTAGTAAGTATTGTGTAAATGATGTGTTTATCCATACTGTTTGAAGTGAGGGCTCCTTGTGAACCTTGACAGTATTTAAAAACCTGCCTGCAGTCCTGAAAAAGACTATTTTACAATCAGTAATTTGTTGCATTTTTTTTCCAAATTCAGTCACTGGTTTCTGAGTTGATTATCATGGATCATATGACATAAAATACAGGGATTAACCTCCTGAAGATGAAGGGCATATCTGCCTGCTTTCCTTGGAAACAACATCACCTTGTGGACAGCTGTCTTCACCATGTGCAAAGAAGTCTTTATTTGAAATGGACATTTTTCAACCTGAGATGTTAAAAAACTCAGATAAGTAAATCCTGTTGCTTCAGTAGCCTCCTCAGACACCTGCTCAGGTCCCAGTCACCACAACGTATGGAGAGTTATTTCCCCTCCCTCCTGTTCCAAAAGACAATTAAGAAAAGGAGAAGAGTTCACTTTCCTATAGTCCCAAACCAGTTGTTGGTACTGGGATCCTGGACTTGGTGACACACATATGCAAACTTGAAGTTGAATATTCCAGGACAACTAAGGGCAGAATGTCAACTAAGAACTACAGAGTATTTTATTTAATCAGAAAAGAAAAAGAAACAATAAAAATAAAATAATATTTGCAAGAGGCTTTTATTAATGCTGTAAATTGCATTCACACAAGCACTTAAGAGCTCTCTAAGCAAAATGGGAAACATTCTTTTTTTCTTTTCTGACAGATTACTTTTAATTTTTTATGATCAGGCCTTGAGATCAATACCAGCAAGCTTTATCTCCTTTGCTTTGTGTGTGGATAAACACAAATCGAGGAGATAAACTTCTCTGAAATTGCATTTGTGTTGACAGTTTATTTTGTGGTTTTGTAATTTTATTAAAACCACTTATATGCATCCTACATGATTCAAAACACAGTCTGTAAAATGAGCTATTTAAGCTGTAGTGGTTTGCTGTGTAAAACATATTTGTCAGGATTAAATTTCCAGTCAGCATGTCTGCTGTAGAGAACCTGTTAGGAAAAAAAAGTACACACACCCTTTTATATGGCATTTTCCTGTATTTTTATCAATCATAATTTTTAAACTGTTACCATTGTTCAGTCAAAAGCTCCACTGTCTTAGTGAAATCCTTGCAGTGCATTATCAAGATTAGTTAATAAGCAGCTTTCCTTGTATACCAGTTCATAGATGTATAGAAGTAGAGACAACCACTGAAGATATCTTCAGGCAGTAGCATAGGACTCAGAGTTCAAAGAAGAAATACTCAAAGAATATTCAAAGAAGAAAAAATTCTAGAGATTTCATGCCGCCTTTTATTTCCTGTGTTTGGGATTAAAAAAAAACAAAACCCACAATCTTTTACTTTCTGCAGTAAAACAGGATCAGCAGCCTCTGGCCCCTTCAGAGACTTGTTTCCTGATGTGTAGTCTCCTCATCTAAAAAGGCACATGGTCATTTTACTTGAATGAGAAGCATGATAGGACAAAAACCCAAGGGACTCAGGTCATAACATGGGAATTTCCAATAAAAAATAAGGAAAAGCCTTTCTTTCTTTCTTTCTCTTTCTTTCTTTCTTTCTTTCTTTCTTTCTTTCTTTCTTTCTTTCTCTTCTCTTCTCTTCTTTCTTTCTTTCTTTCTTTCTTTCTTTCTTTCTTTCTTTCTTTTCTTTCTTTCTTTCTTTCTTTCTTTTCTTTCTTTTTTTCTTTTCTTTCTTTCTTTCTTTCTTTCTTTCTTTCTTTCTTTCTTTCTTTCTTTCTTTCTTTCTTTCTTTCTTTCTTTCTTTCTTTCTTTCTTCTTTCTCTTCTTTCTTTCTTTCTTTCTTTCTTCTTTTCTTTCACTTTCCTTCTCTTTCTTTCTTTCTTTCTCTCTTTCTCTCTTTCTTCTTTCTTTTCTTTCTTTCTTTCTTTTCTTTCTTCTTTCTTTCTTTCTTTCTTTCTTTCTTTCTTTCTTTCTTTCTTTCTTTCTTTCTTTCTTTCTTTCTTTCTTTCTTTCTTTCTTTCTTTCTTTCTTTCTTTCTTTCTTTTCTTTTTTCTTTCTTTCTTTCTTTCTTCTTTCTTTCTTTCTTTTTCTTTCTTTCTTTCTTTCTTCTCTTTCTTTCTTTCTTTCTTTCTTTCTTTCTTTCTTTCTTTCTTTCCTTTCTTTCATTTCTTTCTTTCTTTCTTTCTTTCTTTCTTTCTTTCTTTCTCTCTTTCTCTCTTTCTTCTTTCTCTTTCTCTCTTTCTCTCTTTCTTCTTTCTCTCTTTCTTCTCTTTCTTTCTGAGACTGGCCAAACTGATAAATAGGTGTCTAGAGTGGCTGTGGTATCTCTAACCCCAGTGACCCTCAAAAAATAACTCAGCAAAGCTCTGAAACATCTGATATGACTGTACTTACCATAGCAATTGGTCATACTTGAACCCAAAGGTCCCATTTCACATAAATTACTCTCTGCTTCTGTGATTCAAACGGGGGAACAACAAAGGAAAGAAAGGGAGAAGTCTTCCAGTTTTATATCTATGTATAAAATAAGTAATCTGGAAATTTCATACTGTCTTGTAGCAAAAATAAATTATCCTTTAATGTCAAAGCACCATATTGAGCTTCTATTTTATATTCTTCTATTTTGTGTGACTCTACTTCATTTTTTAGACTTCTCAGTATATGGCTATTCCCAACCCAACTTTATCTCTTTTTAGTTATGTTGTTCTGATTGCCTTTCAGATTTCCCTGCAGATGGTGGTACATCATCTTCTCCTGATGATTTTATTTTGATGTTTGCATTCATGTGTTTTGGAACAGAGTAATCATTCATGGTGCTCAAGTCAGCAGACTTTCATCTCTCTCTGAAGAATACTGCATAGAGTTGACAAATGTAAGCTAAGGACTCTTCTTTCAGTGAATATGTCTGGGTATAAATATTCTTCTCTACCACTAAGATCTGCAAAACCTAACAGCTCTTCCTTGTGATGAATTCTCCAGTGCCCATAGCACCAGCCCTTTCTGCAAAGGCATGTACTTAGTGTGCAATCACTTTATGAATCCGTTCTTGCCTTTCTGTCAGAATATGAAAAATCACAGGATGGTATCAGCATTTCCTGGGGTACAATGCAAAAATGTGTATTCTATCACCATCTGTTAAAATGTGGGAGGGGTGGTGATCCTTATCTCTGTGGGAGATATCCTCTGCTGATGTGCCATCTGATAAGATCGGGGGGATGATCATCGTTATCTTTTCACAACCCATCCTTCCTCCAGAAGATATATTCTGTTAATGGGCCATTAAGTCCTATTGTGTGACTGATAAGATTACATCATCCCATTGGGAGATGCCCCAGCCAGGGGCAGGAGCCAAGCCTTTCCTACCTAGATAAAAAACTGGGGTTTGGGACCCGAGGGCTGACCTTTCTACTGGATCCCAGAGGAAAGTCGAACCTTTTTCCACATCATTGCTGGATCTTCGGAGGAAAACTGCACATTCTACAGGAGCACTGCTTCAACTGAATCACATCTGTCATCCAGGAGGACTGCAGCCACCATTTATACGGACTGCTACCAACACCCTGACTGACAGGGTGTCAGGTTGTATTTCTAACTGTGTTGGTGGTTGTTTCTTTTATATTATTGCATGTATTTTATTTTTTCTCTTTTCTCCTATTAAATTGTATTACTGACTTGGAGTCTCGCACTGGTTTTACTTTCAAACCAACACACAGCACTTATGCTCCTTTTTCCCCCCAGATTCATCTTCTTCAATAAACTGTTTTGCTTGGATTATTTGTTGCATCAGCTTTATTCCAAAATGCTAGTAAGTGCTAGGCGCCCGGCTTTCACGTTATTTTGTCCAGGAAAACTTTTCCAGATCCTTGGTAAAATCCTTTCTCCTCTTCCTTAGTGATCTGAGTCCAAAGAAACTAAAAAATTAAAAACCGTGGAGGATTTCCAGTTCAGCAATTGAGAGCGAGAAATCTCAGATGGAACTAAATGTGATAAATTATTATCAATGTTCACTAATTGCAGTTAAAGACATGTTATATTGCAGATACTCCTCTACTTTTTTTTCCTTTCCTAAACACAGATAATAGTATAAATAGTTTTAAATAGTGGTGTTAAGATGGTCCTAAAACAGGTAGCTTTAAAATTCTACTTAGGCTTTTTTATTCAATCCATCTGTATCCTAGACCAAGTTGTTCATCTATTATCTCCTTCTGGCAAATTGCTGCCTTTCCTGTATGTAGCCTACATATATCCTGCCTTAGAAATCAGAATTAGTAGAGGATTTGGTCTGGAAGTACTGCAAAACTTCCAAAGGTATAGGTTTCTCTCAGGTTCATTGTGAACGGCTTCTTCAATGTTATTTCAAATGTCCTAATGTTCTTCTGGCAGTGAAACATTAGTTGGTGATTTGGTTTTCATTGGTGATTTTTTTTGGTTTGGTTTTTTTTGTTTGTTTTTTTTTTTTTTAAGGAAAAAAACACCAAAAAAATTAATAAAGTGATGTCTGCATTATTCTAGCACCCTTTAGATTTTAGAGCACTGCACTCTAAGGCACAAGACTGAGAATTCCAACCAAGCTTAAACCTGCTATGATTTGTAGATCAGGACTGAAATCTATAGATGTCTACATCTATGGGTGTGTTTGTATGTGTTTCTGTGTCTCTGCATTTTTCATTACCTCTAGGTAGACTCTCTGGGCTATCTGGCTTCAGTTAAATATTTCTTCTATCAGATGAGATCTTTGTTATAAAGGAAATTTCAGCAGCAGAGAACATTGCTTCAAAGCCTATGAACTCATTAAAAATGAGTGGCATTCCAGCAGTGTATCTAGACTGCCAAGAAGTGAGGAGATTCCCAAGTGGGTTTTGAACAAACTTCCTGGTTGTGAATACATAAAAGGTTAATATGAGATTTTACTTTTTTTTGTGCCAGGTGCACTTTTCCTTTCAGCTTATAAATAGAAAATAGAATACTTTGTTTAGATTTGCAAAAGTTGTCACTGTAAGGGACTTTTTACAAAGAGAACCCAAATAAGTGCTTCTATGTCTAGTCTAAAATGTCTAAATCCTGCTTCAATACACACATCCCAGTCATTATAAAGTGTATGAAGACTTTGGTTCAGCAAGATAAAGACTCATCATTAGTATTTGTAGCAAATTGATTGGGAAAGTTTCCTTCTTCTTAGCCTCAATTCTTTCTCTACATTGTGCAGAATAGGACCTTTTCTTTACCTTATCTAGACAGGTATGACACTTGGTATGTTTGTATTTTGAACAATTGACTCACTAGCAGTGGTTTTTTTCTCATCCCTCTATCTGGGTACTATGAGAGAAAGTTTTCTGTGAAGGCTGAAAGCCTCTCAGCAAGAGAGTCTGCTTCTCTCCCCTGGAGGTTATGTCCTTAGGCACTCTCTCTTGGTATCTGAACTATAGTTTTGCTCCCAGCATGCTTTTCTGTTACATGTTAATTTGTTGTACGCTATTGGCCCTTCCCCCTTTGTACCACTCCTGAGCCCTCAGACCATTCGCTGTTGCTCTACCCCGCCCCTCTGGCTATCCTATATCTGCCCTGCTCACGCCGGTCCTGTGAGCGACTTGGTGCCTGGATCCTTCGAGGAAACGGAATAAATCTCGCCTTGGAACCCCAAACAGGGCTCTCATTTCTTCTCTCCTGTGCTGGCCAAAGCGGAGCACTCACAAAAGAGCGAAATCACTCACTGTCTGGGAGCAAGCTGGAGGACGTGCCAGTGCCCCAGAATCCTCCTCCAAGGACGCTTCTGTGGAAGGTCGGGGCACTCTACCACTACCCCAGGGCCTGCTGTGACAGTTTTCCATATTGCCTTTTAAATCCTTCCCTCTTCTCTCTGCCATTGTCTGTCTGCTGCTCCTGCCTGCTCATTTCCCCAGCCATTCACCTCAAATCTGTGTGTATGCTCTTGAATCCAGACTATTTTAGATAAAGGCTAGAGTATTTAGCCTTCTGTCAGACTTTGGAAGGACTGTCAGACATGTTAAGTGCGGAGGATAGGATTTTTTTGTAAAACTTTATAATTGTAAAACTTTATAATTAATCCTGCAGAGAGGGATAGAAGAAAACATAGTTTATTTGCATGTAGGAAACTAACTAGAGTTTAATTTACAGCTGAGAATATCAGGAGAAATATTTTATCATAGTTAATTACATTGTGAACTTCCCAAACCTCAAGAACACAAAAGGTTATTCCCTACACTGGGGAATAGTTTCAAATTTATTTTCTTCTTTCCTGATATAAATGGTTCTGGTCAATATAATGTCAATTAAGATAGAGAAAAGAAAAAATCATGCATAAGCAGATAGTTATTGCAAAATAAAATTTTGCAACTGAGAAATCCCATGTGAGCATATGTTAAATATCATCTGCAAATAATATTTGTCATTTTAACATAGAAAGTACCTAATAGAAATAAATAAAAAAAAAAAAAAAGGAAAAGTAATGAAAATCAATAGAGGGGGGAAATTGGAGCTTTTATTCCATAGTGCTTTATGAAGAATAGTTTTATGTTGGACTGAAGTGAAAGGTCATATAAACATGACCTCCTTCAAATGAAATACTGAGAGTGAGAAAGCTGTCATGATTTACTTATTATGTTTGGCAAGCCTTCTGGAGAGCTTCCAATTATTTGTCTGCTCATGCTAATATAGCCCATGTTGCCTTCTTGGAAAGACTCGTCTGTTTTCATATGGGCATTTATATTTAGCTTTCTACCTCTTTTTTGACAGAAAAAGATCTCTTATCTCTGAGTTTCTTGTACACCTTAAGCTCAAGGAAAGTGTGAACTACTCTGAACTACTTGGTCTACCAGATAAAGATTTTTATTGTCAACGACCACATGTTTCATCATATTTTGCTAGTATTCACCATGGCTTAAAAATATTCTAGTTTTTCTTAGGATAACTGGAATTTATGTATATTTTTGAAATACAAAATTTACCATCGGGAACTGCTTAAGCTGGCATTTATGTACTTCTATTTCTTGAACTTGTAGTTTCTATTCCTTGGACTACATAAGTTGCACTATGAACAAGCAAATAAATGTAATTTCTTGGCAGGATTGTTGAAATATCTCAGTGTATTTCTCTGGCGAAGACTACCTTGGTGCAAGAGATCCTAATCTTAATTGATTTTTCCAAGACCTTCTATACTGGAAATTCTCATATCTCAGAATCAGGATTTTCAATAAGCTAAGTACTACTGTAGGCAGGAAGAAATTGATCGACTTCATCCAGAAACTCATTAGTCTTCCTAAAAGAAGTGGTTTGAAACTTCTAAAAGATTCTTTCTAAGTATTCAATGCTCAGAAATCCACTTTTGCTAAGGAGGCACCTGAGTTTCAAAAACTTTTAAAACCAGTTTTGATATTTGTGAAGCAATCTTTGATGTGTTTGAATGGAAGGACGTTTGAACAGATTATTAAAAATTAGTAATTCACAAACTTTAGTTGCATTTCTACATAGTGCTTGAACTCATGTGGATGACATCAACCAGATGTACATCTGTGCAAGTTTACACTTGTGTACGTTTCTTCCAAAAGCAGGTATTGATATGTTTTAATATGAAAGGTTTGATATGCCTTTATGCATGCTGCACTGCCTTTGGCCTTGGAGTCACATAAGCCTGTGTTCTTCTGCAAAGGAATGAAGCTCAAAATAGGTAGAGTTTGAAATCCTGCAAACAAAAATGATCTTGAAGTCTTTGCTGAAATTTCCCATAGGAATTCTGAAATTTCCAGGAGTATTACAGGGGAAGAATTCTTCCTGTTCTGCTTCCCTCTGAATTCTAACTGATCCTGACAACGAATGTTTTATATTTGGTTTCAAAGGATCTCATCAAATACACAAGTTTCCTCACCACCATTTTTAACTGAGATATAAATTAATTTGATCAAGATAAGACTGCTTAAAATGAATAAAATTTTAAAGTCCGTATTCATCCAAGCACATGATTTCTCAAAAATATTGGAAAAATATTTTATTAAATATGCGAGTCCCTCAAGTTTTGAGAGGCTTGCGGCAACTTCTGCAATTACGTAAGGTTCCCTGATCTTCAGTCTGATAAAGGCTTCATTATCTCCATTATTGTGTATCACTCTCATTCATGCCAGGAAAAATCTAGATTAACTATAGCATTTCCAGTTTTCTTTTAGTATAAAAGGTTTTCTCAGCCACAGCACCTTTCATTTCACTACTTGTGGTTAAATTTATAGGTACACTATAAGAAATCACTTGAAATCTTCTGTTTGCTGAGAGAATGAAAACCAGCTAGCACGAGCCTTGTTTAAATAATTACTGACTTGAAAGGAAACTTTAAGAAAAATAAACATATATTGATACCATGTCCCCTCACATTGCTATTAGTATGCAAGTGTCCAGTGTCCATGTAATTTTATCATGGTTGCTCATAATAAATGGCCATGAAAACACCATATTTGAGAAATTACTTCTGTGGGGATGCAGACATTTTATATGTTTCTTTTTAATATGGCTTTGCTTCTAAGCATCTTTTCAAGAAAACCACAAATCATAAAAATGAAGTTTCAGGCAGCTAAGGCCTTGAGGTAGATGGATCACCTAAAGGATGACAGGTATGCTAAAACATCTGTGCTAGTAGATTGAGGTAAATGAGTCATCCCCTCAACAAACAAACCATGTCCCTGATGAGTTCTCCTTTCTCCTGACTATAGCTTACCGATGAGCAGTGCTGTTGCACTGACTTCACTTTGGGTCCATGATCCATTGACTGGCACTGTGACCGAGAGAGACACAGCACTCTGTAACCCCTGTGACAAAAAGCCTTTATTCCCTCTGACTTCACCTTAAATACCCCTTTTAATGTTCCCGGGTAAGTGCCTGTGATTGGCTCCAAATTCAGGCTGCTCAGCTCCCTGACCAATAGCTCTCTGCAGCTTGGGCTGGAACTCATTGTCACATCCTTGTCTGTCTCCAATTCTGTCCTATCTCTGTCTATTAAGCCAGGCCGCTTCTCTTATCAGTGGTCAGATTAACTGCCCAGTACAAGCCAGCTTGCATTGCAACAGGTCCATGCTTGCATGGACCTTGAATGGATCAAGTAAAATGGAAGAGAGACAATCTAAGAGCTTCTAGGAATTTCTGCAGTTCCAGGTCACACTTCAGATACCTGATGAAATCCTTATTCCAGTGAAAAGAAATCAAGTTAACCACTCACCAGCTTTAGCTCAGAATGCTATCTTCTTGAAAAAACTTGGCACTAGTGACTTTGATGTGACTTCGCATTTTGGTTGTGCTTGGACATAACTAACTGGACTTTGAGGGTATTGCTTCCACGCTGGAGAACTGACCAGTGTATGAAGTGGGGAATGTCAGACAGAACTATCTGCTAAACAGAAGCTTACATCTTGGTGCTTCATCACCTCAGGTTGCTGAAAGCTTCAATGTGTAATAAAGAAAGTTCAAGTACACATCCTAACCTAACCTAACCTAACCTAACCTAACCTAACCTAACCTAACCTAACCTAACCTAACCTAACCTAACCTAACCTAACTTAACCTAACCTAACCTAATTAATAAAATTTTTCAGGCACAGATTTAAATAGTTTTCTACAAAGAGGTACTTTTCCTAGTCCTTTACCAGGATGTGGCAGGGGCCAGGATCTTCTGAGGACTGGAAGCATAACAGGGTCACCATGGAATGGCAGGTGACGACCTGTCAGCCAGGACTGCCCCACTGTTCCACATGGTATCAGGGCAGTTGAGGGGCAGCTGGGGCAACCCCAGTCCCAGGAAGCTGGTGTCCTCCTAAAGACAGGGAAGGACTGAGCTCAGGCTGAGATGAGCCTGTGAGTGGTTTTAAGATCAGGTATAGCAAGGAGACCCAGATTCAGATACAGCCCCAGGATGGAGCAAGGGAGTGAGGGAAGCAGGAAGGAGGAAGGAAAAGAACTTCCCAGGAAAGAAAAAAGGACCTATAAAATTCCACTGAAAACATGAAAACCTGAAAATCAGCATAAAACTTGAACCTCAGAGTTTGAACAGTTGTTAGCCTGAGCTTCAACTTGTGCTGTAATCACCAGCTCTGAAGTGTTGCCCAGGAGTACCATGCTGGTCTTTGATTTCACCAAGGAATACGTTATTGAAAGCAGAATGGGCTATGGAGACAGACTGGGAGAAACAGTGAAAGGCTTGGTCTTCTTCTACAGAACTCTCTTGCGCCACTCATCCTCTGTGAGAGAGGTCTCTGTGCCTGAGGGAGAGGCTCTGTCAGCTAAAGCATCTGACTCAGAAACAAGGGATCCTGGAGATAACTCTCAGCAGTGCCTGCTTCAGAGCTTTCAATGGGAAAAACAGAGCTGTCTGCAATGCTCAGGACACACCCTCTCTTATGACTAGGCCTGAAGAGCTACTCTGGTCTGGAAGTCATACAACAGGATGATCCTTAACCAGCATGTGGCTCTCCTCTTCCTCTCTCTCTCACATTACAGAAAGAAACCATGCCTCTACATCTCCAGAGCACTCTTTGTGCACGACTGTGATCCCACACTGTAAAATTTCACTAATACCTCTAATGGAATTACTGTGATTTTGTACCCAAGCGCTTCCATCAACGTTGCCTTGACATAAGACCTCTACTGGAGCTATGCTCAGAGAGGCTCCGAGGGCAGCAGCAGTTTGTGTAATTTGCAGAGCTGTGATACATATGCACTGGAGAGTGTTCTGCCACTCTTCCTGTAGAAAATGTTGGGACTAGGAAGAAAAGATCAGGGGAGACCTGTACTCAAGTCTCACAGCTCTCTCTAGCTACTGGGTTGCACATGAATGGCCAGGACTGAAGTTTGTGACAGAGCTGCACTCTGGAGTTATTCCTGGCTCATCATCCTCCAAGACTCTATGGTTAACAGATGTACAGAAAACTGCCAGGGGTGCTTTAGCGAGCTCTGGTTATGGAGTTGCTCTGAGTTGTGCTGTTTCCTACATGAACTGCAGTTGAAAAGGCTGTCCATTCTTACTCTTCCCGTTCCTTCCCAAATCATGTCCGTGGGATAACCCTGGTGCAAAAACTGGCTGCTGGGCTGCAGCCCCATGGCCCATGAGAAAAGGATCATGACAGAGGTGTTCACCACCACCTAGAGGTACCTCTTGCTTGTCTTTGATATTGTTGGGAACACAGGCTGACAATTTCCATTTAATGTGCATTTTTGAGAGCTGGACTGTTGTTGGCATCATTGGCAACAGGATTATTTGAAATGGAATTCTCTGGGGTGGTAAATGCCTGGCTCTGTCCCCTGTAGGGATGTGCATGTACCATGTCAAGGAAGATCCGTGTCTTCCTTCCAGACTCTATTGGGGCCTGGAAGGATTTTCATTGATGTTTCTGTACCTGGATTTCTGAATTCTTTGTTGGGGCAATGGAAAGGCCCCCATGCAGCTGTGGCTCGGTGCATGCCCACAGCCCAAGACCCAGAGAAGCCATAGGCTGAGAGGGATAATTGGTCCAAACTCATGAGCAAAGGCTTCAAATTGTCTCCAAATCATATGCTGGCTTCCATCTCACAGCATGCAGTGCTGCTTATTCTTCAGGGAATTAACCCATCTTTAGTAGCACTGACTTTACTAGGTGTTCTAACCCAAGGCTCTGTGACCAAGTGCAATGGTAGTGGTCTAGGAAAATGAGGTGTGACATAGCCCTGAAGTCTCCATTGAGAGAGAGTCCCCTTCACTATGCTGTCCATGGGGCAAAGTGTTCCCACTTTTGCACCTTCTTCTTTGCTCCCACTTGCTCTCTGCTGAAAGGCTATTGGCATAAGGCCCAGTGCTGCACCTCTCATCCTGTTTTTAAACTTGCTACTGCAATGAAATCAGGAGCTCATCTTTCTAAAATATTGCTAGAAATAGTCTCACTTCTACAAAAAGCTGTTTATATGCATATCAGTCATATCGTATCAGGTAAGTAGCAGTGCAACTTTCTTGTACATGGAATATGCAAATCAAAACTGTCCTGCCTGCTTTGGATTCTTCTGTAATGGAGTTTGGACTTTTCATTAGTCAAGGTTTCTGAGTGAATGCAATGTTGTGTAGTCATTGTTGCAAAGGAAGGGGAAGATAGAAATTGTCATAACATACGTGAGTGCAGAAATTCAATACTTTCGAACAGAGTTACTCAGGAAAAAAAAGAAAAAAACCCAAACATAAAACCTTGAAGCTGACCACTTCTGTCTAGGATAATGAAATTAAACAAAAAAACAAAAAAACCAACCTCAACATCTGATTGATGATCCACAGCCATTGTCTTCCTTAGTGTCTTTTTGTCCTTGTAAATGCACAGCCTAATACCGTTTTCACTGATAAGTAATGGTTCAAACTGACACACCATGTTCCATTGAAGAATTTGAAACTTTTGGGATTCTCACAAGTCACATCTCAGTTTCCTTTTATTGATTTATTTTCATATAAACAAAATTAGAAACAATATAGTGATTTGTCTAAAGTCACAGTGGGAATCACATGTAGCATCAAACCCCAAGAAAATGCAAAGGATTCTCCTTTTTACTTTTTCTAGAAAGTCTGCAGATCAATCATCTTGTAACTGACAAAGCTAAGCTCTCTGTGATCTTAACACTTACTGATCTAGTGACCCTTTGCCTTACATGGATTTCAGATAAAGTTAGATGGTTAGCCTTGGTGTAAGGTGATGTTGGTCCAGAACTGCCTAAAGGTTTCAGCATTCTTAATTTTTCTATCCCATACCTTAAAACAAAAGATTAAAAGAACAAATGCATAAATTTGAAGAATCTGGAAGGTAAATCCATTCTTCTTACTATTCATGGGTACTGTGAATAAAATGCATTAAATATTTGGAAATCCTGAGAGGTATAGGTGTATACCCAAAAGTTCCTGTTTTAAAAGACAGGATAGTGCCTTTCTTGCTTTAGAGTACTGTAGGTATTCATTTAAGTGCTGCACAAAAACAACTCAGTTACCTGAATATGTCCTTTCATAGCATCAGGTCAAAAAGGAAAATGCTGTCAGGTTTGTTCTCTTGAGCAGGTGGCTGAGCACCCCAAAACACTTCTGTCCTGTAATGGGACATAGTGGCCTATTAGAGATTTCAGCATATAGGCACTGGGCTGCTCTTAAGGATGTAAACTGCTATAAGCCCTTTTCAGGCTAGTCAGACTGTTTCAGGTCTTGCTCTCTAGTGCTGGAAATGCTTGTATCTTTTTTCTGGGAAGCAATAAGACAGGCCTGTTGCATCTCCCTAGATGCATTGGATATGGTACATTCCATGACCCCTGCAATGTCCTGTAGTCTGTTCCCTCTCCCTCCTGGCCATACCTGGCTGGCCAAGATCCAATTTCTTCCCGCCCACCTTGCAGACCCTAGAAAAGACCTGTACCTCCTGAGCTCGCTCTCTTTCCCTTTCTCTTTCCCTTTCTCTTTCTCTCTTTTCCTCGCTACACACAAGAAATAAACCCTGCAACTTCCTCAGGGGAAAGAGCCTCTTTTGTTATCTTATTTACGTCCATGTGGCAAGGGCCCAGGAGGCTTCACCCTAACAGCTGAGCTAGACCGGAGGAAAGGGTGAAGACCCCATTAAGGGCCAGAAAAAGCCACACAGGCCTATTTTGCTCTTGGGGCCTTATATCTCCTCCTCCCTTTCCAATCACATTGCCTCCCATGAATTTCCTTTTACTGCACCTCAGTAACTCTGCATGAGGCAGTTCCTCATCTGCCTGCAGGTGGGCCAGCTCTTCTGCTTCTGTGACTTCTAAAAGTATTTCAGTGATTCTGCAATCAACACCTCAAGTATCAGTTTGTCTTCCACATTGAAATCCATTCGAGATTGGGAGCCAGGAATGCATTGATAAAGGAATCTCCTTCACAGTCTCTCTGAAGCGTTGTCCATGTGTGCTTGTTCTTCTCCAGCTGATAGACTGAAAAGTTACATGTAGCTTACCCTGAGACTTCACCCTTGTTCCCGACTAGCTCAGATGTTAGGATGAAGCCTCTGGGAACCACTACATGGACATGAATAAAAGATAACAAAAGAGGCTCTTTCCCCTCTGGGGAGAATCTGAGATTTATTTCATGTGGTCTTCCAGGAGCAAAAAGAGGGTGAGGTCAGGGGACATTGGTCTTTTCTAGGGTCTGTAAGGGGACGGGGGGAAATTGGATCTCGGCCAACTAGGCATGGCCAGAGGGGAGAGGGATCAGACCACAGGACACTACAGGGGTCATGGAATCTACAATTTCCAATACATCTCGTGAGTTGCAACAGTTACAAAATCATAGAATCTTAGAACAGCTTGAATTGGAAGGTACATTTAAAGATCAACTAAGACTTAATGTTGTGATTTAAATGTCACGCACACGAAACAACACATGAAACAACATCACACAGTAATGATAGTGATCCAGGGGCTATATCAGACTAGGAAGTTTCCTAGTGCTGTCCATAACAGAGGCTCCAGGAAGGCAAGAAAACATCCCTCAAAAGACGGTCTGCCCAGCATACTGAATCCTTTGTACTTTTTAGAAGGGAATCACCTATAACTCATTTTTTCTTCCTTGTGGAAGTGGCTGTGATACCAGGGGCAGGTCTTTTTGATCCTGGTAACACCTCTGACATAGATGGATCATCATCATTATCCATTGACTTGTCATGAACCTCCACCAACCCTCATACCTACTGTACAGAGGCTCCTGTGGCTGAGATGACTAAACTGCTGATTAGGCAGATGTGTGATGCAAATAATTTAATTGAGCGAGACAAGGACATTTCATTTTGCTAAGAAAAACTGGCAAATCCATGAAATATTGGAAAAGAAAAAGCAGGAGGTAGCCCAGCTGCATGCTCAGATTAAACATACAAGTGTAAAAGGTGGGGAATTAAAACACCAGAAAGAAAAATCTGGAAGAGTTGCTTTAAAATAATTTGAGAGGGCTCTAAGTATTGCCCAAAAGAAGGATGGGAAAAATTGCAGCTTGAAAGAGATGAGAAAATCAATCAGTAAAAAAGGCTCCAGATGGATCCCAAGTTCAGACACATCTCCAAGAGGAATTTGATCCTTCCTTAGAAGAAAATGAAGAATGATGAATTTACTAGTGTTCTGCAAGCTCAGGTATCATTGCTGAATTGAGGTTACAGAATTGTCAGATAGGCACTTAAAAGCTTGATCCAAATAACTTCAAACCCCAAGAATGAAGTCCAACAAAATAAATCAGTGTCCACAGATAATATTGTAGAACTAGGAAGAAATGAGTGTAACAAAAGTTCCAGTATTAAAACACTGGAACATGTCATGAAACTCCACCACAGACGTTCAACAGAGGAGACAGCAAGGCATCTCTCAACAGGAATGCTCTGATTCACCTGGAAGGAGGTAGCCAATTTGTAAATTCATTGTGTTTTGTCATTTGTCTTCACTAGCACTTTAAGCGAGAGCTATCTTTGAATGAACTCAGCGTATTAGGCCCAATGTGGATGGCAAAATTGCCAGAATTCCTGCAGCTGGTTAAAAAGTTTTGCCTGGTATGGTGAAACAGGAAAAACAATGGATTGAGGAGTAAGAGATTTGCTTTAGGCAATTGTCAGCCATGTTATGGGAACACAAATGTAATAAGTTTCCAGTGCAATCAATTCAGCAGCTGTTTTTTTTTAATCAAAGTGCATTTTCATCAAGTCAGAGAAATGATACTACTATCAGAAAAAGAAAGCCACATGCTTTTCTCAGTGGTCTAGCAGAATATGCCATTCAAAAATCCCCGCAGGCAACTTGGCAGGAAGTTAATTTTAAGATCTGACCAACAGGTCAGCTTTGCAGAAGGCCATAAAAGTGAGTAGATCAACAACATTAATAAATTCTATGATGTTTCACTGGAGGGTTTCCTAAGGCACTTGAAATCTTGAGGTTTTATTGTGCAGCTTTCAAGGTATTCTAGGACAGTTTTCAATTCTCTGTCTTTTCAATTCTGAAGCATGGTGTTTCTCATTTCTGCAGCTGATCTACAGCAGAGTGACTCCATTCATGAAGATACTGCAAGCTTGCAACCCTTCTTATAAGAGTCATTTTATGAAGCTATCTTAAAGGCCTTAAAGAAGTGTCCTGAACAGAAAAACGCTTTACTATGCCACCTTCCTTCCAAATCGAACAGTGCAGCAGTAAGAGCTAACTAATATAAACAAGGGTTTATAAATTAGGCTGTCAATTTGCAGGGAAACTCCAATACGCTAGCAGCCACTCCATAACACTGGGAAATATTGCAAAGCTTACTCTTTCACTTCTAATTTGCCCTGCTTCGCCAAAGCTAGAATCATTTACTTAAAGAAGACCACTAATAGAATTTTAGAGGGGATGCTTCAGAAGATGCCCTTTCTAAAACTGGGGGTTATGATTCCTCTGGAAATTCATTGATCTGTCACGGCTTTTCAAACATGAAAGACAGTGTCTTTGCAGATTCATCTGCAGGTTCCCTTGGCCTAGATCTCAACAGCTTTTGAGAGGTCTTTTTACATGTACGTGCTGCTGTGAACTGGTTCTTTAGCTTTTTTTTTTTTTTTTTGGTTCTCCTAGTTAATTCACAAGTGACTATTTCCATCATTTAGGATGACTGAACTGGTAGCAGGAAAGGCTTGACAGGTGCTTAACTGGTTGTCAGGTTTCTCAATTGAAACCACATCTGAAGATTTTGATGACCAAAAGCTGTCCCTTTGGTCAGGGAATGAAGGAGAAAAAAATATACTCCTGTGCATCTGCTCCAGCTTGTTCCAACTGTCTACACCCAGCCAAGTCTCCATCTGTAAACCTGGCATCACTTGTGCTATTCACTCACTGCTCAGGCTTTTTATAAGGCAATTAAGAAGATAATTTAAAAACTCCTTCTGATAGAGCCTGTGATACACCAGAGTGTACAGAGAGTGACCATCCTGAGGTTGCAGGATGCAAGGCCTGGTGGACCCCTGCCATGTGAGAATGTCTTGTCTTGAGCTTGGAGAAGGACGAGGAGCCTGGGACACGGCCTTAGACTGGAGCAACCTGCCTCCTACTCACACAAAGCCCTGTGGTCCAACATCTTTGCTAGCCTTCTTGGTTTGATAAGATTTACTATGGGGTTTGAATAGAGAAAAGTACAGGATTTGTTCAGACACAGCTTCCAGCAACTCTTATCCAGAAAATAGAGGCTGTGATGAGAGACTGCAGGGCAGAAGACCTCAAGCAATTTGTGGAGAAGCTTGAGGCAAGAGAGGTAGGTCATGCAGGGGACACAGCAATGGCAGCTCAGCTGCTGGCTTGCTGGTCAAGGAGCTGTGACCACAACCCATCCAGAACAGCAGGGATGTCAAGGTTGCCCTAGGGCACCAGGACTATTGGGAGTTTAATATTACGAGAGATGGGGCAACTGAGAGACTGTTAATAGATGTTTTATTGCCTTATGGCATCAGTCTCATAGAAGGGTGAGACATTTAAGGTGTTACACGCAACACCAAAATATCAGAAGCTGTTTAATTCTTAGTTACAATGCCTTACGTTAGTTTATTTTAGCCTGTCAAATACTTCTACAAAGTTTGCTAGCATCTTTTTACACCAATCATTAATTGCTTTGCTTTTCGTGGCTTTGCCACAATGCATAATTTTTCAACCAATCATATAAAACTTCAAAACTTACATTGATAGATCTTAAACTCCTAATTAACTTTATAGCAGGTTCTATTGCTAAACTTTAAAATATTTTACTATCTTACTTAAGAGCTTTGCATACATAATGCATATTTGTTTGCTTAAAACACATTTCTACTTAAACTACAAACATATATTCTTGTTTTATGTCTGTTTCTCTTTAATGCTCTAATTCTCCAAGCTGTCTCCAAGGTCTTAGGTCAGACATTTTACCTATTTCTATCTCTGAGCCTGTATGCACAAGGCCTTGGGAGCTTTCTGTGCCTGCATTTCCCACACAACCATCCCCTCAGTGCATCTGGGGCAGCATCCTTGGGTGGGTACTTGGGGAAAAGCACGGCACGGCTGCATCTGGGCTGTGGTCTGCAGGGCCCCGACGGCCAGTTCTGAAGTGGACAGTGGAAATTTCATATTCCAAACTGAAGATGGAGATGAGCCATCAAAATTCATGAGGGATGTTAATTTTAATATATATGAGAAAGAGAATGACAATATGCAAGCAGTCATGCTCGGTGTGATGAATTGCAGTCCACTCATATGCAGTGCTTGCAGTAATATCCATTTGCAGTGATACATCATTTTTTTTTTATTATTTAATCTCATAGCTCTTAATTAGCACATTGAATTTTATGGTTGTTTCAGGGCTTGTGGGGACATGACTAGAAACTGTGTGTAAAATCCCTCCCCATGTGACATAAGAAGCTTCAGTTCAGCAAGTTCACAATTGAAATGCTCTCTGGCTTTACCTTGCATAAGTGGTCGATGCCATATCTTACTTTTTAAATGTGTTTTTAAAGGACTTTCATAGAGGGAGACTTCTCATTATTTCATATCAAATTGGCAGCCTTCTATCTTCTTGAATGCAGAACAGGTTCCTCCTGACTTGCATTGATGAGAACCTCAAATGGCCTTTGAGGAAACTCCTCAATAGGTTTTTCACTGTGAATCTTCCTCAAAGATGAAAAGATTGAAGTATATCACAGGTAAGAGGATTTTTAGACACCAGTTTTGCCTCAAATCTTGCTTCTGAATTAAAATAATGTTATAACCCCAAATTTCCGTTATGAATTGGGATCTCTAAATTAATCTCAGAGAATATGACAACCATTACATTGAAACAGATCTGCTAATATGTTGGATGACTTATCTTTTAATCATATCCGCTGAGCACAGTAGTGTTTATAATATTAAAATCACTTATAAAATCAGATCAAAACAGATGAGATTATATTGACCAAAGGAGGTAGTTCATGATGTGATTAAAGAAAAAGGCAATGGATGTTCCAGATGACATATTACAATAATGAAAATGTGCAAAAAGCAAGGTAAAGAATATTAAAGATTATTAAAGTATTTTGAGAAATAAAAATATCAGAAAATATTACAGTATTATGAAAATGAACAGTATTATAAAAAATGCTGTTTGAACAGTTAGATGGAGAGCAGTTGTAAAATGCAGAACTGCTGACTGAGTTTCTTGGAAAACAATTATGAGGGCAGAGCTGAAAAACTGAGATCTCTTTTCTTCCAGCTGGGAAAATATGTTGAACTGTAAAAGCTGCAGATCTGTTAGAATAAATGTTGGCAGCAACCTGCTTCAGTTGAATAGCCTAAACTGTGAAGAATAGCTGAGAACACAGGAATTGCTTCAACAAAGATTTGGATTCTCTAAGGACAGAGAAAGTGCCAGCAGGATGAAATATGGCTGAGCAACATGATACTTCATTTTTAAGGCATACTTTCATAGCCTCATAGGAAAAGAGGGCTGTAAGCCTTGCCTCAGTTTTGAGGATAACATCTAATTCTTCAGTTTCCTTACATGCAGTTGAAAATGCTCATGCTAAGTGATCATGAAGAGCTCTTGGAGCAGGACTTTTTACAGGCTTCTGTGGCTGAGTGCTGATTATTGAGCAAGTGTGTTATCAGGACTCAAGCAGTTAAGGAGAACACTGAAACACTACTTAATTAAATCAGGGAGAGAGGATGGAAATATTGCATCAGAGATGAACAGGTTTTTTATCCCTTTTAGTACCTGACAATTTATAAACAACATCCCCATTTTCAGCTCCCTTACAGACTGCAGTACCTAATTCATTGTGTCTTGTGTATTATGTTAATGAGTAATTTGACTTGAGTTTCCAGTACTTCCAGTACTTGAGTTGCAGAAAGAACTGAAGCAGCAAGTTTGAGATCAACTAGCTAGAAGAAAAATGAGCTGGCTTAAAGTCTGTGTCATATTATTAGTGGAGAAAAGCAATATAGATGTGACAAATAATTTTTGTATATGCACAGTTACTTTTACACGTGCTAGAGCTTGTTTTGCAGACTGGAAATCTGATTCCTAAGTGAGGGAATGGAATCATGGCTTTGACAGACATGTAAAGTTCAGTCCATTTGACACACCTGAGGGATGGGATGGGATGCCATCCAGAGGGATCTAGATAGGCCTGAGAAGTGAGAATCTTATAAAGTTTAACAATACTGCCATGAGTAACCCAAAATGCTATTGTATTTCACATCTATCTGTGTCCAAATTGTGTGGCTGGAAACAGGGACACGGGCTACCTTGCTTTTTTAAACTGGAATATGGAAGCAGAGCATGCATGGCATGGACTCATGATCGTTTGACCCATGCGGTCTCTCTCTTGCCTTTTGGTTTGCTTTCACGTCCCTTGCCTCACTTGCCTCTTGATTATTTGTATTTAAAGAGCTGAGGCAGCTTTGGGAATGACTGTGTGTTGCCACTTTGTGGGGCAACAAAGCCTGGCTGAAGTGTGAAGAGCATCGAGTCTGAGACGCTCCAGCAGACTCCTCCTGTCAACTCCTGATGTGAGGAAGGCAAAGTCCCACTGTAAGTTCTACCCCTTACCCTGGAAAATACAGCCAGAGCTCCAGCTGCTGGGGAGATAAGAGAGAAAAGGGGGTAAGGGGAGGACAGAAGAAACCATCTTCCTTTTATCTTTTGAGCCACACGCTCGGCTACAGGGTACCATCTCGGGGAGGGGGGGGGGGGGGGGGGGCAGTAGCCTGCCATTCTGGATGTTCCACAGTTCCCGCGGAGTTCCTGAGATTTAGCAATTTGGTACTCAGCAGTATTTATGATTATTTTGTTTGCCTGTTGCTGTTCACCTTGTAAACTCTCACTTTTTCACTTATATCTAGTCATATTATTTTCATATTGGTGGAAAGGCATTGCCTATACCTATAAGGAAACCATTCCAGAATGTTTCTTCTTAAAGTGTCTTAAATCAAAACACAAGATCAAGTTCAATGTGCTGCACCTCGGTCAGGACAATCCCTGGTATCAACACAGGTTGAAGGATGAACTGATCAGAGCAGCCCTGCTGAGATGAGAAGCTGGCCATGCCACTCCCAGCCCAGAAAGCCAAACGTGTCCCAGGCTGCATCCAAAGCAGCGTGGGCAGCAGGGGAGGGAGGGGATTCTGCCCCTCTGCTCTGCTTTGGTGAGACCCCAGCTGGAACTCTGCATCCAGCTGTGGGGTCCCAGCACAGGAAGGACACGGAACTGCTGGAGTGAGTCCAGAGGAGGGACACCAAGATGATCAGAGGGAGGGAGCATCTCTCCTATGGGGAAAAGCTGAGACAACCGGAATTGTTCAGCCTGGAAAAAAGAAGGCTTCAAGGTGAATGGTGGCCAATTGTGGCCTTCTAGTACCTCAAGGGAACTTACAGGAAAGATGGGGCAAAATTATTTACAACAGGATGTAGTAACAGGACAAGGAGGGATGTATTCAAATGGAAAGAGAGAAGGTTTTGATGAGATATTAGAAAAAAATTATTTGCTATGGGGGCACTGAGACACTGGCACAGGGCCCTGAGAGGCTGTGGATGTCCCATCCATGGAGGTGTTCAAGGCCAGGTTGGATAGGGCTCTGAGCAACCTGGTGGATAGAAAGTTTTCCTTCCCTTTGCAGGTGGGTTGGAACTAGGTGTTTTTCAGTTTTTCAACCCAAACCAAAACTGTTTTAAGATTCTATGACAGTTCTGTGGTCAGAAAATATTTTTCCAGTCAGTTTTCCAGATGCCAGTGGGAATTTTAAAATGAAACGAGATGCTTTAACTAATCTTTTATGTTTCTAAATATAAAAAGATGCATGAGCTAATGCTTTTCATTTTCTTAATGTGTAAGAGATGATTGAATAATAGGATTTGAAAATGTTATTTTGACTACTTCAGTGGCAATGTCTACTTGATGAAATATGGAAAAGAATATACAAAAGGGCTCCTTATACTTTTATTAATTTTCTGCTACATGGACACTGCATTTCATGTTTATATACCAGACAGAAATGTGTTTTGTGACTTTGACTCTGGATTTGAAATTTAAAAATATGTGCTTGTAGGAAAACATTCCCAATTTGTTGACTCTTGAGAACTGGTTTAGGTAGTGATTTAAATAGCCTTTCTGCAATTTTTTTTCTTAAGATTTTTCAACGTTCCAAATTCGTCATATCTTTAACGATAATATCCTTCCAGTGTCGTGTTGTATAACTGTGGTACTTTGAATTCCTTCGCTATTGTTTTCTTTGTTTGTTTGTCTGTTTGTTTGTTTGTTTCTTTTTTTGTGGGGAACATGGTTTGCAAATTCAGCTCTTCATTTCTGCAAGGGAAAGTAGTTGTCAAATAATGTATAGCCATTTTTTTTATTCTACCTGGTGTGCAAGTAAGCTAAAGCCACATGTAAGTGCTGATTTTGACTATTTTACTTACTTCAAGAATAATAAGTAAACCAAAGAACCTTGATAATTCAAATAGTTCTGCAGTGTGTTGTCACAGAATTATATTCTCCTTTGCAAGATTGCTGTCCAAGGATAGATAGGAGGGGAGGTCTATCAGTATTAGGAAGGATAATAAACAAATCAAAAGCGTATCTTAGTGTTAGATCCTTGCTGTTTTCTCTGAGCGTGGACTGAGCCTTGACAGCTTTACTGGGGGTCAACAATAAATCTACCATTTTTGACATTCTACACAGGGCTAGTGCCAATGAACATACCTTTTTTTCTTAGTCAGTTTATATGGTCTTTAACAAGCTGTGGACAAAGTTTTGATTTCACCAAAACAATTGGGTTCTGCTCTTCCTGGGACAGCACTTACTGTATGGTTTAACATCTTCGGATTGAACACTTCTAAATGTCTTTGGCCTATGAAATATTCAGCATCCCTCCTGGTTTCATACTATGGATTTTTTAATGACAAGCATTACAGTTTACAAAAGTGAAGCAATATTCAGTGTCAGAGCTAGAAAAAGTGTGCACCTTTAAGGTTGTAGTTTACAGGAGCTAAATCTAGAGGTGGTTTTGTTTCATTCTGTACCTGGACAATAAAATTGTTCGTTGTTATCATTCATGCTACCTCTAATATCTGATTTTTTTTTAATATTCAGGTCTATTAGTCATTCAACTTTGAGTCATTGTTTCCAGTGTATCACCAGTTATCACTGTATCACTGGCTTTTGTGGTACCCTTGACAAACCTGACCTAAATACTTTTAGTTGGGAATCTCAGAGAGAGCTTGGGTTGTCTGCAAGTCAAAAAACCCAGACAATGTTAATCTCCAAAGATGTTGATGAGAATAATTCAGATAACTAGAAATACCTACTTGGATACCCAACTTTTCTGTCTCTTCTTTCCCTCTGTGCAGCTCTCCAGGGTGTGTTTGTTTATTCTTTATTTAGGCAAGCTGTGGCAAAGTATTTGTCTCGGTTTGAAAGACAGGTATGGTCTAAGGAAAGGCAGGAGCCCCTTTTCTGCGATGCAGAGTGCAACCCCCCTCCCTTTTAATTATTTTAGGTCCAATTCAGATGCCTTCAGACAGGAGATATGGGAATAAGAATAACAGTTCTTTACTGGTATCTAACAAGGCAGAAAACAACAACAGCTATAAAAATTGGCAACAGAACAGTCTAGCTCCGCTCCAGTCCCTTCTGGCCGCAGGCCGTCTCCCTGTGCTGTTACCGGTGCTGTGGGGGCAGGGCAGGTCCCGCGCAGTTGAAGAGGGCTGGGTGATGGCGGCCGCGGCCCAGGGGTGAGAGGGATGGGAAAGTGACTCCCCCCTCATGGTGTCGGTCGTGGTGCTCAGCAGAGTGTCCGGAGGTAGTAGGGTGAGCTAGGAGAGCAGCAGAGCGATATCCAAAGGCAGGGAGCGTGGATCTCAGTGCTGGGATGGCAGGGGAAGATGCCAGAGCGGAGCCCAGGTTGTCTTCCCACTCCAACGAGCCAAGCGAGAGAGAGTCCCCCGCTCCAGACCCCCCTATCCCACCTTTCCTTTTCCAGTTCCCCCCACCCCCCTCCACCCACCCCCCTACGAGAGAACATTATCTGTCGTTTTAAGGTGTAGCCACAATTACTTAGCATAACAATGGGAGGAATTCCACAGAAAGAAAAGGGGAGCAATCCAACCCCCAACATTATTGCACAGACCTAGTCAAGGTCATTCATTAAAATGTGGAAGAGATGCAGTGACAAGCCATAGTGACAGCAGGTTCCTCTCCATGACAACGTCTTCTTGCCAGTGCTGTATTTATATGAAGAACACATACGAAGATGAGAAATACTTCTAGACATCTTTCAGTAACAAGGGCCGAACATTCCTGAGTTCTGAAGAGTTGTGTGTATCACAGTTATATTGTCTGATTGCAATATGTTATCTCATAAACAGAGAAATATCCTCACATTTCCTTTGTCTTAATAAGTCTTGTGTGGACCTTTGCCAGGAGGTTAAGTCTTTTTGGTTGAAATTGATTTTTCAGTTAGCCAAATACAAAAGAAGGAGCAGGAATAAAGAGAGCATAAATCATGTCTTGGAGGGAGGCAGTTTGCTTGCCTGAATTTAGATCGATTTATCTGAATACGTCAATGTTTTTCAGGTTCATATTGGCTGGAGTACAGTAAAAGAAATATTTTCGTTTTCTGCTATAGAAAAATTTTGAGCAACCTAGAGAAAACCTCTTTGGTGCACATTTGTGTTTCCACTGTTCCCTGCTATCTGCTTTTTCTATTTCCTAGCACAGAGTACAATGCTGACAAAGGCCAATCTCTTTGTCCTTTCTGCAAAAGGGAGTATTTTGCCCTGTTACATTATATGGAGAAGGCAACACAAGATGCTTTGTGATTGTGAAGACATAGTTATACACCATGGGGTATATATAAGGCGTTCTTCAGATTAGGTTACATTGAAGGCCTGAGAAAGTGGCAGGGGGAAAATGCTTGTTAATATCTAATTTTGTCCCTTCAAGAGCAGAGCCTTGCAGAATGGCAGAGCTGTTCAAGTTGGGAGGAGTAGTTCAGAATCAAACCCTATTAACAAGGAGGGTAGTCATATTCTGGAGACACCCAGTGGGTTTACATGGTAATATTTTATTTGTGAGGCAGGAGGCTACAGGGGTGGCTTCTGTGCTAAGCTTCTAGAAATTTCTCTCTTGTCAGATAGAGTCAGTGCTAGAAGGGGAAAAACTGCTGTGCAAAACAGCCAGAAGAAAAGTGATAACATGTGAGAAAAACATACCCGCAGATACCAAGGCCAGTCAAGCAGGAGAGAGAGGAGGTGCTCCAGGCACTGGACCAGAGATTCTCTTGCAGCCCTGGAGAAGAGCACAGTGCGGCAGGATGTTCCCCCTCAACCCATGAAGGTGGAGCTGATCTCTGCCCGCAGCCTATTGGAGGAATCTTCTGGAACAAGTGATTACATGAAGGAGTCTGTGGCCATGTAGAGACCCCATACAGGAGCAGGCTTCTGGCAGAACCTGTGGCCCTGTGGAGAGAAGAGCCCATGCTGGGGCAGTTTTACTGGCAGGATTTGTGACCTCCTGGGGAACCCATGCGGGAGCAGGCTGTTCCTGAGGGATGAACCATGTAGAAGACACCCATGCTGGATCAGATTGTGAGAACTGCAGCCCCTGGTGAGGACCACCATGGGAAAAGCTTGTGAAGGACTGTTTCCCATGGACCATGCACTTCAACAGGAGAAGAATGTGGGGGGTCCCAGCTCTGAGGAGAAAGGAGCATCAGCAACAGCATGTAATGAACTGACTATAGCCATCATTCCCCATACCCCTGCAGCACTGTGAAGGGAAGAGAGAGAGAATCTGAGGGTGAAGTTTTGTTCTGGAAGAAGGGAGGAGAGGAGGAGAGGATGTTTTAAGATTTGGGTTTATTTCCTATTATTCCATTCTGATGTGATTGGTAATAAAGTAAAATAATTTCCCTGAGTTAAGTCTGTTTTGTGAGAGTGAGGGTGAAGGTAATTGGTAAGGGATGTCTCCCTGTCCTTAACTTGACCTCCTTTCCTTGTATTTTCTCTCCTCTGCACAGCTGAGAAGGAGAGGAGTGATAGAGCAAGTTTGGTAGGCACTTAACACCTACCCCGGGTCAACACACCCCACCCTCCCATACTATCATAGATGAGGAAAGACAAATTTTATGATTCAAATCTTAATTTATTGGGGAAAAAAAAAAGGGTGGGGGAAAAATTAGGAACTGTCAAAGTTTGCAATGGCTTAAGGTCTGACTGATTTTCCAGTCATTTCATAAATTAAATAGTCTTTTTTATTTCTTTCTTTCCCCCCCTTTTCCTGCTGGAAACTGGATACAATTGAAATATTTATTTGCTTTAAACACTGCCACTAAGGTCATTGTCATCTCTGATGTGACCTATGTATTATCCAGTGAAAAGAAAATCTATTTTTTCTCTGCCTTTCCTGGTCTTTCCAAGATACCATTTCTGTCCTTTAATAAATAAATAAATACATACATACCCACCTCTGGGTTCTCTTAGAGATGTAGCTGGAGCATCTGTATCTGTATCTGTGGTACTTGCACTGATTCTTCAAGGAGTATTGTGGGACCATCTTCAACAGATCTAGCTAGTTCAGCTAGCCCAGAGCCGTCCCTGTTATCTTTTGACCCGGTGCTGTCTAGCAGATGCAGAAACCCAGGAGGTATGAAGAGTGAGTTTTCTTGGGCCTTGACTCTTTGAGTTTGTTTGACTTTAAACAACTGGAATGCCATTAGGATCCAATGACTTGGAAAGGCTGCTTTCTGGTTCTTTTCATACACAAAAATTGCAGCAGTGATTGATCAGCTCTCATCTCTTGCTCCTTGCTGCACCCCTCTGCCCTCTAGGAAATCAGCGTTTGCTTGAATAACCCCTGTGGAAGCAGCATCAAATTTTCCATTTCTGCAGGGAAGCAAAAGCTCTGTACTTTATGCCAGTCTCCTAGCTGTTACTGTGTGAGATCAACAGTAGCAGCAGTAAGGGAAAATAAAATAAATAAATAAAAAAGAAAACCTAATTTAATAGGGTTTAACACTGCTTTTGGAGGAGGCATCTCTAGGCGGCAGCTCAGCATTGCTCCAGGGAAATAATTATCTGAATTTCACGAGAGGAGGTCTAGAAGGAAAACTTGTGAATGAATGATTGCTTCCATTTCAGGATGTGACAGCAATCTTTTGACTGGCTTCTGTGAAGACTCAAATTCTCCTTAATCCTGCAGAATATTAGACAGCAGAACATTCTTCAGATTTGACCCTTTTTCATAGCAGGTTTTCCAGTTTCTATAACTATTTCTGCTGCATTGCCAGATCATTCTTTGTACCCTCCATATTTGAAACATTCATCCATTTTGTCAGTTCTCGGGATCATGTAAAAGCAGGAGTGTTTCACAACTCAAAGAGGCTAATAAAAAAACATTTTCCAAACAAAACCACGTATGGCATTTTTCCAAAATGATCTCTTTTAAAGACATCTCCTGTTAATCTTTCTGAAATTTTCTGCTGATTTTCTAGAATACAACAGTACTTCCAATAAAGGGGATATATATTGCTATTAACTGATGTTAATGCAATGAAACAGTTATGAGCATCTGGATATTCTACAGGTTGCAGCTTTTTGGTATCAGGTAGCTTACATCTGTCACAGGAAGGGAAAATGAGAGATTTTCTGAGAGGGAAAAAAAGCAGGAGAGAGACAGAAGCAGTCTCATTAAAATTCCAAACTAACAAAACTTGGTATGATTTTTTTTTTTGAGGTTTTTGTTCAGGATATATCTCCTGCTTAGCACAGTGTGCCCATGTTTGAGATTCCTGGATCTTGCCATAATCTATGTGCTTGTAAATTTTTGAAGGGTCCAACAACAGTGCCACCATTTTTTTGGAAAATGAGACCTGGCACCTAGATTCCTCATTACAAACTAGTTTTAATGGTAAGAGGTATTTCTGATTTTAGGAGTGGAGGACGACAACTGTGTTGAGCATGATAAAACTGTTTCTCCTCCTGTTTTGTGCTGATTCTTCATTCCAGGAGATGTAGGATGTTATCGTGCTTAGCAATCACAGCCCAACAACCTCAGCCTTTCCTTTTTGTGGGCAAGTCCTATACAGTTGGGGGAAAAAAGCCTGTTGTAAGAGAGTGAAGAAAGGAATGGTGGGTTAAGCTTAGAGAAGAAATTCAAGAGTAATGTGAATTTTCCATTAAAACCCCAAAATAGTAACAAGATGGAGCAAGAAGCAAATGAAAAATAATGAATTCATATTGATAACATATTACTCTCTTGCCTTGCCTTGCCTTGCCTTGCCTTGCCTCCCCTCCCCTCCCCTCCTCCCCTAACACGTAGCTGTGCAAATACTTGTTGTTTAATATCATGCTTACGTGTAGATACTTGTTAAGTGTCTTCTGGAAGAAGCAAAGTTAAAAAAAGGATGAGGAGGCCCAGAACTAAACATTATGCTTCTAACACGTAGCTGTGCAAATACCAAAGTCCAGAAACTTAATACTGAATCTAGTGAGTGGGAGATATCCTCTATCATTCTGCTGACATCAGCTCTGGAGCCAGGAATCAGGCAAGCACCAGCCAATACAATGTGCAAAGTTGGGCCCTGGAGGATTGTGATCCTAATTGGAGCACAAGCTAAGATGCAGTCAGCTGGAAACTCTCAGGATGGAGGAAACACATCCAATTTGTTGTGTCCAATGTACACATTGGAATTTCAGTTCTTTCTGTCTGTTGCCTAACTTGTTAGGGTATTTATCTAGCAAACAAGCACTTTTTGTTCTGCTCCCACTTTCAGGGATAAATCTGTATTTTTAATTCATATAAAATATTGTAAGGGCTTCGTTGTAGCTGTAATGGTATTTTCATCAGTGTTTTCAGCCTTAAGCTGAATCAAGAATTGTGCCACACGATGAATAAATTATCATGTACTTCTCTCATAATTTTCGTGTTTCATCGGAGCTTGAAAAATCAGGCTGCTTCTGCAGTTCACTGAATTAACCTTTTATGTACCACAACACACTTCAGAGAACAAAATGTTTTCCCTTTCTTGGATGCATTTCTATAGTAACACCAGGTGTAAATTGTCTTTCTTACTGCTTTTGGTAACTCTGCAGTGTATTTCTAGCACTTTCTACTGGAGCTAATTTAACAAAACTCCTTATGCCCAAAGGATGGGAGACAAACATCCCAACAGACTGTGGTAGCAAGTGCTAGTTGCACATGGGTGATTAAAGCACATTATAACTGATGCACAACAAACTGTATAACATATTGATTTCCTGACACAGAAAACTCATTTAAGAGGTGCAAGTAAGAAACAGGTGAATTAAGCACAAACCTGTTCTTATTCAGAATGCATTGGGCACAACTGATTCTGGCACCAGCATCTTTCAGAAATGGTTTGTCTTGGGGAAGAAACGGAAAGACGCAGTGTAAATGGTTCAGAAAAAAAAAAAATGAGACCAAATGACACACAGAAATTCACTGTTGCTTTATGCCCTTTTCTTCAAATTATCTTGACAAAAACAAACAAATCCTCCCCCCTCCCATCCCCTCAATGTCCAAAAACCAGACAAACAAAAAAAAACACATCAAAAAACTTATGCCTGGTACCAAATACTTTTACAGCAATAACTTTTATTATGAGAAATACATTTTACAGTGTAATTTCAGATGATTAAATTAGATGATTAAATTGTGCATAACACAAAACACATGTTTCCATCTTTACTTATATGTGAGGTAAAATGATCGATCATTTGAATAGCCAGGATAAAAAATTTCCAAGTGTACCAATGAGCCTTTCCTAAATAAATGAATTTACTATTGACGTATTAATAAAATGTGTATTTCTAGTTATGAATATACAAATAAAAAAAAGATTTATAGGTGTTTCCTAATACATATCCCTGGGGAGGCTGTGAAAAATATTTCTTCCTCAACAAACCAAATAAATATTGGTGAAAAGGAAGCAAACTGTTATTCATATGAAGATAATATTGCCACTTCCTACCCTATTATTAAAAATGAGAATAAATTTTTCCACCTGTAGCTCATGAAGATTGATCTCTTACTGATCTCAATTCTTTATGCATCAGCTACACTAGTTTCCTTCTTCTTACTGCTGCCAGCACAGGAGTACTCCTTTATTTCCTCTCTGATGCCAAAATAACAATACTTTTTTTGTGCAGGTGGCTCTAAACCATCTCTTATAGTCCCTTAAATTTCTTCTTACCTCTTTGTTGCTGGCTGACTAAGAAAGTGAATGGCTTGGGGTAACCAAGTTAATTAGCCAACAGATATGTTAAACAGAATGTACTGGTATTAAAATTGTGCTTTTCTCTGCTTCAGTGTATAAATTAGGGCCTTCTTAGGGTATGAATTTATAGAAATTTCATACCTTTTGGACTTCATAATTTCTTTAAAAATTCAAACAAGATATTCAAAAGTTTGTAAGGATAAGCACAGTCAGTTGCAATCAATATGGTGGCTATGAAAACAAAGCTTATGGGAGGAGAGCTGCAAATCTTTAATGTTGTATGTGAAAAAAGTATTGATCAATAGATTCTGCTGTATGTTTTATAGCTGTAGTCTAGATTATTTGATGGACTTGTTTTGTCTGCTGGAATCTTTTTGATCCAGTCTAAATCCAAGTCATTAACATCTATCTGAGTCTGCTGACTGGAGTCTGAACTTTACTGTAATTTTCTTCTGCATAAAAATATTGTAGCTTATTCTAGATTCATAAAATAACTGTATATGTTACTTCATTTATGTTTTTTTGACTCTTAACTTTAGTATCATTTGGGTATTACTTCCTTTCTAGAAAATCATCAGTACAAAATTTTATTTAACTCTGGTGATCTGAGAGCAAGTCATTATTTTATAGTTGTTGACATAACAGATAAAAAATTATATAATTCAAACATTAATACATCTGTGGAATTCCTTAAAAAACTTTATGGCTCTTTCAGTCAACACAAAACGCAATGCAGAGATCAACAGTATGAAACTTGAAAAGATAAAACCAATGCCTGAAATCTCTGCATTATAGTCTGCCAATCAAAACAACAAAAGGTATTGCTCCATTAAAAAATTATGCAGTCTTAGATTTCCTTTCAGACTCACAAGGACTCTCTAACTGTAGTGAGAAATAGAGCCTGTGCAGGAATCCTTGTAAGTGAGATAATGAGAAAATCTCTATTCTTCTTATGTCTAGAAGGCTTTTCTTCAAAATATATGAGTGACTTTTTTTTTCTTAAGAATTGTTATTTTGTTGTGCATCTAATGAAGTTACAAATAATTACAAATGCCAGTAATTTAGAATTGAATTTTTCAAGTGCAAGTTTACAGTTGTTTTACATGAATGCCCAATATTTTGTTTGCCATTCACATGTTTTTCATCTCATAGCTTTTACCACATCAGAGAAGATTAAGTAAAATGCTCAGTAACTCCTTAAAAATAGTAAGGGCTTTTATAACTTTAGCATGTTTCTCTTAGCAGAAGCGAAAAGTGGAATATAGAAACAGGTTTTTTTTAAGCAGCTTGAAGAAGTAGCACAGGTCATGTGCAAAAATCAGTGACAATTAGAATGCATGTTTTGTACTTTCATCTTCCATTGGAAATCACATTGTACACTCAAATAGTTGTAGCTAGAAGTGTGTATTTTCTGCTGGAGTAGAGTTTAGGGGTCTCTCAATCTTTGCTATAGAGCAGGCTCTGAAGTCTTTATCTCCACAAATGAATTAGTGTCTTCACTACTATTTTAGGTGGTCATTGCCATTTTTTTCCCCCAAGAAAATATTTCACCTTGGTAGCAGCAAAACATATGATTCATACAGAAATGATTGAAGCATTTATGTTTATTTTGAATTGTGTATTCTTCCCCTCTTCCACCTTTTGTGTGCGTGTGTGTGTGTGTGTGTGTGTGTGCGCGCGCGTGTGTGTGTGTCTGTCTTTTTTCCCCTGGGACCAAGAAATTGATCTATGTTTCAGAAAAGCATCCATTTCCTCTCAAATTCTGCAATTCAACAAATGCAGTGAAAAATGCAGTAAATTAAATTACCTGCCTCTATGCAAAACTAAATAAGGTAGGAATTTGGGAAAGAGTCCATGAGGGTTTCTGTGATAAAGTCTTCTTTAAGTCTCATACTTTCAGTTGTATCTAGTGACCAGTGAATCAAATAATTTGAGTCAGTAGCTCTCATTAACAGTCTTTGATAATCCTTTGATGGCAGACCTATACTGACAGTAATTAATACTGGCAACCTGAGTATTAACATTTGGTTTCCAATGACAGACAAATCATGTTCAGGTACACTTACAAGGTAAGTGGTGACCTATGGTAAATGGTAAATGGGGAGTTTCCTAACATTTATGTTCTTTTCAGAGAATTTTTCTGAAGAAGGTGCTCTTTTTCAGTTCTGAAAAAATAATTTACAAATTTGACACTAAACTCAGAAATATTTCCAGTTTTATCGGGTGTTAGACCATAATTGTCATATTTCCTATAGCTAAGTTTTCAGGATTAAGTAAAACCATGAATAGGGATGAAAATAATATCAGACAAATTCACAGGAATTGGTTAAAAAATGTGGATAAATGCTGTTTGTATTTTGCTCAAGGTGCTGTGTACAGCAGTATATTCATGTGACATTTTATTAAGAATTTGAGGAAATCTTTTTAAGTTGGAAAATATTCTCAATTCTCTGAAAAAAGGACGTTGTTAAAGTAATTTGTTTTCTTGAGTTATAGAGCTGATACCAGAATCTGACAGAGTACCCTATTGCAAGGACAAGGATGATGGCATTAGAAGATAGTATAAACTACCAGTGTCAAACTGCACACTGACTTTCTCTGCTTAGGAAACTGGTGTCCTGAATCTTATCATACTTTTCTACTCTGATTACACTCACAGTATTATCTCAGACACTCACTCCCCCCACCCGAGGTGCTAAATATTGCCACAGTTCTCTAGACAGCAGAAGAAACAAACACTTCTTTGATAAACAATGCACCTACTACAGCTACCTACAGCAATTGGGAAATATTTGTTTGGTTGCTCTCTGTCCTGGCTCCAGGGCAGTCTATCTCTCCTATGATTTGCCTAAGAAGGCTGTCCAGCCTTATGGCAATAGAAGCAAAGGATTTCTCTCAAATGGTACTACAGCTGATGACTAGATTAATTGCCCTAAACTTTTAAGCCTTACTGTGTTGTTGGGATCTAATATGCAAAGGTAAATCCTGAAGAAGTGTACATTTCACTGGATTTTAAGGCTGTGTCTAGAATATATGCTGGTGTATAATAAAACTTTATTTCTGCGACAAGTCAGTCCCAGCAAAAAATAGCATGTGACAACTGACTGTCCTTTCTTCTTGCCTACTAGAGACTGTATGTCAAGATAACGACGCATACAGTGCGCAGAGAGAACAGAATAAGCATTACCAGCAAGCTGCTACAAATGTGTAATATAACAGGTCTGCTCTAAAATCTTTAATGCATTTCCCTCACCTCACCAGTCTGCTCTTCTGGGT
Organism: Sturnus vulgaris; assembly: GCF_052056855.1. Classification (NCBI taxonomy): domain Eukaryota; kingdom Metazoa; phylum Chordata; class Aves; order Passeriformes; family Sturnidae; genus Sturnus; species Sturnus vulgaris. The sequence continues at coordinate 32,794,746 of NC_142283.1, read as the reverse complement.
GCACTTGAAAAATTTCAGCTTGTGGTGCATTATGGATGTGTCCTGGGGTACAATGCAAAAATGTGTATTCTATCACCATCTGTTAAAATGTGGGAGGAGTGGTGATCCTTATCTCTGTGGGAGATATCGTCTGCTGATGTGCCATCTGATAAGATCAGGGGGATGATCATCGTTATCTTTTCACAACCCATCCTTCCTCCAGAAGATATATTCCGTTAATGGGCCATTAAGTCCTATTGTGTGACTGATAAGATTACATCACCCCATTGGGAGATGCCCCAACCAGGGTGAGGAGCCAAGCCTTTCCTACCTAGATAAAAAACTGGGGTTTGGGACGCGAACGGAGACCTTTCCACTGGATCCCAGAGGAAAGTCGGACCTTTTCCACATTGTCGCTGGATCTTCGGAGGAAAACTGCACCTTCTACAGGAGCACTGCTTCAACGGAACCACATCTGTCATCCAGGAGGACTGCAGCCACCATTTATACGGACTGCTACCAACACCCTGACTGACAGGGTGTCAGGTTGTATTTCTGACTGTGTTGGTGGTTGTTTCTTTTATATTATTGCATGTATTTTATTTTTTGTCTTTTTTCCTATTAAATTGTATTACTGACTTGGAGTCTCACACTGGTTTTACTTTCAAACCAACACAGGATGATGTGTAAATGCATATCTGTCAAATTGCTGAGTAACTACTGAAGGTGGAGGGAGTGGAAAGAAGGCTTGCTTACACCAAACACCAAGCTACAGACTTGAGCCTTTACAATTTTTAATTGACTTTCTGATAATTTGTATTAGTGTCCATGATTCCTAGGCAATTCACCCTGTTTCAGAGGTGTTTATACTTAATCTTCCCACCATGTGAGAGACTGTACTTGGAGCTGTCAGAGAGTGTCCTCTTGCCATACAAGTTTATGATCATAGATGTACCTGCAGTCAGCTCAAAGAAAAACCTGCTACTGTGAAGCTAATTTACCTTGGAGGAAGGTAGGGCTTGGAAGATAAGGTACAGCCCTGGCCTAAAACTGCATTGTGCTTTCAAAGGGCTTATTTCCATCATCACAGTGTTGCACTGCTCCACGGAAGCACAACTTTGGAATACTGCATACATTTATCTGCCATACAAGATAGACCTGGCCCAAGTCACAGCTGGCAAGCCATCCCAGCCACTGGAGTAGGCTGGCTGCAGCCTTTTGTTAGTAAGCTTGGTCATTTCCTAAGCAGAGAATGCTTTTTAAACACCTTTTTTCCTCACAGCCACGTACTGTGGCATCTACTTATTGTAAAATAAATGCTATTAAGGGTTAAACACAAACATTGTTTCATATTAGTGGCAATCCATAGCTGAGTGTGGTGATTTTAGGCAGCAGATGTGGGAAGAAACAAGAATGATTCTAGAGTTGTACAGAATTCCACCTGCTGTCTTGTCTGCTATTTTTGTTAAATATTTCCAACAATAATGGAAGCACAAAAGGGTTAATCCTAACACCTGGTCTTGGAAAAAATATAGAATGCGATGGGTTTCTACTTCTGACACATCATGATTTGAGGTTAGTTAGAAGTAGGGAAATCTGCTTCTCTCTTTTTAAGGATAATTTCTGTTCAACTCTACTGCATTTCTATTCACCTGATTTGGTTTTGTTCCTATTTAAATAGTAATGGCTGCAGAACATTGTGAAATTAATTGGTCTGATTTTACTGTCTGTGTTTTATGAGTGCAGTGGTAAATTATTTGTATAAACAGTTAAATGAGTATCCTAGGTGTTCTGCACTTTTTAAACGTGATTTTATTACTTATGAATAGAAATTTTCAAGAGTATGGGACTTTGGAACTCTCAGCTTTATGGTGAACACATGACTACTGAGAAAATGTTTATTTATTTATTTATTTATTTATTCATTTTCTCTGGGTTTTTTTTTCTCTTCTCACTGGCAAAAGGCATTAAAGAGAATGGTTCTGATCATTTGCAAGAGTAGAGAATATGCCCCAGAGAAGCACCTGTCTTGAAAATCCATTTTTAGAAAAAATCAACAATCTTAGAACAGCTCTCTTGAGGAAGATTTCTCAATGAAGAAGATGCTTGAAGAGAAGGCTTTCTGACAGTGTAAAACTCATTGATTCCGTACAATTCTGCAGGGTTAAGAAGAAATTTCTTATCTCACAAGGGATCTGATGCAATTTCTCAGCTTGACTACTTGCAGTTTCTGTCTGAAATCACTGTTTCTTGGTTGAAATATTGTCTTTGCTTTCTTGACCTGACTTTCTTCTCTCATATAAGAAACCATTAACTGTATTCATATATCTCCAGCTGAGTTAGGTCCATTGGAAATAAACCAGTATAAATTTATTTTCCCCCAGCATTCATTTCACAATATTCCAGAAGTCTGCCTAGTTCATCCACTTCTTCTGGTGTACTGCAGAAAATCTGTTTCATCTGTCCTTGGATAGTCACAGCTGGTAGATCATCACCTGAAGGGTTTGGAGCAGATGAGGCTTCTCCTTGAAGATCAGGGGCTTAACTTTCTTCATTCTGAGCTAAGTGAAGGAACATCTTGTCACGCAAATGAAATACAGTTATTGGTCTACATCACATTTTTTTCCAGATGTTGATATTAATTTTCACTTCTTCCTTTGAACTACAAAGGTTTAATCAAATAGTTTATTGAAGTATAATCACAAGGAAAAAAACTTTAACAATACATTCTTGTAATAGGAGCAGTGACTTTTTTCTACTACTGAATCCAAATCTAAAATGTAGGTGATTTATGTGAGGAAAAACATGGTCCTTATAAAATGTGAGAGAAATGTTGTAAGAACTCAGACTATGGGGGATCTATTGCTCCTTGCTGGAGTAAAGGGCAAATGTCTATGGACTGTGGTAAGGTTATGATGTCCTCTTGCATAGAAGTCCCTTCTAGTATTCTGTTACCAGTAAAGCTACTGTTTTTCTACTTCATTTTCTACCACCTGACATGACAACTAAGTTCCTGTAAGGCAAATGATAAACATTGATATAAATTTATCTACTTCAGTAGAGCTGGGCCAATTTGTACTCTCTGGAGGGATGACCTTTGGTATATAAATACATCACATCTTGCAAAATTTTATCACTGACATTTTGGTTCCTATAAAAAATGAGGATCTTGGAGCTGACCTTTTTCATGAAGCAAAATTCCAAGTATCACCATCAGAATGTCTCATTGTCTTCCTAAAATAACACATAGGCCAATGAAACAAACAATGAAGTTACTAAATGTTAAAAACAAAAAAGGAAGCAAAAAACAAACGTCATATGACAAAACTGTTTAAGATGAAACAAAATTTTATAAATATCTTCTGTGAATATGCAGGTATTTTCATCTAAAGCATCTTGTCCCTTACTTTCGTTTCTTTAGAAAATCATTGTGCAATTTCTATATCCACATAAGAACAATATGTACTATTTGTTTACCAATCTAAATCACTTCAGTTTATCACAGTGCAAAAATGCATATTATTTATACTTTATTTCTGTTCTTTATATATAACTTCTTACTCAGCTATGTATACAGGAATCTAGTCAAGCTACTCAGAATGCTCTCGTCAAGCTACTCAGAGTGCTCTCTCAACTGTTTTTTTGCATAGGCATACCATAAACTTGACATGATATTAATAAGCGTCCAATTCTGTGTTGTGGGTATGTCGTGTTTAAGAACTCTCATGTCTTTGAAACGAATATTTAATTGGATTTTCAATTTGGACCAAGAGGAGTTCAGGTGAGCTTCACAGGATTCCTGTTTTTTTCCCTTTTTCACAAATCATTATTTACAAAATCAAGTTAATTTCAGTGGGGTTGAACACAGTGAGTGAGAAGGTGATTTCACAGATCATGATTTTATGCAAAGAAAATAATGGCTGTGAACTTCCTGTGCACCAATGGATGGTACAGGCTATTGCCTCAAATACTTTGGAAATACTGAAGTGGATCAGATCATTTTTTTGCAGTATCTTTCACTTTTGTTTTACCTTTCTCCCGCTCATACTTGTTCCCAGGAAAAAAAATTCTTTTGTAGAATCATTGAATCATTAAGAGATCTCTAGGATCAGCAGACTAACAATTAACCCAGAACCACCATATGGAATTGAATGATTCAGAGGTTCAAAATGGATTGCTCCATTGTATTAGGTACTGTTTATCCAAAGAAAAATAGAAATACTTCCAGACAATCTCAACATTGTTACCATAAGTGGGACCAGGACTTCATTCAAAGAGACAAATGTACAGACTGACCTGTTGATAAGGAGCATCCATGTTTCTAGTCCCCATTCCTATATAAGTCAATCTGGTCCCAAAACCTGTCATTAAGACTGCCCAATTCTTTGGAACAAAACAAACTAAATGTGTCTTTTTGCAAGCCAGTAATAGTTGTTACTTGATTCAACAGTGAGATCTCCCTCTGGATCAACTTATTCCCAGTTATGACTATTTGAATACAAAACTGCATTCTCAGTGATCATTCAAACACATGATTTAGACATTTTCAGTGCAGAACAAAGCTGATTCCTTTATATCTTACAAAGGAGAAATTTTAAAATGTTGTACAAGTCAGTTGTTGCCTTTCCTACACATCCCTTCTGGCAATGTGTGGGTATTAATTTATCAGTGAGTATCTCATCTGCTGCAAAGGTGAGTTCATTGTCACTGCCTCTGACTGATCTATATGCAAGATGGAGTAAAAATGTGAATGATTAAAAAAAATCCATCTAGTTTGCTGAGACATACAGGCAACTTTGGCACAGGAGATATAATCTGTATTTAAGCCTGTATATCACAAACTGCTATTATAATTTTTGGAGAACATGAAGTTTTTGATTTCACCAATTTAGGTCACTTTATTTTATTAGTTAAGGTGGAAGATTGATGTATTGCTGTGTCTTAAAATACAAGAGGTTAACATTCAGGACAAGACTGGGAGCCAACAGCTCTAAACATTACTATGCAACTAGAGCAAGGTCAATCTAGCATGACCAACATGATGTTGATCCAAACAACGGATCTTCAACACATACAAGTGGCCACTGTTGTGTCCCTGAACAGGAGCTAGATATGAGTTTGATGGCTTTAAGGAGGATAAGGGAGCATCCTGGTTCATTTTGAGACAACCTGGCAATAGATCAGCTACAAACAGTTTTAAATTGGTTAATCTTCTCTTTAAAATGAAGATCAACTTTAATGAAGAAAAAGAAAAGCTGTAAGCCAGTAAGTAGTGATTTTGGTTTTGTTTTGGTTTTTTTTTTGATTCTTTGTGTATTTGAGATTATTCCTCATTATCAGATCCCTCTCTTGCATTCTGCACATAGAACCTAAACAAAATGTAAAGCCAAGAAACAGCACAAACAACAACAAAAAACAAGCCCTTAGTGTACTTATTGATTTAACTTAACACAGAAAAATCCACATTATTTTGAGATTTATCTATTGTCCTGGGGTACAATGCAAAATGTGTATTCTATCACCATCTGTTAAAATGTAGGAGGGGTGGTGATCCTTATCTCTGTGGGAGATATCCTCTGCTGATGTGCCATCTGATAAGATCAGGGGGATGATCATCGTTATCTTTTCACAACCCATCCTTCCTCCAGAAGATATATTCCATTAATGGGCCATTAAGTCCTATTGTGTGACTGATAAGATTACATCATCCCATTGGGAGATGCCCCAGCCAGGGGCAGGAGCCAAGCCTTTCCTACCTAGATAAAAAACTGGGGTTTGGGACGCGAACGGAGACCTTTCCACTGGATCCCAGAGGAAAGTCGGACCTTTTCCACATCATTGCTGGATCTTCGGAGGAAAACTGCACCTTCTACAGGAGCACTGCTTCAACAGAACCACATCTGTCATCCAGGAGGACTGCAGCCACCATTTATACGGACTGCTACCAACACCCTGACTGACAGGGTGTCAGGTTGTATTTCTGACTGTGTCAGTGGTTGTTTCTTTTATATTATTGCATGTATTTTATTTTTTGTCTTTTTTCCTATTAAATTGTATTACTGACTTGGAGTCTCGCACTGGTTTTACTTTCAAACCAACACATCTATCAACTTTCTTTAATTGCTCATACCAGAATAAAATAGTGAATGAATCATGACCAGTCTTGTAGATAGGCAGTGAAGTGGAAGGGCAAGTGGAAGGGGAAGGGACTATGGTAACAGGAAAAATGAACTGACTTCAATGCCATCTTTAAGAAAGCCCTCTGCTGTGACTTGCATGGAGGAAGCTGACACTCTGTTAGTTTGTGTTTTACTTGGGGTTTCGGGCAGCACTACAAAGATACCCTTTTGATCTCCTTGGTAATGAGAGACATTGAAATTAAAAGACTTTCCTGAAAAAGCTTGCTTCGGGTAGTTTTTCTCTAACAGGAAGAAACATTGAATTTAAATGTGATCCCATTTGGCAGCAATGAAGTTGAAGGGCAAGCTTCTGTCAGGTAAAAGGAGGACATTTAGAGTGGAATGGATCAGGCCAAAACCAGCTGTTTAATTTCTATTTGTCAATGATAGACAGCCTTGATCTGAATTAACTTTTCTGTCTGGCTATCTGTCTTTGCTGCTAGGTGGTACACTGGGATGGTGGCACTTGGGATAAGGGCTAACTTCCTTGAGTGTCTGAGCACATCACAGATATGCTCATGGTGTGCTGGCTTTGGGCAAAGCTCCTGTAAAATTAATATAACTTTATTATCACCCCATTGTCTTTTCTAGTGGTGATCTCAAGTGGCATCTGTCTAATTTCTTACAGGAGCATAAAAAAGAGGCCTTGTGATCTTTTTGGAGATTTTATTTTTGCTTTGTTTTCTTTGTGGTAAAAATGTACATTTTGCTGTAGGGCTGTTTCACAGTACTTCTGGTGCCTTAGCATTTGTGAGCCTATGAGGATTCCCTTTGCAATTCCAGAGCACACCGTTTTACTTTGCAGTCTTTAATCCACACAGGACTCCTGGCAGTGCTTTCAACCTGTTGCTCAGCTGCTCTCTTCCCTGGGTATTGCTGCTCTGAACCTCGTTGGCTCTTGTTTCTTGTGGGTAGTGATTGACACTGATGTTTCACAGTAGCTGGAAAATGGGTCATGTCAGTAAATATTCCAGTAAATATTATCTAATAGTTAGATGCCTACCTTACTGCCTCTAAGGTAGACAGTGTTTAATAATGCTAATATGAACAGTAATAGTGCCATGAACAAAAAATTACCAGTTGGGGTGTTGTGTTAGTCTCAATGAAAACTCTAATTGTTCTAAGAAGGAATGAACAAAGGTTAATTTTCATTATTTTCCTCATTCTCGCCACCTCCTTTACTGGAGAGGAGGATGCTTTTCACAGGATCTCACTGCTGGTTTCTAGGCAGCAGGCCATTGTGTGAAAATCCTGCTTTTTCTGCATCTTTTCTTTTCTGTTCTTTGTTGTTTTGGATTTTTTAAATATCTGAGGTAACTGAAGTTGATGTATGCATCCTCTTAATCTAGTATTTCATCTTGCCCTGTGATAGCTGGTAAATCCGAGGAGAGTGGGAATTCACCTGCACAAATTAATGCTCATTTAGTCAGTTTGTTGCTCTTACAAAGGCATCATGTCAAATTACAGAAAAAGGACTTTCTAATGTTTTGTACTTGGAAAATCATTGCAATTATGTTTTGCTAATATTAAGTTAACTTTTAGAAGTGTCTTCCACACTGCAAAACCAGTGCAGACAGGCTCCAGCTTAAATGATCCCTCAAATTAAAAAAAAAACCCTTCTTTGAAATTTTGAGTTTGAAATTATTGCAAATAATTGTTTCTCTAGCTGGCAAAGAAGACTGACAACTAAAATGTGCTTTACACACAAACCATTTTGATCAGGTACACACCTGAAAAAGAAGTGTACAAAACATCTGTACAAAATACGCTTGGTAATATTTTCCATTTTGACCTTGAAAGAATTTGAAGTGACATTAGGTGAGGCCTCTGGCAGAAAGGTGCTATCAATTTTCACAGTAACACTTGCACACATGGTGACCCCCCATCAGCCATCTGGTAGGGTGGCAGAAATGCATGCCTGCTCCATCTTCATCTCCAGACATCAGCAGCCAGAGGCAGGTGTCAGTCCATTCCGATTCTGCTGGTGACTTTGGTCTGAATTTATGCAGAGCTGCAGGGATAAGCTCCAGGGTGAGAAAGACAGAGCCCCACAGGGACCTGCCTGCCCATGGGATTCTGCTGCAGCAGGAGACACTAGGGATGAAGACCAAAAGGTTGTGACAAAAGGACACTGGATTTAGAGGTTTATCAGTTCCTCAACCTGAATTTGCTTTTCCACTATTTGCCCTGAAAATATGATTTTAAGATCTCATCCAGTTTTCCACTCACTAGGAAGAAATTGCTCTAGCAGATCTAATGTCATGTTTGCTGTGAGTGACTGTTAAGTTGGCTTTTTGTTATCTTAATTTTGTTTTTTCCTTGGTACAAATAATAAAAATGCCTCTTACTGTCAATAAAAGATTTCTTTTGTTGATTTAAGGAGAAAACTGCTGTCGGTAATATTTTTTCTTACCTTAAATTAGCTGTTTAAATAAAATTGTCAACTTAAAAGAATGCAATAATACAATAAAGAGAAAATGAGTGTTACTCTGTTAGAGAAATGACTATTACTGTTACAAATTTATTGGTCCGGAATACAATAGGAGCCACAATGGATTGCTTAAAATCATCCAAAGAACTGTTAATACATTAAAATATGAATATTTTATGCAGGTCATTAACCTTGATAATTTACCTTAAAATAACTTTGAACTGGCTTGATTTTGATTAGTTTCTAATGGAGCTTGAATCATCTAGATGTTAATCTTCCTGGTGTGGCTGCCAGGTTGTTGAGATATTATCAGATTGATAATTATTCTTTCATCACTCTAATAAACTTGAGACATGCTAAAAAGAAAGAATAAAATGTGCCCATGGCACACTTTTTCCTAGGGTTCTTTCTTAGTACTTCTTTTAAAAATATCAAGGACAGGCAAGTCTATTATGTCCCCAGGCAATCGACCTTGGAGCTTGCTTAACCCTGAGAGCATGGAAGTTTTCAAAATTTCGAACATTTCAGCTGTGACATTGAATTGCGTTCTTCTCATACCGTGCAAAATCAATATGGAAAACACAGTGTTCTAGTCTTTTTAATTTTTATTTTAACATAGATTTATATGTTTTTTAATGCTACAACTAATTTGGATTCGCTTTTCTGACTGTCTTCTGCTCTCTGTGTTGAAATAATTTCTCTCACAGGACAGCCTTTTTCAAAGGATCTAGAATCCAAGTCAGTCCTACAAGATGCTCATTTATATTTTGGGATTAGAGTAACAGAGGACAGAGGGATTAGCCTTAGCAGACACTGGGAGAAAGGTAAATATGTTGGGTGGGAGACTTGCAGTCCTGTACAGAAACCTGTTAGATATTCATGAGATGCTGCAAGTTAGTTTGATTTTCATGTTGTTAACTTTTATGGTAGGAAAATGTGGCTTAAAATTATTGACTGTCATTTTCTAGTAAAGAGAACATGGAAATGTCAGTGCTATTAAGGAAGTTTTAAACACATGGACTGAGTTAGGGATAGTCTTACAAGGACATGATTCCAGTTTAAAGGAAAAGGATATCCTGAATTCGAAGAAACAAATAGAAACAGGAAAGAAGCCAGGAGAGGGACACTGTCAAAGTGAGGTCTGGTTGACAAAACAGCACCAGTCATCACAGATAATCTTGTTTTGGAGTTCAGTCAGCCTGTGAGGAAAGTTTTGTGACATCTTCTGTCCCTGGATATGCTTCTTTCTATAGGACTAGAACATTTAAAATATTAAATTTGGTATGTAATAGTAAAATGTGCAATGTATTTGTTTACACGAGGACAAAGAAAGTAGAGAATAATAGAAGATATAGAATTACAAAATTTATTTGTATATGAAGTTTTTGTCAAGAACTCCATGTAACTCTTCATGAAATGATAAATTATTATAACTAATATCAGAAAAATATATTCAGAAAGAACTAAGCATTTTGTTTTATTCCAGGAGCTCCTAAATCCCTAATTGCCTATATAGCATGTCATGTAATGTCAAAGAATATGGACAAATCCATTTTCCCACCAAAATTTCATTTTCAAAGCAGAAAAGAAGGAAGGAGAAATAATATTTGCAAGAAGTTTCATTTTAAAGTATTTCCCTTTGATTAGCATGAACTGAATTGATGCATTAGAAGAATTCATTTATTCAGTTGCACAGCTAGGCTGCTCTGGAACTGAAAAATTCAGCCTAGGGATTTTGAATCCCAAAACAGTGAGTTAATTCTATCTCACTTTTAGCCTTCAAGAAGATTTTGTCCTTCAGCATTATCTCACTATTGAAAGGTTAAGAAAAAGTTGCATTTTCTTAGCAAGGTCCCCAAAAGCTAGCTCTGTAGGCTACATTTCACAATAGTAATTTCTCTTAACCAGCTTCAGTCTAGGAAGCTATTTTTTATTAATTTCTTGTATGTTACTCCTTTTTGCAAAAGCCTCTCTTTCACTCCCAAGATGTTTTTTCAGGACTCCACATCGTGGTTACCTTTTTTCCCACCATTTTGCTCAGCAAAGGACAGTGTACCTAGCAAACACTAGGTGGTATTGGAGTTCTTTTATTCTCATGAGTGCTTTGAAATCTATTGACAGAGAAGACAAGAATGGAAATTTAGATGGAGAGAATTCAACACTTGAATTTGGCTGTACTTTTAAGTTAATGAGGGGGGAGAACTACTGAAGCATAAAGTAATAACTCAAAAGTTGTTTCAATTTGATAGGTGTATTCTCCCTAAGTTTTCTACAGATGGCTTTGGAAATATCTCCTTCAACAGTTGTTTGAGGGATAAAATACAGGATCAGGCAGGGAAAGCATAGGCTAAATGTCTTGAAAACTGCCTTTGTTTCTCTTGGTTTGGTTTGCCAGGATGCATGGTAAAATGAGATCTTTGCGAGCCTGTTTGATGTTTGGTTTCAATGAAGAAGCAGGTAATCATGACTTGCATTAAGAATTGCACATCGTGGGTTACTTCAGTAGGCTATCATGACAAAACTTCAACATGACTGACATTCTCATTGTGCTTGAGAGTGGTAGGTGGGTGGCATCCTGAAACAACTGTTCTCTGTGCTGTTAACATGATACCTTCTAATTGATATATCATTTCTTTCTCCAAAAGCAATCCAAGAAATTATACAAAATAATAAAAATCTGTTAAGAAGTAGGTGTTATTTTAGAAAACTTTGATTTCTTTCGCATAGTGGGGTCTAAATAACGTATTCTAACTTAATGACTCCTCCTTCTTCAAGCATCCAAAATAGCTGAAAAGCAGAATTAAAAAAATGTGTGCAAGGGTTTTTAAATTACAGGTTCGGTTTCACATTTATAAAAATGTGAGAGACAATAAAGAAAGTGAAAGATGTTTTATATATCTGAGCATCTTTCCTAAATCTTGAGGCATTCCCAATTACCGTGGCAGTGATTAGATTTTCTGTGTTAAACTTTCTTTTATTGATTTGTATCACACTGATTTACATTACAAGCTGTGGTGATGGAATTAGAGGAGTAATACTGAAGTGACCAGCATTCTGTATAAAAGTACAGTGAAAAAAATGTTGGAAATTTGCTAAACATGCATTGCTATTACATGTCATTTGTTTATCACATAATTTTGTCAATGAAGTTACATTTCCTGTATGTAAATTGTCATGTTTGTCATGAACAGAAATTTTTCACGCCTAGAAATCTGTTTTGCTTGCAGAGATTCTTACGGAATATTTACTTTTTTCCTTTTCAATTTTTTTCAATTTTTTCCAATCTAAAAAGAGTGACAATTCAATTAAATTTCTTTCCTCCTCTGGCTTTTTGAGAAATCTCCATCTCCCACCATGAATAAAGGGGACACACTATTCTTCTGCTAATTCTTGGGAATAGTCCTCTTCCTTAAATTGTTGCTTAACTAAGATATTTTACTAAGATTTGACACAAAAAATCAGCAAATAAGTGACTATGGGCACATGAGGTTATGTGCACACTCTGGAGAGAAAAAGCATCTATCCCCTCCACAACCTCCAAAGTTATTTCTTCATCTACTGTTCTCACTCATTTAAAGATTTTCTTTATTACTGTGGTTTTTTTGGCAACAAAAAATTCTGTCTTCCCTGTTTTTCAGTAGGAATCTCCTTTCATTGAAGTTTTCCACTCTGGTTTCTTTGGCAAGTCCATGTTATAACTTGGAAAATCTCTAAAATGCCTGTGTGAAATCCTTTGCATAGAACCAACCTTTCCATTCTGATTCTTTAACACATCAGTTAATCTATAATGAAAAATAGATGGGTTTACACCACTGCATTTGGCCTGAGAGTTTTTTTAAATATGGATTTTCTTTTTTTTGTCTGCCCATAAGGAAGGTTGTCTTTCTTCAGTATGAGAAATGTAGAATCATGATAATAATCTAGACTTCTGCTGAAGTGCTACCGTGCAAATGCAATTGATTTGTAGTCTGAAATTTACACTTTTTCAGAGAAAATGATTAAGATTGTCCTGTTGCAAATCTGGATACCTCCATAACCTGTATTTAAAGTCGTTTTTAAAAAGCTAGTTACTGCATCTCCAAAACATGAAACAACCATGTGCATCTTGCTGGGACTCTGGCTGATTACAGCAGCAGACTAGAGGACTGAGGATGTCTGAAGTTTGATCTCAACATTAGATGTGGATCTTTATTTTAGGGAACTGTAAAATTGGAGCACCATACCAATTTATATTGTGGAAACTCTATTCACCTATTATAATAAATCATCAAGAATTGGCTTGATAAATCAGGAGAGGAGAAGATTCTGAGGGGTGAGAGAGGTGTAAGCATTCAGATGCCTCCTTATGTTTGCATTGGCTATTTTTACACTGTACAAGAAAAGTTCATTTACATGTAAATAGTGTCAGGACACTGAAAGTAAGTGGGCATAAATTAATCATATTGAAAAAAAACGGACTTAACAAATTCTGCAAGATGTGTCAGGGATTATATGAGGTCTCCCATAGTTTCTTTTAAAGTACCCTTCCTTTAACTTGAAGGCGTATTAAGATGACCTAAATATTTTTCAGCTGTGTGAATTTCTCTTCTGTTTTATTCATGGAATTCATAAAAGCTTATGATTCTTGTGTTATAAAAGCTTTTGCTCAAAGAAAGTATCTAGTCCATGACTGCTTTTTTCCTTGATTTAATTATCTTAGGGTAAAATTGTTGAACGAAGAGACAAAAGCCTCAACAATTTATAATTATATGTTTTCTTCTTTGTAAAGATTTTTTTGTGACAATTGAAATGTCTTCTCATGCCCAAATCTGCTTCTGGATTTATATAAAATATGGAAGTAGAAGATGAATGGCTCTTCCTTGTCCACACTCTCAAATTCTAGTTTCTTTTCTTCCTTTAGATAAAAGTCACGAAACAAGTTCTCGTACTAGCATAACTACGATTCATAGCGCAATTTCATTCCAAAGGGTTTTCTTCATTATAAGAAGACAAAGAAAGGAAACAGAAATACAAGTTGGAAGAAAAAATGAAGAAAGCTTAAATTAGGAGGTCAATTTATGACATTTTTACAGAGCAAACACCTACACAGTTCTTTACTGAAGTAAAGAGCTCTTATACTGATTTTTGTGATTTTCAGTCTCTCACTATTATTTCTGCCTAATGTATTTATGATGCTAGAAGGCCACAGTGGCCAAGCAGTTTAAAAAATACGAGGTCGGAAAGAAGTGGCCTTTTAGATACATATCACTTTGAAGCTTCACTTATTATACCCTTTAACCTTTAATTTGTTACATAGGAAGGGGTTTGTTTGACATAAACAAGATTTTTTTAGCACTATGAGATTTATCTCTGATCTTTTACAAAAGAAATATGCTGATATTTTTGAGAGAACAGAAATTTTCCTCCTGTCAGACCTGAAAACCTGAGCACACTCAGCTGCAAGGGTGCCTTCAGATATAGCCCCATAACGTATTTTCCAGTCTGATATAAGAGAAGCACAGTTTGGGCCTCCACAATTTGATATTTAGACACTGGCATTTTTTCAGCATTCATAGCAGATGAATACCCATTCTAAATCAAGAGCTGTCTTTTTAAGTGTAGCATTGTTTACATATATAATGTATTAAAATTGTTTTTCTTTTCATCTGAACTACATTCTTGTGTTTCCCTATCTCATGGTCAAGTCATTTTAACACATAAAAAAAAGTACATTTTTCTAGGTTACCATTTTCTCTTTTTTCTCTTTAAAAGATATTTGTCCTATATCCTACTGTATTGTAAAATTTTGCTATATTTCAGGAACACTAATGAAAAAAATGTTAAGTCAAAACTGTTGGGGATTTTGCTGTGGATTTTTCCTTGGAAAACTGTGAGGATTATGACTATTACCAATGGTATATAAAATAATAAGCAAATTTCCCTTTTTCTTTTTTTTTTTTTTATCTCCCCAGAAAGATGCACTGTAAAAAAAAAATGAGAGCTGGAATTTTATACATCTATTAGAAGAGGTTTATTTCTCTGTCTTTGCTCTCATGGGTAAGGTCTTAATAAATTTTGAATTTTTATTTAATGCAAACATGAAATAAAATTTAATTCCTATCTTGTGTCCGTGTGTCTGTACTTTGTCCTGAGCAAAGTGCTTGAAAAATAAAAGTGTGTGCTTTGAAAATTGGTAATAAAGTCTAAGAGTAAAAGGTGGGTAGATATATTTTTTTTGAGAAAATTAGGAAATAGACATTTTAAAATGTTTTCTTTCCCCCCCACCCCCTTTTTTTTTTACTTTACTTTGTAAATAGACATAAAATTTTGTAGGTTTATAACTTTTCCATCTTTATGCATTTTTATGTCAGACTCCATCAAATACAAAATAAATATATTACTTTTCTGTGTGAGTCCTTCCAGTACACGTGTTTTGAAGAATGTTTGTACAGCCCAAGAATAGGAGACATTGCCTGAGGTAGCACATTTCAAAGCGCATTTCCCAGAGCTTGAAAAATCCATCATGGGGTTTTTTTTGGTATTAACTAATTTTGTCAGAAACATACAATTTATATGTATTTGTATGTGTCTGTGGAATGTCCAGAAATGTTTTTAAAAATTATATAGTTCTTAACCTAAAATTGAGTATGGAAATGTTTTTGTTATCCTCAACTTTTAGGTGGGATTTTCCTTCACTGGAAATTGTATGTTTGCAGTAAGAAAAACATGATGTTGACAATGGTAAATACTTTTCAGTTATTAGTTCTGTGAAAAGTGTTTTGGGAACCCTTCTCTTTGGTCTACCTTTCTGTCCAGAAACCGAAGTGATCTTTTTCCCAATTTACATTCTCATCATGGAAAACCACAGGGCATGATCCAGCTCTTAACAGCTGAATCTATATTGTGTCTCTTTTATTAACTGGAGTGTCCAGATTATGCCACTTCTTTTTCATCCAGGTTTTAAAATGTAAAACTCACCTGTCCTGGATGAAGCTACCAAGAGACAGAATCTTGCTAAGGAAATCTGTTCCAGAATCAGACATTCCTCTTTGTCCCTTCTTCCGTTTACATACTGTTTATTCATGCTCAGCTTAAACGGCTTTTTTTTTTCATGGCTGATATCATACCCCTTCCATTTTAATTTGGACTGTTTAATAAGGCCTTTTCTAATGTCATAATCACTTAACAAGCCACCGCTGTCACTCAGACATGAACATACTATATTGAGACTGGAATAGTAGTTCTGGCTCCAAAGGAATAATGCAGAGATATTTTGGTATCTATTTTATGGGGTAATACTTGACATATGAACCTTGCAGTGTAATTTCTTATTTGTTAATTATTTGTTATAACTTAATACATTGTATTTCAGATCTATTGTAAAGGTTGTACTTCATGAGATCAACAGTTGCACTCTTTTCATCTGTGTTGTGTGTTTGATTGAATTTCAGACTCATTTTCCACCCCCTGGATTTTGTGACCTGATATATATAATGGGGTCAGTGAAGTTAATATTATTGTTAGTTCTAGAACATAGCAAACCTCAACTGAGTGCAGTAGTTGGTCCTGCAGAATTGCAATCTCCAAACTCATTCAGAACTCCTAGATGAGACTGTGTCATACAGCACAAGTAACTGTATAGAAATCCATATAGTTAGTCTGAAACACATCAGCACTGGATGTATTTTTATAGGCAGTGGCCCTTGTAGCCTTCAGGGAGACAATCCAAGCAAACACTTTTTCAGATATGCTATGGGTTCAAGACTGGACAAACTTTAACTGTTCAGACCCTTGGATACTACTAATACTAATGTGAAGGGTTCTACTCTTACTCGATTGTTAACTCTTGAAATAAAACCATTCTTACTTATACCGGTGACACAGCATGGAGGGCAATGGAGAGAGGAAAGACTCTGTGATTAACACCTCATCTCATAGGTAGGCTGATGCAAAATGGCCAGGAAATCACTACCAGCATCACTCTGCATTCTTTGTAAATATATGAAGTGATAATAACAAATATATCTGAACATGCATATACATAAAATACAGATATCAAGGTTTGCAGGACGGCAAAAGGATATATAGATTTCTGTGTTACCTGTAGAATACAAGAATACCTGATGATATATATTAATTGCAATCTTTGTTTACGAGGATGGAATACAGCTTTTTGTGGGAGTGCTCACTATACACAATGACAATATCTTCCCTTCCCTTCCCTTCCCTTCCCTTCCCTTCCCTTCCCTTCCCAAACCTTCTCAAACCTTCCCAAACCTTCCCAAACTTTCCCTTCCCTTCCCTTCCCTTCCCTTCCCTTCCCTTCCCTTCCCTTCCCTTCCCTTCCCTTCCCTTCCCTTCCCTTCCCTTCCCTTCCCTTCCCTTCCCTTCCCTTCCCTTCCCTTCCCTTCCCTTCCCTTCCCTTCCCTTCCCTTCCCTTCCCTTCCCTTCCCTTCCCTTCCCTTCCCTTCCCTTCCCTTCCCTTCCCTTCCCTTCCCTTCCCTTCCCTTCCCTTCCCTTCCCTTCCCTTCCCTTCCCAAACCTTCCCTTCCCTTCCCTTCCCAAACCTTCCCTTCCCTTCCCTTCCCTTCCCTTCCCTTCCCTTCCCTTCCCTTCCCTTCCCTTCCCTTCCCTTCCCTTCCCAAACCTTCCCAAACCTTCCCAAACCTTCCCAAACCTTCCCAAACCTTCCCTTCCCAAACCTTCCCTTCCCAAACCTTCCCTTCCCTTCCCAAACCTTCCCTTCCCTTCCCAAACCTTCCCTTCCCAAACCTTCCCTTCCCAAACCTTCCCAAACCTTCCCTTCCCAAACCTTCCCTTCCCTTCCCTTCCCTTCCCTTCCCTTCCCTTCCCTTCCCTTCCCTTCCCTTCCCTTCCCTTCCCTTCCCTTCCCTTCCCTTCCCTTCCCTTCCCTTCCCTTCCCTTCCCTTCCCTTCCCTTCCCTTCCCTTCCCTTCCCTTCCCTTCCCTTCCCTTCCCTTCCCTTCCCTTCCCTTCCCTTCCCTTCCCTTCCCTTCCCAAACCTTCCCAAACCTTCCCAAACCTTCCCAAACCTTCCCAAACCTTCCCTTCCCTTCCCAAACCTTCCCTTCCCTTCCCTTCCCTTCCCTTCCCTTCCCTTCCCTTCCCTTCCCTTCCCTTCCCTTCCCTTCCCTTCCCTTCCCTTCCCTTCCCTTCCCTTCCCTTCCCTTCCCTTCCCAAACCTTCCCTTCCCTTCCCTTCCCTTCCCTTCCCTTCCCTTCCCTTCCCTTCCCTTCCCTTCCCTTCCCTTCCCTTCCCAAACCTTCCCTTCCCTTCCCTTCCCAAACCTTCCCTTCCCTTCCCTTCCCTTCCCTTCCCTTCCCTTCCCTTCCCTTCCCTTCCCTTCCCTTCCCTTCCCTTCCCTTCCCAAACCTTCCCTTCCCTTCCCTTCCCAAACCTTCCCAAACCTTCCCAAACCTTCCCAAACCTTCCCTTCCCAAACCTTCCCTTCCCTTCCCTTTCCCTTCCCTTCCCAAACCTTCCCTTCCCAAACCTTCCCTTCCCAAACCTTCCCTTCCCAAACCTTCCCTTCCCAAACCTTCCCTTCCCAAACCTTCCCTTCCCTTCCCAAACCTTCCCAAACCTTCCCTTCCCAAACCTTCCCTTCCCTTCCCAAACCTTCCCAAACCTTCCCACCCAAACCTTCCCAAACCTTCCCTTCCCTTCCCTTCCCTTCCCTTCCCTTCCCTTCCCTTCCCTTCCCTTCCCTTCCCTTCCCTTCCCTTCCCTTCCCTTCCCTTCCCTTCCTTCCCTTCCTCCTTCCCTTCCCTTCCCTTCCCTTCCCTTCCCTTCCCTTCCCTTCCCTTCCCTTCCCTTCCTCTTCCCTTCCCTTCCCTTCCCTTCCCTTCCCTTCCCTTCCAAACCTTCCCAAACCTTCCCAAAACCTTCCCAAACCTTCCCAAACCTTCCCAAACCTTCCCTTCCCAAACCTTCCCAAACCTTCCCTTCCCTTCCTTCCCTTCCCTTCCCTTCCCTTCCCTTCCCTTCCCTTCCCTTCCCTTCCCAAACCTTCCCTTCCCTTCCCTTCCCTTCCCTTCCCTTCCTTCCCTTCCCTTCCCTTCCCAAACCTTCCCTTCCCTTCCCTTCCCTTCCCTTCCCTTCCCTTCCCTTCCCTTCTTCCCTTCCCTTCCCTTCCCTTCCTTCCCTTCCCTTCCCTTCCCTTCCCTTCCCTTCCCTTCCCTTCCCTTCCCTTCCCTTCCCTTCCCTTCCCTTCCCAAACCTTCCCTTCCCTTCCCTTCCCTTCCCTTCCCTTCCTTCCCTTCCCTTCCCTTCCCTTCCCTTCCCAAACCTTCCCTTCCCTTCCCTTCCCTTCCCTTCCCTTCCCTTCCCTTCCCTTCCCTTCCTCCCTTCCCTTCCCTTCCCTTCCCTTTCCCAAACCTTCCCTTCCCAAACCTTCCCTCCAAACCTTCCCTTCCCTTCCCTTCCCAAACCTTCCCTTCCCAAACCTTCCCTTCCCAAACCTTCCTTCCCAAACCTTCCCTTCCCAAACCTTCCTTTCCCAAAACTTCCAAGCCTTCCCTTCCTTCCTAAAACTTCCCTTCCCAAACTTTCCCAAACCTTCCCTTCCCTTCCCTTCCCTTCCCTTCCCTTCCCTTCCCAAAACTTCCCTTCCCTTCCCTTCCCTTCCCTTCCCTTCCCTTCCTTCCCTTCCCTTCCCTTCCCTTCCCTTCCCTTCCCTTCCCTTCCTTCCCTTCCCTTCCCTTCCCTTCCCTTCCCTTCCCTTCCCTTCCCTTCCCTTCCCTTCCCTTCCCTTCCCTTCCCTTCCCTTCCCTTCCCTTCCCAAACCTTCCCAAACCTTCCCAAAACCTTCCCTTCCCAAACCTTCCAAAACCTTCCCAAACCTTCCCAAACCTTCCAAAACCTTCCCTTCCCAAACCTTCCCAAACCTTCCCTTCCCTTCCCTTCCCTTCCCTTCCTTCCCTTCCTTCCCTTCCCTTCCCTTCCCTTCCCTTCCCTTCCTTCCTTCCCTTCCCTTCCCTTCCTTCCCTTCCCTTCCTTCCCTTCCCTTCCCTTCCCTCCCTTCCCAACCTTCCCTTCCAAACCTTCCCTTCCCTTCCCTTCCCAAACCTTCCCAAACCTTCCTTCCCAAACCTTCCCTTCCCTTCCCTTCCCTTCCCTTCCCTTCCCAAACATTCCCAAACATTCCCTTCCCTTCCCTTCCTCCCTTCCCTTCCCTTCCCTTCCCTTCCCTTCCCTTCCCTTCCTTCCCTTCCCTTCCTTCCCTTCCCTTCCCTGCCCTTCCCTTCCCTTCCCTTCCCTCCCTTCCCTTCCCTCCCTTCCCTTCCCTTCCCTGAAGCCCAAACCTTCCCAAACCTTCCCAAACCTTCCCAAACCTTCCCATTCCAAAACCTTCCCAAACCTTCCCTTCCAAACCTTCCCTTCCCTTCCCTTCCCTTCCCTTCCCTTCCCTTCCCTTCCCTTCCCTTCCCTTCCCTTCCCTTCCCTTCCCTTCCCAAAACTTCCCTTCCCTTCCCAAACCTTCCCTTCCCTTCCCTTCCTTCCTTCCTTCCCTTCCCTTCCCTTCCCTTCCCTTCCTTCCCTTCCCTTCCCTTCCCTTCCCTTCCCTTCCCTTCCCTTCCCTTCCCTTCCCTTCCCTTCCCTTCCCTTCCCTTCCCTTCCCTTCCCTTCCCAAAACCTTCCCTTCCCTTCCCTTCCCTTCCCTTCCCTTCCCTTCCCTTCCCTTCCCTTCCCTTCCTTCCCTTCCCTTCCCTTCCCTTCCCTTCCCTTCCCTTCCCTTCCCTTCCATTCCCTTCCCTTCCCTTCCCTTCCCTTCCCTTCCTTCCCTTCCCAAACCTTCCCTTCCCAAACCTTCCCTTCCCAAACCTTCCCTTCCCTTCCCTTCCCAAACCTTCCCTTCCCAAACCTTCCCTTCCCAAACCTCCTTCCCAAACCTTCCCTTCCCAAACCTTCCTTTCCAAACCTTCCCAAGCCTTCCCTTCCCTTCCTAAAACTTCCCTTCCCAAACTTTCCCAAACCTTCCCTTCCCTTCCCTTCCCTTCCCAAACCTTCCCTTCCCTTCCCTTCCCTTCCCTTCCTTCCCTTCCCTTCCTTCCCTTCCCTTCCCTTCCCTTCCCTTCCCTTCCCTTCCCTTCCCTTCCTTCCCTTCCTTCCTTCCCTTCCCTTCCCTTCCCTTCCCTCCTTCCCTTCCCTTCCCTTCCCTTCCCTTCCTTCCCTTCCCTTCCCTTCCCTTCCCTTCCCTTCCCTTCCCTTCCCTTCCTAACCTTCCCTAACCTTCCCTTCCCTTCCCTTCCCTTCCCTTCCCTTCCCTTCCCTTCCCAAACCTTCCCTTCCCTTCCCTTCCCAAACCTTCCCTTCCCAAACCTTCCCTTCCCTTCCCTTCCCTTCCCTTCCCTTCCCTTCCCTTCCCTTCCCAAACCTTCCCAAACCTTCCCTTCCCTTCCCTTCCTTCCCTTCCCTTCCCTTCCCTTCCCTTCCCTTCCCTTCCCTTCCCTTCCCTTCCCTTCCTTCCCTTCCCTTCCCTTCCCTTCCTTCCCTTCCCTTCCCTTCCCTTCCCTTCCCTTCCCTTCCCTTCCCTTCCCAAACCTTCCCTTCCCAAACCTTCCCTTCCAAACCTTCCCTTCCCAAACCTTCCTTTCCCAAACCTTCCCAAGCCTTCCCTTCCCTTCCTAAAACTTCCCTTCCCAAACTTCCAACCTCCCTTCCCTTCCCTTCCCTTCCCAAACCTTCCCTTCCCTTCCCTTCCCTTCCCTTCCCTTCCCTTCCTTCCCTTCCCTTCCCTTCCCTTCCTTCCCTTCCCTTCCCCAAAACCTTCCTTCCCTTCCCTTCCCTTCCCAAACCTTCCCTTCCCTTCCCTTCCCAAACCTTCCCAAACCTTCCCTTCCCTTCCCTTCCCTTCCCTTCCCTTCCCTTCCCTTCCTTCCCTTCCCTTCCTTCCCTTCCCTTCCCTTCCCTTCCCTTCCCTTCCCTTCCCTTCCCTTCCCTTCCCTTCCCTTCCCTTCCCTTCCCTTCCCTTCCTTCCCTTCCTTCCCTTCCCAAACCTTCCCCTTCCCTTCCCTTCCCAAACCTTCCCAAACCTTCCCAAACCTTCCCTTCCCAAACCTTCCTTCCCTTCCCTTCCCTTCCCTTCCCTTCCCTTCCCTTCCCTTCCCTTCCCTTCCCTTCCCTTCCCTTCCCTTCCCTTCCCTTCCCTTCCTTCCCTTCCCTTCCCTTCCCTTCCCAAACCTTCCAAACCTTCCCAAACCTTCCCAAAACCTTCCCAAACCTTCCCTTCCCAAACTTCCCAAACCTTCCCTTCCCTTCCCTTCCCTTCCCTTCCCTTCCCTTCCCTTCCCTTCCCTTCCCTTCCCTTCCCTTCCCTTCCTTCCCTTCCCTTCCCTTCCCTTCCCTTCCCTTCCTTCCCTTCCCTTCCCTTCCCTTCCCTTCCCTTCCCTTCCCTTCCCTTCCCTTCCCTTCCCTTCCCTTCCCTTCCCTTCCCTTCCCTTCCCTTCCCTTCCCTTCCCTTCCCTTCCCCTTCCCAAAACTTCCCTTCCCTTCCCAAACCTTCCCTTCCCTTCCCTTCCCTTCCCTTCCCAAACCTTCCCTTCCCTTCCCTTCCTTCCCTTCCCTTCCCTCCCTTCCCTTCCCTTCCCTTCCTTCCCTTCCCTTCCCTTCCCTTCCCTTCCCTTCCCTTCCCTTCCCTTCCCTTCCCTTCCCTTCCCTTCCCTTCCTTCCCTTCCTTCCCTTCCCTTCCCTTCCCTCCCTTCCCTTCCCTTCCCAAACCTTCCCTTCCCAACCTTCCCTTCCTCCTTCCCTTCCCTTCCCTCCCTTCCTTCCCTTCCCTTCCCTTCCCTTCCCTTCCCATCCCTTCCCTTCCCTTCCCTCCCTTCCCTTCCCTTCCCTTCCCTTCCCTTCCCTTCCTTCCCTTCCCTTCCCTTCCCTTCCCCTTCCCTTCCCTTCCCAACCTTCCCTTCCCTCCCTCCCTTCCCTTCCCTTCCTTCCCTTCCCTTCCTTCCCCTTCCCTTCCCTTCCCTTCCCTTCCCTTCCCTTCCCTTCCCTTCCCTTCCCTTCCCTTCCCTTCCCAAACCTTCCCCTTCCCAAACCTTCCCTTCCCAAACCTTCCCTTCCCAAACCTTCCCTTCCCTTCCCTTCCCAAACCTTCCCTTCCCAAACCTTCCCTTCCCAAACCATCCCTTCCCAAACCTTCCCTTCCCAAACCTTCCTTCCAAACCTTCCCAAGCCTTCCCTTCATTCCTAAAACTTCCCTTCCCAAACTTTCCAAACCTTCCCTTCCCTTCCCTTCCTTCCCTTCCCTTCCCTTCCCTTCCCTTCCCTTCCCTTCCCTTCCCTTCCCTTCCCTTCCCTTCCTCCTTCCCTTCCCTTCCCTTCCCTTCCCTTCCCTTCCTCCTTCCCTTCCCTTCCCTTCCCAACCTTCCCAAACCTTCCCTTCCCTTCCCTTCCCTTCCCTTCCCTAACCTTCCCAAACCTTCCCTTCCCTTCCCTTCCCTTCCCTTCCCAAACCTTCCCTTCCCTTCCCTTCCCAAACCTTCCCTTCCCAAACCTTCCCTTCCCTTCCCTTCCCTTCCCTTCCCTTCCCTTCCCTTCCCTTCCCTTCCTTCCCTTCCTTCCCTTCCCTTCCCTTCCCTTCCCTTCCCTTCCCTTCCCTTCCCTTCCCTTCCCTTCCCTTCCTTCCCTTCCCTTCCCTTCCCTTCCCAAACCTTCCCTTCCCAAACCTTCCCTTCCCAAACCTTCCCTTCCCTTCCCTTCCCTGTCCCTTCCCAAACCTTCCCTTCCCAAACTTCCTTCCCTTCCCAAACCTTCCCTTCCCAAACCTTCCCTTCCCAAACCTTCCCTTCCCAAACCTTCCCAAACCTTCCTTTCCCAAACCTTCCCAAGCCTTCCTTCCTAAAACTTCCCTTCCCAAACTTTCCCAAACCTTCCCTTCCCTTCCCTTCCCTTCCCTTCCCTTCCCTTCCTTCCCTTCCCTTCCCTTCCCTTCCCTTCCTTCCCTTCCCAAACCTTCCCTTCCCTTCCCTTCCCTTCCCTTCCCTTCCCTTCCCTTCCCTTCCCTTCCCTTCCCTTCCCTTCCCTTCCCTTCCCTTCCCTTCCCTTTCCCTTCCCTTCCCTTCCCTTCCTTCCCTCCCTTCCCTTCCCTTCCCTTCCCAAACCTTCCCAAACCTTCCAAACCTTCCCAAACCTTCCCAAACCTTCCAGAACCTTCCCAAACCTTCCCTTCCCAAACCTTCCCAAACCTTCCCTTCCCAAACCTTCCCTTCCCTTCCCTTCCCTTCCCTTCCCTTCCCTTCCCTTCCCTTCCCTTCCCTTCCTTCCCTTCCCTTCCCTTCCCTTCCCTTCCCTTCCCTTCCCAAAACTTCCCTTCCCTTCCCAAACCTTCCCTTCCCTTCCCTTCCCTTCCCTTCCCTTCCCTTCCCTTCCCTTCCCTTCCCTTCTCGCCTTCCCTTCCCTTCCCTTCCCTTCCCTTCCCTTCCTTCCCTTCCCAAACCTCCAAACCTCCCAAACCTTCCCAAACCTTCCCTTCCCTTCCCTTCCCAAACCTTCCCTTCCCTTCCCTTCCCTTCCCTTCCCTTCCTTCCCTTCCCTTCCCTTCCCTTCCCTTCCCTTCCCTCCCTTCCCTTCCCTTCCCTTCCCTTCCTTCCCTTCCTTCCCTTCCCTTCCCTTCCCTTCCCAAAACTTCCCTTCCCTTCCCAATACCTTCCCTTCCCTTCCTTCCCTTCCCTTCCCTTCCCTTCCCTTCCCTTCCCTTCCCTTCCATTCCCTTCCCTTCCCTTCCCTTCCCTTCCCTTCCCTTCCCTTCCCTTCCCTTCCCTTCCCTTCCCTTCCTTCCCTTCCCTTCCCTTCCCTTCCCTTCCCTTCCCTTCCCTTCCCTTCCCAAACCTTCCCTTCCCTTCCCAAACCTTCCCTTCCCAAACCTTCCCTTCCCTTCCCTTCCCTTCCCTTCCCTTCCCTTCCCTTCCCTTCCCTTCCCTTCCCAAACCTTCCCAAACCTTCCCAAACCTTCCTTCCCAAACCTTCCCTTCCCTTCCCTTCCCTTCCCTTCCCTTCCCTTCCCTTCCCTTCCCTTCCCTTCCCTTCCCTTCCCTTCCCTTCCCTTCCCTTCCTTCCCTTCCCTTCCCTTCCCTTCCTTCCCTTCCCTTCCCTTCCCTTCCCTTCCCTTCCTTCCCAAACCTTCCCTTCCCTTCCCTTCCCTTCCCTTCCCTTCCCTTCCCTTCCCTTCCCTTCCCTTCCCTTCCCTTCCCTTCCATTCCCTTCCCTTCCCTTCCCTTCCCTTCCCTTCCTTCCCTTCCCTTCCCTTCCCTTCCCTTCCCTTCCCTTCCCTTCCCTTCCCAAACCTTCCCAAACCTTCCCAAACCTTCCCAAACCTTCCCTTCCCTTCCTTCCCAAACCTTCCCTTCCCTCCCTTCCCTTCCCTTCCCTTCCTTCCCTTCCCTTCCTTCCCTTCCCTTCCCTTCCCTTCCCTTCCCTTCCCTTCCCTTCCCTTCCCTTCCCTTCCCTTCCCTTCCCTTCCCTTCCCTTCCCTTCCCTTCCCAAAACTTCCCTTCCCCTTCCCAAACCTTCCCTTCCCTTCCCTTCCCTTCCTTCCCTTCCCCTTCCTTCCCTTCCCTTCCCTCCCTTCCCTTCCTTCCTTCCCTTCCCTTCCCTTCCCTTCCCTTCCCTTCCCTTCCCTTCCCTTCCCTTCCCTTCCTTCCCTTCTCCTTCCCTTCCCTTCCCTTCCCTTCCCAAACCTTCCCTTCCCAAACCTTCCCTTCCCTTCCCTTCCCTTCCCTTCCCTTCCCTTCCCTTCCCTTCCCTTCCTTCCCTTCCCTTCCCTTCCCTTCCCTTCCCTTCCCTTCCCTTCCCTTCCCAACCTCCTTCCCTTCCCTTCCCTTCCCTTCCCTTCCCTTCCCTTCCCTTCCCTTCCCTTCCCTTCCCTTCCCTTCCCTTCCCTTCCCTTCCCTTCCCAAACCTTCCCTTCCCAAACCTTCCCCTTCCCAAACCTTCCCTTCCCAAACCTTCCCTTCCCTTCCCTTCCCAAACCTTCCCTTCCCAAACCTTCCCTTCCCAAACCATCCCTTCCCAAACCTTCCCTTCCCAAACCTTCCTTTCCCAAACCTTCCCAAGCCTTCCCTTCATTTCCTAAAACTTCCCTTCCCAAACTTTCCCAAACCTTCCCTTCCCTTCCCTTCCCTTCCTTCCCAAACCTTCCCTTCCCTTCCCTTCCCTTCCCTTCCCTTCCCTTCCCTTCCCTTCCCTTCCCTTCCCTTCCCTCCCTTCCCTTCCCTTCCCTTCCCTTCCCTTCCCTTCCCTTCCCTTCCCTTCCCTTCCCTTCCCTTCCCTTCCCTTCCCTTCCCTTCCCTTCCCTTCCCTTCCCTTCCCTTCCCTTCCCTTCCCTTCCCTTCCCAAACCTTCCCAAACCTTCCCAAACCTTCCCTTCCCTTCCCTTCCCTTCCCTTCCCAAACCTTCCCTTCCTTCCCTTCCCAAACCTTCCCTTCCCAAACATTCCCTTCCCTTCCCTTCCCTTCCCTTCCCTTCCCTTCCCTTCCCTTCCCTTCCCTTCCCTTCCCTTCCCTTCCCTTCCCTTCCCTTCCTTCCCTTCCCTTCCCTTCCCTTCCCTTCCCTTCCCTTCCCTTCCCTTCCCTTCCCTTCCCAAACCTTCCCTTCCCAAACCTTCCCTTCCCAAACCTTCCCTTCCCAAACCTTCCCTTCCCAAACCTTCCCAAACCTTCCCTTCCCAAACCTTCCCAAACCTTCCCAAACCTTC
This sequence comes from Sturnus vulgaris, assembly GCF_052056855.1. NCBI lineage: Eukaryota > Metazoa > Chordata > Aves > Passeriformes > Sturnidae > Sturnus > Sturnus vulgaris. Next base: position 32,768,462 of record NC_142283.1, on the reverse strand, counting down.
CCAAACCTTCCCAAACCTTCCCAAACCTTCCCAAACCTTCCCTTCCCTTCCCAAACCTTCCCTTCCCAAACCTTCCCTTCCCTTCCCTTCCCTTCCCTTCCCTTCCCTTCCCTTCCCTTCCCTTCCCTTCCTTCCCTTCCCTTCCCTTCCCTTCCCTTCCCTTCCCTTCCCTTCCCTTCCCTTCCCTTCCCTTCCCTTCCCTTCCCTTCCCTTCCCTTCCCTTCCCTTCCCAAACCTTCCCTTCCCTTCCCTTCCCAAACCTTCCCTTCCCTTCCCTTCCA